>NC_139638.1:20894543-21057043 GCF_964638095.1 Poromitra crassiceps
TCGGGTTCCCAGCAGAGCATCCGCTAAGTTTGAAGTCGATCAGACAAGCGGTTCTCGTGATAATTATGCACTGAATTGTAACATTGTATATGATAACCACTGTACTGTGCAGCACTTTGTAACGGTTGTTTTGAAAGGTGCTATATAAATAAAGTTATTATTATTATTATAAACCGCTTTTCTTAAGCTCAGGTGGTCATCTTTTGAAGGGAGTATATTTGTGTTTCCCTCACCCTGGTTGTGTTAATTCCATGTTCCACTGACACTTGATGATCGGAATTTTGAATTGAATTTTGAATTTTCTTTATTTTTAATACAGGGACAGTGTACAAGAACATTAACCCTATAAAATAGAGAGAGATGCATCGTACCAGGTTATAGCAGAAATGCTATTTTCCACCCGTAGTCCCTGGGCAGGTAAAATACAAGCTTAAAACAGTAGGAAAAATAGAATCTAAAACATAGTAGGAAAAAGGTTAAAAAATAAGGAAATTACACGTTAAGAGATACAAAACACTAGTAAACAGAAAATCCAATCAGCCCTGCATCCCCATACCCACAAACCTTTAGAATACCCCCCCCCCACACACACACACACACAGACAATAGCTCTATTTTACAGGTGTGTGCAACTTTGCTGTGCAAATAACCACTGTTTTGTTTGGCGGGAGAAACTTTGAAAGTTTGTTGTTGTTGTGAGTTCTGTTGGAAGGCTGTTCCATTGTTTTATTGCCGTGAAGGTGAAGGATGATTGTCCAAAAGAAGTCTTACGTTGTGGGATTCTGCACTCCCCCCGAGTTGTTGACCTCGTGGCTCGAGACATTATTTCAGAGCTGAGTGAAATAAGGTTCCTCAAGGGGGGAGGAGCAGCGTTATGGATGATCTTGAAAATTAAGCAGATGTTTGAGTGCATGATCAGATGTCCAAAATTCAGCATATTATATTTATTGAGTATATTACAATGATGATAGCGACGTGTTTTCTTATCGTGGATTTTGAGGGCGTTTTTATACAAAGACTCAAGTGGTCTTAATGCTGATTTTCCTCCCTGAGACCAACTTGTCATACAGTATGAAAAGTGTGAGAGTATCATTGCATTGAAATAAGTAAAAGATGCCTCAAGTGTAAGGGAGTTCCTTATGTGTCTGTAGCTTGCAAGGTTGAACTTCAGTGAGTTGGCTAATTTTTTTATATGCTTTTTAAAGTTCAAGGTCGGATCAAGTGTGACACCCAAGTATTTAAATTCAGACACATTCTTAATTTTTTGCCCATTTACACAGATAACAGGACAATCAATAAGTTTGTTACGGTTTGTAAAATACATACTTACAGTTTTACCAACATTAAGGGTGAGACAAGAGTCATTTAGCCATTTTGCAACATTTTCCATTTCCTTGGTTAGTAATTTTGCGACTTCTGTTGCGTTTTTCCCATGTGCAAATATTACCGTGTCATCAGCATACATAACAATTTCAGCAACATTACAAACAGATGGGAGATCATTTATATATAAACTGAACCACAGTGGTCCTAGTATCGAGCCTTGTGGCACTCCCATTGTGCAGGCTTTTAGGGGGGACGATTTATTATTCACCCGTACACACTGTTGGCGGCCATTTAGGTAGGATTTAATCCAATTTAGTGTAGATGAGGAGAAGTTGTAATTTGCCAGTTTATTTATAAGTATTTCGTGCTGTACTGTATCAAAAGCCTTACGCAGGTCGAGGAAGACTGCTCCTACCACACCTCCTTTGTCTAATTTTGTTTTAAGGACTGCTGTAATGGTGGGATGTGATTTCTGGGGATGTGATTGGGGCTACATCTTCTGGTTCAGATCTGTTCTCACTGGTAAAAACAATGAAGCTTAATCAAATGTCAATAATGAAATTAATCCTGGTCAGATCTTTCAAACAGTCCAAAAAGGGCTTCACGTAACGTGTGGTAATGTAGCTGGAGGGGAGTGGGAGAGGGCCTAGTGCAATAAACTCAACAATAATCCTCTTTTCTGTTTGTATACCCTTTTCACTGTGGTAAGTGTTCAATTAAATAGTATTGTAATTAGTTCTGGTGCTGTCACCACTCAAAAACACTTGTATTGCAAACAGTACAATTAGCTGTTTAATTGTCTCTTTCACTCTCCAGTTGAAAGTAATTGCAAACTGTGCAGACGTGACTGCTACCCATGCTGCTTTCCCACAATGCACCATACTACATATGGTAAGTGGTGTTTCACGGCAAATACTTTGTACGTCAAATTTGCATAAATGAGGGGGCATGAAATAAACACATTTATGCTGATGATTCAACTATGAAGTGGGTATGGGCTCTTTCAGTCAGTGCAGGGAATTGTTGATTTTTCAGAGACACCACTACTAGTACTCGTTGGTTCTGTTCCTTCTTGCTCTGAAAGAATTGGTTATGTTCTCATTGATTGAATTGAAAGCATAGGTGAATTCTTATATTGTTTGTTTGGTTCATATTATTTCATGTCATGCAAGACGACTTACAGCAAAGGCCCATCCTGATCCATGATTCCCCGTTTTGCTGGGGACCCCCTGGAACCCCCTAAAGGACCCCTGGGGGTCCCCCGGACCCCACTTTGAGAACAACTGCCTTACGCCCGAACCTTTTATTTTTGACCAAATGTTCATTTTATGGACAATTAGAGGGTTATTGTGCTTTAATTGAGTGTGCATGCACTGTAAATCCTGTGTTATTGATACAGATCCAAAATTAGCACCAGCAGCCAACAGCCAAATGCTGGTCAATTATGCAAGTGGAAGATATGCTTCACTCACCAGCCAAAAACTAACAAACAAAGGTGATCTATTGAGTGGCTGGTAAACTTTGAGCAAAGTTAATTTTGGACCCTTATCTCAAGGGTCCAAAATTAACTTTTTTAATTTGAATTAAATTTAACTTTAATTAATTAACAGATGAATGTATTTCTTGTGAATGAATGAATGAATGTCTTAGTTATTGCAGACATGGCTGCTAACTTTTAAAACTCCCGGGCTCAGCAGCCAAATCAATTGACTCAGTGATGTAATCAGTGATGGAACCATCAGTAATGTCACTCGAGCAATTGTGTTGCAATTGGTGATGATGTCATCAGTGATGACCATTCAAGCAAGTGTGATGTCATCAGTGATGTCATTGGAGCAATTGTGATGTAATTGGTGATGATGTCATCAGTGATGACGTCTTCAGTGATGATCAATCGAGCAAGTGTGGCTGACTCGCAACCTCCAGTGACATCACTAATGACATCACTCACTGATGACATCACAATTACTCAATGACATCACTCGGAAGGCTGGCTGACTGACTCCCAACCCTGAAGACAAATGACGTCATCAGTGGCCGGCAGCCAGCTGCCTGGCAATATTTTTGCCAGGCAGCCAGATGATGGATGTCATCAGTAACACACATGCTGGCAAAGTGAATTTGCGCTTGTTTGCCAGGCTGTAGACTCAGCCCTCAGTCTTAATCCGTTTCACTCCTGTAAGACTGAGAATATTACTATTTAAATCTTTGCATAACGTTAGGTGGCGCTGTTGGAAGCCTTGCATCGGAGAACCAATCATGAGTGTTGTGGGCGGGCCTGCTTTCTGGGGGCAGTGACGCTCATGCAGAACCGGTGTCTCGCAAAACATCGCCGCGTTTGCGGAGAAACATATTAATCACTTAGAAACAAACATAACCTGTTAATAGGACGTGTTTCATCCGGCCCCGGCGGCTAGAGGTCTTTCCCCCAGCGATAAGCCCGACTTCCCAGGCTAACGTTACAGAGCCTGCTGATGACTTCACACAGTAGCAAACGGACCACTTCCGGGTAGGAAACATTATTGTAAAATAAACAACAGGTATAAACTCTCTTTGCAGCACATCAGTGTCTTGCTCTATATTGGAACTATGAAACATTGCATTGCCGCTACCAAATAAAATTCTAATAATAAATGTAGGCGTGTCTGCTGCCGGCCATTCTCGCCGGGCTCGGACAGACAGTTTCTGACAGTGAAATTCACCGTTTGGTGAGCTGCGCCACCAAACGTCTGGGAGCCGAGACTAGCCAGGCTGTGGCTGCCGGCCTACATCAGGCTCTGTCTGAAGGTCGGAAGGAAGGCTGACTGACTGACAACCCTGAGGGCAAAGAGTGACATAATTGATTACATCATTCAGTGATGACATCATTCACTGATGAGATCACTCAGCTCTGTCTGAAGCTGACTCACAACCCTGAGGACAAATGATGTCATCAGTGGCCGACAGCCAGCTTCCTGGTAATATTTTGCCAGGCAGCAAACTCCCCACATAAAGGCCCTTTTGACAAGCCCACCTGGACAGTAGGCACCGAGGACATGGGGGTGGGGGACACACAGTGTCCCGGGCGGGAATCAAACCCAGGACCTTCTTGCTGTGAGGCAACAGCACTACCACTGCGCCACCGTGCCCCCTAGCTAGCTGCTCCCTTACATTGAGAGGAGCTAGTCGTGGTGATTCGGGCACCTGGATGCCCCACCGGACCTGGAGGCGTGACCCTGACCCAGACAAGAAGTTAGAAACTTGAAATGAACATATAATAGTCCACACTTAAATATATCTTTACTAAATACCAGTGCAGCCAATACAAATGCTGTAAGTACTTTATAGTCACCTTTTGAGCCAGTAGCAGAAAAGGCAGAGAGATTGTGTTGCCCCTTCAGTTCAGACACTACTGCATTATTAATCAGAGCAGTCTTTCCAGGTTCCCACATAATACCACTTCAACCCTGCCTAAGTTCCATGACACACCGAATTTTCTCACTGCACAGGCCAACCGAGGGCAGCTACACCATGACAGCGTCCCCTAGTGTTTTCCTGTAGCCAGTATGTGAATCAGTCTGGGGACTGCCAGGGGACTATAATTCACTATAATTACATCCATAAGCAACACAGTGACAAGAATGTATAGGCCTATTTTGGTCATGGGTTTCATACACTTTCTGTAATAAATCATCTAAAAGCAAAAAGCTTATCAGATGGGGACACTGGAACAAAATCTTGTTGGGGGTCCGTCAAATTGTTTGGGGGGGCCTTGACGTGAAAAAGTTTGAGAAGCACTGATCTAGCCTAATAAGTTAGGGTTGGCTGATTGCTAAAATAATGAAAATGTTTCTAGATGTTAAAGCTCTACTGTAGATTGCTGAATAGAATGTTGTGCAGGTGTATTTTGGTACTTTGCAAGAACTCATATTTGGCCACAACTGAAATCAGACTTACAGCATTTCACCATGTGTCCTCCAACTCCTTCCTGTCTGATATCTGGCATGCATCCAAACGTCGCCTGAACGTCAGTTGGCAGCAGTGTTGGGCAAGTTACTTTCAAAATGTAATATACTACATATTACTAGTTACTTTCATTTGAAAGTAATAAGTTACTTTACAATATTACTTTCTGTGTAGAGTAACTCATTACTTATTACACTACTTTTGCATTACTTTTACCAAAACAACAGCAGCAGCAGAATGACATCGCCGCCCCGGAACATCCCGAAAAATAATTTCAACCGCCTTGAAGTCAGTGTAAACAATCCAAAATTCTAAATGTTATTCTTTTCCTTTGTTATTGTCATCTATAGTGGTTATTTACCTAAAAACACAGTTTGATTAGGAAATAATTGTATCTTTTTTAAATATGTGCTTTCATTTAATAAAATGTAACTCAATTTGTAACTTGAGTTACTTGACAAAGTAACTGTTATGATATTACTCAAATCCTATTAGTAATAAGTTATATTACTGAGTTACTGCTAAAAGTAATATATTACATGTAATATGTTACTTTTGTAATGAGTTACCCCCAACACTGGTTGGCAGGTAGGTAGGCGCATATCATGTCGCTCTCTGTAACCATACCAGAGTGTTACGTGTCTCAAAGGTACATGGGTCACACATTGCCTGTGCTGCTGGCCTGTAACAGGAGACGCCAGCGAGGGTGCCAGCTCACGATACTCCTGCAGAAGCACCGCAGAAGAAGAAGCCCTGGTCACACATCATCACATCACTAACATTACCTCTGCAATCCCAGTGACCCACCACGCCCAATTAGCTCTGTTTTCACAGCAGCCATCATCCGTTGTGTGGAGATTCACCCAGCTCCTCTGATTTGAGTTGGGAGCAGGAAGGGGGGTTAGGGGGAGGGGAGGGGGGGGATCAGGTGACCAGTTGCATTCCTGCCACCATGCGCCAGTGAGACTATGTAGGTCACACCCTCCTCTGACTAATTAAAAATTCAGGATGGAGAGACCTGCTTCGTTAACTACAAATACAAATAAAAGCTGAATGAATATTAGTTAACTGAAAATAAAATATTAAGAATGTTCCAAAGCTATTGACATTTCACTGATAATATTGTATTTCATATATGCATCCAAAACTAAAATAAAAAATTGTGTGTTTTGTCTATGGAAGAATGCAATGGATGATCTGTTTACCGACATCTCTCTCTATGTACCTGCTAGCTATAGAGTGCAAAAGAGCAACAGAAAAGATAAAATTAGAGTATTTGAGTGCATTTCATATTTTTGTTTACTAAATCGCAAGATAGAGGGGTTGAGAAGTATTTATACGACTGTATTTTGTATGCATTTGCACACCTGCACATATGTGTTCAATCAGCATTTTCATTGGGTGCAAATGCACAAATGCATATTCTATTTTGAGATTATAATAATCTCGTTTGGTTTGTTTTTTTCCAGGGAATAAATCGGGCACCTTGCCCCCAAAAGAAGATTTGCAACTACAGATAAAATATATAAATAGCCATACTTTACAATAATTGTAACCGCGCAAAACTGCAATGAACCGTATTGCCAAGAAAATAAATGTATTCCACCTTACAAATAGGAGGCAGGAAGCAAAATATGCCAGTATGTTCAATAAATGTATATTCACTGGTAACAACACATTTGATAAGTGATAGCTCATCATAGCCCAGTGATCAACGCAATAGACCCTTCTCACGGGGGCCATTTGTGTGTCGAAAAGGCAGGGTAAACACAGGTGCAAGCAAAACACTAATGAGGGTTTCAAACTTCCATGATTGGAATTTGGAAACCCTCATTAGTGTTTTGCTTGCACCTGTGTTTATTATTCTGCCTTTTCGATACAAAACAGCCCACGTGAAAAGGGTCTATACTGCTGTGCTGAGCTCCTCATGGCATGATGATAACTTCAGAGGCCATTTCTGGCTGGAGGGTTTCAGATCCTTCTTACTGGAGTTGAATTGGGGAAACCAACGGAGCTTCAGGAAAGGTCTGACAGCCTGGAAGGGGCCATGAAGGAACTTCAGGTGAGCTGTCATTGCCTTACCTTCAACGTTAAAGGTTGCTGTCGTGCTGCTTGAGGAGCACCGTGGAGCTCTGTGTGGATCTGGTCTGTCTCCATGGGATCGCATGCAGGGCAATTAGTCCTTGCCTAGAGAGAGAAAAGTAAACTTGACTGACTGAATAATCAGCACTGATTTATGAAGTTATGATTTTCATCATTAGCTCTAGAGCAGTGCTTCTCAACGTGGGGTGCAGGCGGCGGTGACCACCAGGGGTCCTTGAGCGAGTCACGGGGGGGGGGGGGTCCACAGCAAATGGACTAATTGTTCAGTATTATCATTCGTTATTAAGTTAATAGAGAATGTGGAACAATGACTATTTTGATCATACGGTAGTTTCACTGTTCTCTCTCTAGACATGGAATTCCGGACAAAATCATATCTGACAATAAAATATTCTGAGATTTGGGTTTGAGATCTTATCAAATGGGGGGTCAGCGACCCTAACGCAAGATAAATGAGGAGTCCTTGATATGAACAGGGTTGATCACTGGCCTACAGAAGCAGTACCTGCAACACCTACTGTGCTGTGCTTCACGTGACACAAAGCTGCTGTAGCTTAGGGTCTTGCAAGCTGCACTGACTTTTTTCAAATGTCAAAACATGCAGATGTGAGATGTTTCTAAGAGGAAACTATCAAAGTAGCACAGGCATCATTTAATCGAATGTATAAGGTAGCAACATAAATTGCTACATTAGGTTTGTGTGTGTGTGTGTGTGTGTGTGTGTGTGTGTGTGTGCGCGCGCGAGTGTGTGTGCGTGTGCATGTGTGTGCACAAGTCTGCAATTGTCCCACCATAAATCAGAGACACGACGACTAACAGGTAGCTTGACATTGAGGATGGAAAGGTCGTGTGAAGGTCAGGTTGGTGGATGGGTGTTTATCTGCCTCCAACTTCAACAACCCTGGTTCACTTCCCAACTCATGCCAAAATGTTGAGTGACGTTTGTCTTCAATTAACCATGACCAAAACCACATTGTTTACTTCCCTAACCTTAACCCCAATCTTAACCAAAGTTGTCTTGCTTGACTAGTAGACATTAATTTTCATGACAAACAGGTGAAAATGGCACTTACATGTAGATAAAATGGCATAATGTGCGCCTAATTTTTGTCCATAACACGTGATCTGAATTTAAGAGTTTTGCTCATCTATCTATCTATATTATAAAAGGGAGCAAGTGGGCAATGTTTTGTTTGTTTCAATTTTTGTCCCACTGATGATGTCATAGGAGGCATTGTGACATCACTGGTGATGTCATTAGAGTGAGATGTCATCAGTGATGTCATAAGACTGATGATGTCATCAGTGATGTCATAAGAGCAAAATCATCTAATGACATCACTGATGTGGTCATAGGCACTGATGTAAACTTAAAGGGGCACAGACACACACACCCGGGCGCATGTAAACTTAAGGGCAATAACCCTAGTTTCCAAAAAATGTTATGAGGCTGCCAAGCGTCCTACAGGCCACAGATACTGGAATAGCAATCTGGGCAATCTGAGGAAGGCTCGTTATGTGACATGAATTGCATGGTAGGACAACCAGATCAGGCAAGCAGTGAGGGTTTGAGGCTCTCAGCACCTTTGGGTTTTCTCACAAACTGATCCAAAATCAAATCTATATTGTTTAATGTGATAAGCAAACCACAATTCCTCTCGATATCAAATATTTTCGTCTGCAAATGGTCAAGAAAATCGAATTATCTTTGGGTCTTAGTGTTTGGTTATACACTGTTCAGAATTTGAAAGAAGAAAATGGGCAGTAATGATGAGATTGCAATGAACAGACATCATGGATATTAGAGTATCGCTTGGCGTCATTATGTATACAATAACATACACAGAAATAGGGCATATCACGTTTGATGTGGATTCAATTTGCATTTAGTATGATATTTCTTATTAAACTGGGCTGTGTGACTATTACTGCTGTGCTATATGGAAATAGGTCACACTGAGGAAGAATCCTGATCTAATCACAATTTACAATTGACTGAGACAGATGCGCTTAACAGTTTATGAACAGTTACCTGATACGTAAAGTGCACAGTCCACAGTAGAATTATGCAAGTTCATTAATGTTACCAAAGTTTTAAGAGGTTCAGTATTATAATAATTTGATCATCGCAGAGTAGGGTTGTCAAAAGTATCGATAGTATCCATAAAAGTCAATACAAACGGATACAATACTCATTTGCAACTGTATCAATATCAGCAGTGCTTTCTCTTAATGAAAAATCAAACATACCACTGATTTCTCCCTCCCTGTCATTGGTGGGTATCTTTTGCTTCAACAAGTTCAAAGTATTCTGATAGGCTGATGACTAGAGCAGGGGTAATCTGCTGTGTTATGATAGGCTGATGACTAGAGCAGGTGTAATCTGCTGTGTTATGATAGGCTGATGACTAGAGCAGGTGTAATCTGCTGTGTTGTGATAGGCTGGTGACTAGAGCAGGGGTAATCTGCTGTGTTATTGATTGATTGATTGATTGAAGTGTTTATTTCGAATATGAAAGCAAAATAATAAATAAAAGCCATTTCAGAAACAAAGAAAAATAGAATATATACATATTCGAAAAGGAGTGGGAAGAAGTTAAGGCTCAAAAGTTATGATAGGCTGATGACTAGAGCAGGTGTAATCTGCTGTGTAAGGTCAAAGTTTTTAATGAGTTTTATCGGGCCTAGATTATGGAGAAGCGTGCATCTGTCCGTCCATCTGTTTTTGTTTCGTTTTTATGCCTCTTGATGTGTTGTTGTCATCCTGCCGCGTGGTATCGAAAATGGTATTGAGTATCGATATTTTCCTAGGTATCGGTATCGAAGTACAAATTCTAGTATCGTGACATCCGTACCGCAGAGTTTGCATTTGAAAGCTATCCAGACCTTTTTGTCAAAGAAGTGTTTTGATGTTTCAAGCTGTCTTTAAATGGGGACAGCTCATCTGAATCACTGGGGAAAGTTACTTCCTGTTACCTCAAGCCAGATAATAGACAACACACACTTTTCCAAGAACATCTTGTTAGCTCAACGCTAGCTACTAGGAGTGTGACGATACATCGATCTAGCTTGATAAATCCATTAAATCAGTGGTTATCAAACTTTTTCACGTCAAAAACCCCCATTTGATAAGACTTTGTCCCAGGGTCCCCCATCTGACAAGATTGTGGCTTTTAAATGTTTTATTGCAGAAAGTTTATTATGACCAAAATAGTCATATATTCTGCCATTGTATTACTTACGGATGGTATTATAGTGAAAATAAATTATCCCCCTTTGTTCTGGGGACCCCCTGGAACCCCCTCATGGGGCCCTGGCGCCCTGATTAAACGATCAACAATCAAATACAATCAATGCAAAGTGAAAATATCGATATCGTCATCTCGATACGCCTTTATTTTGAATTGATACAGTATAAATGTAACTGATTGTGTTAAATGGGCATATGATTATCTCATACCGATCACAGGCCCCTGAATTGGATCAAATCGAAATCGTACTGTGGCAGACTTGGCGATATCACCAAATGTCATTATCGTTGTCCAAAGAATCAATATAATATCGTATCATGATGAAACGTGTGATTCCCACCACTAGTAGCTACATGGATGTGATCATTTCTCATTTGTCAAGATCAAATTAGCCAATTGGGGGAAACAGAGGTGAGAGAGGTCGCTGTAGCTGTCAATCATCTGTATCATCAACTCTACAGTGAAGAGCAGGGGGAGTTGTCAAAGATCATGTATGTGTCAGTGTGTGCGTGTGTGTGTGTGCATGCGTATGTGTTGCTGATGAGCTGTTTTTTTCTCAGCGCTCTCCTCTCTTAACCTTGCTTTGTTCCACGGTAGTGGCGCATCCCACAGCAACAACTAGAGTGCCCCCCTGTGGGTTTAGCAAGTATTACATGATACTGTCCTACTCATCATCAAGTTGGTCCATACTCTCATAATGCAGGCCTAACTGTATATGGTCAGGACTTGAAATTCAAAGCTGGCTTAAGAGGAAGTCAACTGATCGACCGCTCCAATCATTTGCAAAGGCAGTGAAACGTCATGAATGAATCTTCATTCACAAAATTATAACCTTGGCTTGTATCAAAATGACCTGTGGTTTGTTTGTGGAGTTTTGAACGGTCAATGATATATTGTTCATTGAATCCAAATCTTATTTTTGAACTGGTCTCCCACGGTTACCTCAGATTTCACATGAGATCTCCTCCCACAAGCTACAGTAGGCTGCTAACACCACTGCAATTCAGTTCAGTTGGTTTAGGTGACAATATTGTTTGTTCTAGAGATGCTTGATGTTAGTAACCCTGTGTTAATAGTATTGTAGTATTAGTATTGTAGTATGTTAGTATAACCCTGTGTTACTACTAGTCAGTGTTGGGCAAGTTACTTTCAAAATGTAATATACTACATATTACTAGTTACTTTCATTTGAAAGTAATAAGTTACTTTACAATATTACTTGTTGTGTAGAGTAACTCGTTACTTATTACACTACTTTTGCATTACTTTTACCAAAACAACAGCAGCAGCAGAATGACATCGCGGGCCCGGAACCATCCCGAAAAATTATTTAAACCGCCTTGAAGTCAGTGTAAACAATCCAACATTCTAAATGTTATTCTTTTCCTTTGTTATTGCTATCTATAGTGGTTATTTGCATAAAAACACACAGTTTGATTAGGAAATTATTGTATCTTTTTTAAATATGTGCTTTCATTTAATAAAATGTAACTCAATTTGTAACTTGAGTTACTTGACAAAGTAACTGGTATAATATTACTGAAATCATATAAGTAATAAGTTATATTACTGAGTTACTGCAAAAAGTAATATATTACATGTAATATGTATGTAATGTGTAATATGCTGACTGTTAGACAAAAGAGTAGTAATCATTTGAAACACAAAATCCAGACCCCCCACCCCCCCCGCATTGGCCTTTCTAGATTTGTGTACTTATTTTGCTGATAGATGAATGGTGCTATTTATACCTGGCGAGGACACGCTTGAAGAAGCCTCCCTCTCTCTCTCAGCTGCGAGGCTGCTGACTCCAGGTTGAATTCTGCCTTACTGCCCAAGCTGCATGGAGGGAAACAGATGGGTAATAAGGTCAGAGTAGACGTACTTCCCACTTTGCACAGACAAATCACAGACTCGCCAGCTGTGCTCACGCAGGGCAACATTACACTCAGGTGAATTAAGATGGATTACCCCAAGACATCTTTTTGTAATAATGGGAATAGTTGCTGCAAGTATTATTGGCCTTTCAGGTGGAGGATATGGGGAAATGTTATGACATAAAACAGGATAGAATAAGGCTGGGGATACACTAAACCTTTGAAAATCCTGATTTTTAAAATGTGTTGAATCAAAAAAAAATCACAGTAGATGTGTCTATTTCCATTTCATTTAGTCCATTTAGATATGCTCACTAGATGATTAGGTAAACATGGGGTATCACACACACCTACAGTATTCACCTTATGTAGCCGCGCCCACTTGACCCAGTTGTGTTATGACTCCCTGTTCAAAACACCATCTGTTTTACCTGCTCACTAGTACTGTACTGTCACAGGAAGTGTCAACACAATAGGAAGTCACTGGCCGACCGATGTGTTGGAAACATAAGGTGAATACTGTAAGATGATCCTGCTGCCTTCGGATTATGTCACTGATGTCAGAGCCTCAAATAGCAAATGACAATGAGTGATGGTCCAGACGCATAGCACTTTCTTCTGGCCCACATACCAACCTGGAATGACTGATGATGAGTCAACCTGCTTCTGGCTACCAGCTCCGTCCGCGCAACTTGACCTTTAGTAACACATAGAATGAGCCAGAACAACACAACTGGAGATGACAGCTACGACATAATACAATATGTGTTATATGGTACCTATTTGACAATGTCATCTACAACTTTGTTAACGAAAGCATGAGAAACGGTGTTGTGTGTCAGTGATAGCAGGGCAGACAAAATATGTCCAAAAGTGCTTACCAGTTTAGCATTGTTCAAGGCCACCCGCGCAGGGCACATCCCCTGTTGTGCTGCTACCCATCAATGTACAGCGCAAGTATTTATGATCTGCTGTCAAAGAAAATCCCTTAACCTCAGAGGCAGTTTAAGATTACAACAAAAAGACAATGTGGATTTATCTGTGGCCCTTGCCTGACAACTTGAATCCAAATGAAACATAGGATTAAGGGGCCGAATCCATGAAATTGAAGCCCTTATGCACAATGACGAGGCTATATGATATTTATCCACATTTTCTTAAATTACCTTTAAACAAGTAAATGTAGAGATAAAAAGACTAACACTATATACGTAAGCTCCCATCTCCCATCATACTCTAGCCAGTGGAATAGTCGGCCCATGACCAATTTAAAAAAGTCTCTAAAGTTCTGTGACCAATGAGTGAGTCAGGTTTTCATGGTTTGATTTCACAGTGAACTATTCTCATCAGTGTTGAAAGGAGAGCGCTGTTGTTAAAGTGATTCTGAAACCTCTGTGTGTCACTGGTTTCTTTCTCTGTGGAGGCAGTATCCTTCTCCCTGTTTCCCCCAGTGTTTCCTTCACATGTATTAACTGTCAGCATTACATGTTTTGCCTGGATGGCATTGGCAAAAACACAAGCAGTATATAAATAGGCTGTCAAGGAACTACTGGTAGCAGCACTTGACATCACAGCTTAGTAACAACATGATAATTGGGGTAATAGTGTGATAATAAAGATGTAATAATTATGATATGCCATGTAGGCTATACTGTATAGAAATGTAAAAGATGTGTTTCATCTTAAAAAAGGAACACCGCACCCTATAAGATCAAACATAGGCTATACATTTTCCTCTGACCTGTAGTGCTATTTATCCATCTAGATCGCGTTGTGAATAGCTTATATAAAACATACATTTTTTATTATTATTATGTAATATTTATGTATATATTATGTAGTATTGGAGCGCTTTGGACTGTTGTTTGAGGTGCTCTTTTGATAGAGGGATTCGCCTATGGGCGTGCTCTGTAGGGGCGTGCTCTGTACTTAGGGGGCGTGCTCTGTACTTAGGGGGCATGCTCTGTAGGGGGTGTACTCTGTAGGGGCGTGCTCTGTACTTAGGGGGCGTGCTCTGTAGGGGGCGTGCTCTGTAGGGGCGTGCTCTGTACTGGCCCCCTGGTTGGAGCTGGATAATATTGCTTTGTTTGGGGGGGTGGGGGGTCGCAACAGGCTAAAGTAAATAATACAATTAAAATAATAATAAACTTAAAATAAATAAATCCTAAGATGACTAGAGACTTGTTAGTAATATGTAGAGATCTTTGGCATATTTGGATTTTAATTAATTTCAGGGACTTGATGTAGAATTGGATTTCATTATAGTAGCATGTGAAAAGAAATCTCCGCCCCATTTTACAAATAGTATTTTTTTTTCTACTGGGGTATCATGGTTCTTCTTGCATGGGTGAGCAGCATGAGCTGATGGGGTGGTGGTACTGTAGGGACAGCATGGCTTATAATAGAAACTTCAAGCATGTTTGGACCATACCATTATGTTGCTCATCATAAACCTGGACCATACCATTATGTTGCTCATCATAAACCTGCTCCAGAATGGAAATGCTGCAGCCAACGTATCCAAACATTTTCATTATCTGCTCATTAGTCTATCTTGCCTTTTGCTCTGTGACTCCTTCTGTGTAGCGCTCTTGTCCGCAACTAGTTCAGAAAATGATAGCTATGGTTTTACACTCGCATGCAGTTCACCACACTAATATGGGCAAGGTGTGTGTGTGTTTCGTGTTTTTCGTTCTTGAAGTTGTTCGGTAGGACCCTTAAATATGGAAAAAAGACAATTAAGACAATTAGATAATTATGATAAGTAACAGTAATGGCCACCAGTTAAATTAATTGATTTTACCTGGTGCTGCTGGGAAGTTGTTCTTTCAACAAAAGAAAAAAGGTATTTGAACATGTCATTTGAGAAAAAGATATTCCAAATACAGTTGAGGAAAATCCACAGAAGTCCTTATTAAAATGAGCTTTATTTTACAATAATATTGCCTTTCTGGCCTGGGACAGCTCAATAAATCATTATCCCAACTTAAATACTCAGTACTTTTTTGTTCTTCAAACAAACAGGCACGTAAACTGCTTATTGTGGCTTATAGGCCTATATGATCAAATGTTTTATTCTATATCCCTGTAGTTACGTTATAGAGCAAGCACTGCATTTTTAGCACAACACTTTTCACATTTAGAAAAACAAAACGTAACACAAAAATCTGTTGATCAAGCAACATAGAAACAGTACACTACCATACAGGTTTGGCAAATAAAAATCTGTTCAGTGCATAATGTGCATGGCATCGAAGGAGACACACTCATCCATCCCATAATAATGCCATGGCTGACCGCTTCAGGACTCGGTGTCCGAGCCGTCTGCTGGATCCGTGTTGTGGGACAGCATGTAGTTGTCCATGTCGATGGAGGGACAGTTGTGGATGGAGTAACGTAGGCGCTCGGCTAGCACGGCCTGGCTCGTGTAGGGGGGCAGGCGCAGCAGGAAGAAGCACGTCTGAGCTGTAGGGAGGCCGTTGACAGGCTGGGAAGTAGCAGTAGGGAAAAAAGACTATTGACTGTTCACACTGAGCTGCGCAATGGAGTCAAAATTGTAACATTTAATTAGGAAATGATCTAGCCTATCTATCTCCTGATCATGTAAACTCACATTCTATTTCGCTCCACAGACCAGTCTGGACTTCCACCCGCCCCCCGGCAATTTACAGACAATTAGAAGGTAACTGGACCAATCAGGGACTTGCGCCGCAGTTGACAACCTAATTGGCTATTCAAGGACGCTGCTGGCAAAATGATAATGGCGTCTCCCGAAGTAACAAGCGATCATGTTAATGTTAGCAAACACAGCCATAACTGCAGTTATTGCAGAAAGATTCAACAACAACAATTAAATATGAACAAGAGGATACAACAGCAAAGTTTCTCTCGGCGGAAAACACATTTTGTCGTTCTCCCGAGTGGATTTGGGCAACGATGATTGGCTGAAGGAGTTGTCTGTTAAGGCAGGAAGTAGGAAGTAGTCCCTCCCACTGAAATCGATGTGAGCGGCAGGAAGTCCAGACTGATACGTAGAGTGAAACAATGTGAGGTCACGTGATCACAAGTGTTTTTACACTATTATTTTACAAATGTCTAATCAGGGAGAACATGTCTGTCCTGGCTGCGCGTACACTTTTTGCAACCCAGTTTGGGTGAAACCACGCCCACCTCCACATGACGAAGAAGCCCCACGCCGCTCTGCTAGCTTAGCAAGCTAAATTAAAAAGGCGCACGTAAAAAGTTGTTCATTCACCAAATCTTTGTCCGAACCACAAGATGAAACCTTCAGAAAACTTCACGCCAATTGTAACTTCAAACGGAGATGATTTGTTCGCCTTCACGTTTTTTTTTACGTCCTTCTACTGCAGACTGTCTGCAATCAGACTGCGGTCAAGCGAGCCTCCGCTGCGAAATACACGGTGAAACTAGCCACCGCGTTATTTAGCGGTGCGTTGATACAGTCGATTGTCGCAAAATCCAAATGCAGCATCATGTTATGGTCATTGACTTATTTTTCTCAGATCACCATCACTGTGTAAACATTTTAATTGCATTGCTTTCATAGTAACGTTAAATCGCTGCGTGGGTGACACACTGTTAATATCCGTTTTACTTCTTAAATAATGTCATATATGCATAAAGGGATATATATATCCACGTAATTAATGTGTCATATTATGCATAAAGTGTGTATATAGCCGCGTTGCTGCATAACGGGCGATCTTCATTCATCTTTCCAAAGTATTTTCCAAGCTTGCTGGATCGCGGTTTCGCGGAAACTGGATTGCGAAAAGTATAACACGCGTTCTGGCTCCTGGAGATTGTATCCAAATTAAGCCTGTATGCCATTTGGTTTGGTAAGCAACGGCCAACTTAGAACCTCCATCCTTACCCTGTCCACCTTGATGATTTGGAACTTCTGCGTGATGTCCGCAGGGTTGGAGGGCAGCCTGGACCTGCCAGAGACAAAGCGTAGGAAAAGCACCCGCTCCTCGTTGGTGAACTCCTCCAAGCTCTGCCACAGCCAGACGATGAGCTGGTGGCTGTCGGTGATGTCGCGGTAGCGCACCACCTTCCTCAGCATCTCGACAGAAACCTCCGGCAGCCCGCAGACCAGCTGCTCCAGCTGCCTGGCTGTCAGCAGGGAGAGGAGGGGCACAGGGATGATGCTGGACATGCCCTCTCTGACTGCTGCTACCTGGACACAACACAGCAGTGTTAGCATTCAGACTCTGATACTAGCATCTGCTGCTACCTGGACACAGCACAGCACTGTTAGCATTCAGACTCTGATACTAGCATCTGCTGCTACCTGGACACAGCACAGCACTGTTAGCATTCAGACTCTGATACTAGCATCTGCTGCTACCTGGACACAACACAGCACTGTTAGCATTCAGACTCTGATACTAGCATCTGCTGCTACCTGGACACAACACAGCACTGTTAGCATTCAGACTCTGATACTAGCATCTGCTGCTACCTGGACACAACACAGCACTGTTAGCATTCAGACTCTAATACTAGAGACAACGGACGGAAATGAGGCTATGCAGAAAGCAGCTACAGAAAGTTTTAAATGGGTTCATACATCTATTGTTCAGATCAGTTCAATTTAAACGTTGCTTTATTTCAATCAATTACATTCTCATCATTAATAATCTGACGCAATATGTTCAACTTCTTCAACTTTATCATTCACTGGAATATTTATACTATTTGATTGTAAATCTATGAATAATCTACCAATTTGCATAAGTGGAACATTGGCAGCTTTTGTTGTTTTGTGTAACACACGTTCACAAGGTGAATAAATCACACCATACTCAATGAACAACTGAATGTGTGAAATGCTGTAAATCAGACGTTTTTGGCAGCATAAGCCAAAGGCATCAAGTAATGTTTTGCACAAAGTAGAAAACATTCAGTAAGTCATCAGTCAGCGACAGAAACAATTATATTGAAGAGGGGAACTATAGCACAACTGCTACATTTATTATTCACTGAACCAGCCAAAGGGACAATTGACTCTTTGTATGAAACGTCGATTGAACAACTGGTTTCTATTTAGGTGTCTGGCAGGAATTGTCCTTGGCAACTGATCTTTAAGAAAACAGATGTGTTGGGCTAAAGCCTGATAAATAAACCATGTTCATGTTCAATCTAGAGAGGACATTTGGGAGGGTGCTGGCTGCACTGAATTAATTTTTATTTTGAGTAAAAGAGTATACGTATGTACCGTATATGTATGAAGAAGAGTTAATTTGCAAAAACAGGTAAACGCCATTCTTAAAATGAATAAACAACACCTGTTTCAAGTTCAAGTTCATTTTTGAGGTAATTTATGTGAAAATTGCCAGATGAATATGTTTTAGTTGTGATTGATAGTAAAACTTTACCAAAAATGTATTAATTACAATATAAATACATCAATATCTAATTTGAAACCATAAAGAATACAAACGGAGATACCTGTTTTTGCAAATGAACTCTTCGTATATATATATATATATATATATATACTGATTATAGGCGTGAGATATCTCACTATGGGACGCAACATGCCTGCAGGTTGGCAGGCCTGGTAAATACACACACGTATGCCTCTTCTCCCCTCCTCTCTCCTCCCCCCCTCCTCCTCTCATGCTCCTTAGCAGTTAATTCTTTCAACCTGTGAGTCCATCTCATGCAGTCTGTATTGCAGAGCCCTCTCCACGTATTCAGTCCGGTTGGCAAAGGTCAGGGAGATGTTTTGACCTCCAGGAACCACTGGCACCAGCTTTCCATCGGCGCTGTGGGCCACAAACGAGTCCAGTGGGATCATCTTAAGAGGGGAACCGAACAAAGCGGACGTCACCATACTGTAGATTACAGTTATGAATGAAATCTTGAAAAATAAACTTTTGATGTGGAAAAAGTGTGAGAAAAACTAAAGAAATTTGATTTGTGTGTTTTTTCCGCATACATTATTAAATAGGTGCACTGAATAGTACCCAGGTATGTGAACGAAAAAAATAATAATCATTTTTGGGTTCAGCTCGTCTTTAAAATACCTTTCAGCTTAGTATGAAGATGAACAACAAAACTAAAGAACTCTGCAATAATCCACTTCACACAGTATCTCACCACAGGGAAATTGTCCTCTGTGATCGCGCTGTTTTCGAGGTGAAGGATGCTCTGTAGGGACCGGTAGGTGAGCAGGTCGACCTCCTCGAGGTCAGGCCCTCCTAACGGGATGGAGCACAGCTGCTTCCACACCCACGGCGCCAGATGGAGGTCCAGGGGCTTCTTGGTGCGGATGGCCACGGCCATGAGAATGCCCAGGAAGCGGAACTGGACCATGTGATCCTCTGAGACTGTCGCTGGATTGAGCAGGAACCTGGGGAGGGGCGTGCAAACAATATGGCAAACGTTTTAGAAGCTCAAGATTATTTTGGCAAATCAGACATTCCGTCATACTTTACGTGCATGGGCCTTTTTCACAGCCGCCATTTTGTGTCTAAAAGGCAGGGTAAACACAGGTGCAACCAACTCACTAATTAGGGCCCCAGCACTGGAACACCTAAATGGACTGGAAGTTGGAAACCCTAATTAACGTTTTGGTGCACCTGTGTTATTTCCTGCCTTTTAGACACAAAATGGCTGCTGTGAAAAAAGGCCTATTGATTTGGTTGGTGACGGACAACATGGATTTACATAATCAAACATATAGAACATAATGAAACAGAGCAACCTGTGTACCTGTCTGTGTTACTGCCCACATCAGTAACGCTGTTAGGAGTATGAATGAGAAGGTCCACCACATCCGATTGCAACTCCTGGTGAAAACACATTGTACCACCATGTAGGATACCCAAACATATGCTTTGTGGAATTTTCAATATATAATATACCTTAATAACCTTATCTCCTCTCTTTGAACATGGCCACTAAGTATGATGTACAATAATGCAAAGCAGAACAAGGCCAGGCTGCATTCTACTGATAAGCTACTGTATCTCTGTTGCTCTTAGGCCATTTCTCTGTGGTTTCCGTTCCTCCTACCTGGCACATCTCAGTGATGGTGTCATCAAACACGCCTCCGGCATCGTCGGCTCCTTCTCCGATAAGTTTCACCTTCCAGGCTCGTGACGGCAGCCGCAGCTCCAGAGGATTCAGACTCACCACCTGCTTGGCAATCTGCACAAAGATGGGCTTGCTGGAGCGCCCCCTGTGGGTTTACAGGAGAACAACAACGTGCACATCAGTCAAGGATATCAGAAGACTGATTCGAATTTTAACCAGAAGAAAAACTTTCAACGCCTTAAACTTAAGAGCTACATTACAAGTCACTTGCCAGATAACACAGACAACATAAATACTGTAAATTACTAACTAATTATATTGGGACAATATAGAATTAATAGGGAACATTCTTTAGATGTTTTTGTTCCTTAGTGAAAATGAGGGCACTTGTGGACAAAACTTTTATCAACTGGAACATGGAACAAATATTTAATATAACCAATACAATAAGTGGCATTACTGTACTTTAAATTGATGCATGGCATTACTACACATAGTATGGTAATCTATGACTATTACAATATAAACTTATGAACCACATTTACAAATAACGATATTATGGAATGGATTGGAAACGTGGCAACTCTTGGCACTTTTCACACAAGTCCATTTTCTCACAGAGTGAAAAACAAATTCTGAAAAACTGATACTGTAACAATGCAGCGCAAAAAGAAGAGGCACAGACAGACAAGACGTAAGCAGTTATTCAGACCATGCGGGAAAGTGAGAAATATACACAAATCTGTATTCCAATTGATCTCTCCCATGTATGCTGCTCAGCAGCACAGTGTCTCTCCCTCTCCACTCGAGTGGACTAATGTGGTTACGGGGACGCTCTGTGTCACAGTCATCTTTTCTTTTCTTTTTTTTAAGATTTGTTTTCCAGATTTTTTATCCCATCTTTATCCCCCATTAGTGCTCATTTTAATTGATTTATCTTGGTTGCTGCTCCACCCTCTGCCGATCTGGGGAGAGCCGAAACTGGCTCCATGCTTCCTCCGAGACATGGGCAGTTAGCCAGCCGCTTCTTTTCACCTGACAAGGGAAGCTTCACCGGTAGGACATAGCACGTGGGAGGATCACGCTATTCCAACGAGTTCCCCTCCCTCCGAACAGGCGCCCCGAACGACCAGAGGAGGCACCACATCAGCGACCAGGATATTGCATGTTTTGGTGTGGGGTTCCTATATGAAGGAAGCCCCCAGGGGGCACGGGGAGAACATGCAAACTCCACACAGAAAGGCCCTTTTTGACGACCCCACCCGGGCAGTGGGCACTCGAGGACATGCGGACAGGCACGCACTCCTTCAGCGCTCACAGCGTGCCAGGTGGGAATCGAACCCAGGACCTTCTAGCTGTGAGGCGACAGCGCTTACTACTGCGCCACCGTGCCCCTATCACAGTCATCCTCACCTAGAGGAGATCCTCTTCACAGTGATCTGTGGACCATAGGTTTTGCCCTGGGTCATGGTCCTGCCGATGGAGCGCACTAGAGGCAGAGTGTTGACCTTGGGCGAGAGAAGTCCTCTGAGATGGCCCCGGATGATGGCTGTTGTCCCTGAGCTATAGCGTGACGTGGAGACCTGGAGGGAGGGAGAGATCACAATTCAGCATCATGTACGTTTACCAGCATCAAAAGGTGCTCGTTGATATTCAACCATTTCTTTCAGTCATTCTCAGTCATTATTGTTAATGGATGGAAAGACAAGGGGAGAAACTGGGATCACAGTAAAGAGATAACAGGAGAAATGTGAATCCTATCTATCTATGTGGTGGTTACCTGATTCTTGGGGTCCAGGTTGAGCAGTCTCCAGGACTTGTACATGAGATCAGAGAAGTGGTAGAGGACCCTGAGGCGCATGTTGAGGACATCAGGGCTGCAGTCCTTCAGGGTGTTGTACTGGGGAGGGACCGACAGGGGCAGACCGAGCTGGACATTTCCAGAGCCACCTGGAAAAGACGGCAACAGATGGATTCTGAAGTGCAGTTTTTTCCGATCGATCAAATGCAGGACATAGAAATTATTATTCCCCCCAGTTCCCCTCCCCACCACACAGGCGCCCCCAAATAAGCAGAGGGCGCACTAGTGCATTTGACCAAACCATCTACATTACCCAGGTTCCCCCGATCGATCAAGTTTGTGTGTGTGTGTGTGTGCATGCGTGTGTGTGAGCGTGTGTGTGTGTATATGTGTCTGTATATGTGTGTATACGTGTCTGTGTACCTAAGGCTTTGGTGGTCACAGAGGGCATGGTCCAGGCTGAGCTGTGGCAGCGGCCAGCAGCGACCTGTCTGATGTTCTTGCCCTGGAGGGCTGTTATCAATGTCGGCTCCTTCACTGGGTTGGAGTGGCCCTGGCCAAGCTAGGACACACACAAGGCTTTGGAGTTATTTTAAATTCACCCATTAACAGTCAAAAACAATCTGTTTTCCAGTAAAACTAGAAATATTTGGCACCATTCTAATATGAACTGCTGTCTTCTTTAGGTAGGATTCCAAACATCACAATATGTAAGCCATGGGTTCCCAACCTATTTTTGGCTTGTGACCTCACTTTCACGTCACAAAAATCTAGGGACCCCAGACATCGGTAATATCATCATTTTTTTTATTCAGAATTCTGACTTTAATATGAGAATTCTGACTTTAATTTCAGAATTCAGAATTTTTTCTCAAAATTCTGACAGTAAATCAGAATTATGACTAAATTAGAAATAATTTTTAAGGAAAAATATAAATTCCAGACGACCCCATTTGAATCGCAGGCAACCCCACTTAGGGTCGTGACCCCAAGGTTGGGAACCGAGTGCTGTGAGCAGTGCATGTTTAGCCACACCCCCAAGATGTCAAAACAACTCAAGCTGCATTTCACATTACGCTCAGTCCTCTTTATAATCTTGTATTGTAGCATGCTCGTCACCTGTCCCTCACTGTTGCAGCCCCAGCCATAGACGTCTCCTGTGGAGGACAGGGCCAGGACATGTTCACAGCCCACAGCGATGTCTTCAATGAACAGCCCCTCCAGAGCTGGCACCACCTGGGGACGGGATTTATTCTTCAGCATGGAGTCTGGCAGGCCAATCAGACGCTCTGAAGGACGGGACAGAAGGGACAGGTCGATGGCAGAGGCAGGCAGTTGGACATTGATGTATCTCAAAGTACTGTATTCAAACAGCAGATGGAAACATGATCAACAATCAAATGAACAAAATGTTAAATCTTTCTTTTTAGCACAACTGAGGATTTCCCCATAATATGAAAACAACCGTGCCTCTTGTATGAAAGGGTAACTCCGGGGAATGTGTCCAGACCTGCTTCAACAGACATAGTCCAGAGTTTTGTGCCAATTGCACTGAGCAAACACGTGTAGTTATTCAGGAGGAGGGTGGCATCAGTATACAGTCTTTGATTCCCATGCAAACACATGTAGTTATTCAGGAGGAGGGTGCCATCAGTATACAGTCTTTGATTCCCATGCAAACATGTGTAGTTATTCAGGAGGAGGGTGCCATCAGTATACCGTCTTTGATTCCCATGCAAACACGTGTAGTTATTCAGGAGGAGGGTGCCATCAGTATACCGTCTTTGATTCCCATGCAAACACGTGTAGTTATTCAGGAGGAGGGTGGCATCAGTATACCGTCTTTGATTCCCATGCAAACACATGTAGTTATTCAGGAGGGTGCCATCAGTATACAGTCTTTGATTCCCATGCAAACACGTGTAGTTATTCAGGAGGAGGGTGCCATCAGTATACAGTCTTTGATTCCCATGCAAACACGTGTAGTTATTCAGGAGGAGGGTGCCATCAGTATACAGTCTTTGATTCCCATGCAAACACGTGTAGTTATTCAGGAGGAGGGTGGCATCAGTATACCCTCTTTGATTCCCATGCAAATACGTGTAGTTATTCAGGAGGGTGCCATCAGTATACGGTCTTTGATTCCCATGCAAACACATGTAGTTATTCAGGAGGGTGCCATCAGTATACGGTCTTTGATTCCCATGCAAACACGTGTAGTTATTCAGGAGGAGGGTGCCATCAGTATACAGTCTTTGATTCCCATGCAAACACGTGTAGTTATTCAGGAGGAGGGTGGCATCAGTATACCCTCTTTGATTCCCAGGCAAACACGTGTAGTTATTCAGGAGGAGGGTGCCATCAGTATACAGTCTTTGATTCCCAGGCATGCATCTAATGAAAAAGGTCTAATTGGTGGATGTGGTCAAGCAGTCGTCATTCACTCTCAAGATATTCAAGATGTGTAACTGGTCAACCTGGCTGAGCAGCGTATTCCTCCACTCCTTATAACCCAACAATTAGATTGAAAATAGGTCAATTTTACATCAGCAAACGGCCTATTCAACATTCTGTAATATTAAGGTTTTGGGCTCATAGTTATGACACATTAAAAAGAAAATTGTGTAAGATGTCAGTTTGAGTAAATAATAGTTAAAGAAAAATTAGAGAAACCGTTTCTCAAGTACATAAACATATAGAACTAAATGTGTAACAATCAATGAAAATGTACCTTGTCCAAAAGTGTACACATGTCCATCAGTGGCCAGGACCACAGAGAACTGAGTTCCACAGCTGACCTTCTTAACTCCCTTGCTGCAGAGCTGCTCCACTTTCTGAAAATAGGAACAACCAAAAGTCATATTTCACCTGCACAATGCAAGTATTTGTGATTGCATGAGGAAAAAGCAGTGGATAATTTGCAAGCAATACATAATGGGGTACAGAGTATGTTTAGTACAGTATACAACTGCATCATCAGAAACAAATGTTGGATAAAGTTGAAAGTTGAAAATGCAGGACTTTTTTTTTTAAATAAAAGGCCAGTTAATCCATTTCATCAAATGTTTAATTTGATAATGAAAGTTGAAAATGCTCAAATATTTGTGTGCACTTTCTAGCTCAACCCAAATATGAAAGTTGGTTTCTAGCTTCTTTATAGCTCATAAAAAGCTTATTTTCCTGAACTCATCCCGTTAGAGCAGGCATGTCCAAATTCCGGCCCGGGGGCCAGATGTTTTGTCCTTAAATGTGAGAGGGCTTTGTCACTACTAACCTACCTGTGGGTAACATTTGGCTGTACAAGAACCTGTTCCCAGTTTGCCATAATCTCCGTCTCCGAATGCCCACACAACCATGCCGTCAGAGGACAGCACCAGAGTGTGGTTCAGACCACATGACACCTGAGAACAGTGACACAAGTTAGCTTCTGGCTAGGCTACAATGTAGCTGCTACATCACCATCTGAGTGCTGAAGTGTTCACAACTAACTAAATAGAGAGGCAAAGTGACCGTCTACTTCCTGCTTCAGCACTGTACCAGAGATTTTCATCCGCCATTTATTTTCTCATACACATTTCGTAAAATGTGTATAAAAATAGTTTTACTGGTTCAAACGGTACAGATATATTTAGAAACAGGAGAGATCGCATAACATTTCACTGGGACCAAAACGTTAAAAAATGCGGGTTTAAAGAAAATGTTTTTCGATGTTTTGTTTTTTTAAGTTTTGGTCCGAGTGAAATGTTCTAAGGTCTCTCCCAATTACAGCGTTAGCTGAACCGTTTGGTTCGACGAAGTACAACTATTTTATAAGCATTTTGTCAATGGGAAAATAAATGGCAGATGAAAATCTCTGGTACAGTGCTGAAGCAGGAAGTGACGTTCCACTTTGCCTCTCTATAGGCCGCTTCTAGTTGAAAAGCGTTTTGATTTCTGACCTGTCCCACATGATATCCCTCTAGTGCAGCCACCCTTTCAGGTAGCATCTTGTTGGATGTTGACCTTTGACCCAGACGGCCAGAGTCACCACTGCCGAACGTGAACAGCTTTCCATCTGCTGTTACCACAGCGGAGTGCCTGAAGCCACAAGCAAGCTGGAAAGAGAACGGCAAGCAGCATGAAGGTCTCACAAAACATGGGGTTATATACATTAGTTGTGTCTAACAGTTAAATTGTAGTTCAATCCTTTGTGCTTTTAACAGATACGATTGTCACAAAAAAAATACAAAAACAAAACAAAAGACATAGATAAAAAAAAAATAACCAGGAGATAAAACAAAGACCAAGACAAAATAACAAGGTGCAGTACAAAAACCACACATTAAATGGATTATGTAAATAATAATTAAAGAGTAAAGGGTGGTCTACAGCAGTGGTTCTCAACCTTTTTGAGCCGTGACCCCCAAAAACCTTTAGGGTGGAGTTCGTGACCCCACTCCCGCCGCTGTCCAACTAAACCACAACTTCCTAGTCAGGGTGTATGCAGGAATCTTGATGTTAAATTCAATAGCTTTTAAGACCTTTTTTAAGACTTTTTCAAGACCTCAACGCCACTTTTGTCACATCAGCGATAGGGGTGTAAATCACAAGTTTCATCACGATACAATATTATATCGATTCTTTGGACAACGATACGATATTTGCTGTTATCACAAAGTCTGCCACAAATTATACGATATTGATTCAATTCAGGGGTCTGCGATCGATACGGGACAATATCATTATGCTCAGCTACAAATTTGAATACTTCTCAAATGGCAATTAAGACTTTTTAAGACTTTTTAAGGGCCTTAATTTTCCCTAAATCCCGACCACTGGTCTGCAGTATAGAGCAGAGTTCATCGCTTAAGCTGTTGACTGATTTGTCATCAACAGAATTGCTTAGGAAATGGAGAGAGCCAGGGAAAAGATGTCATTCTGGTCATAGTCATTTTCTTAATACTTCCAACAATAAAGGATTAAATAATTGAAAGGCAGACATGAGTTCCAAATATTGAGGATGATCTCTACCTGAGTGATCTCCTCTCCTTGTAGGGCCTCTATCTGTTTGGGCCTCCTCTGCCTTTCGTTGTTGCCGTGGCCGAGTTTGCCGAAATCTCCGTCTCCCCAGCTGAACACTTCTCCGGTCTCCGTCAGAGCCAAAGAGTGGCCATCTGACCCACAAGATGTCACCAGTTGGGTCACCACATAACCTGTCCATAAGTCAAAGGGTCACTAGAGTTCGGTTTAACACGAAAGCAACCAAATCAAAATGACAACAACACAGCCAAAATAGAGAGCCGCAGGAATGAGTCCGGAAAACATCGATGCTAACACTCCCGGTTCTTCAATGTTTTCACCTGTGGGATTTTTGAATGGGTTTTTGGCGCGATACTTCAAATGAGGTCTGTGGTTAACGTAAGCTTATTCAAACGCGAACCAGTATTCAACAGGATAATCTTCACACATGAGGACCACTTTTATGAGTTTTGAAGCTTTTACGTGCAGTTAAAAGGGCGGCTAGCTAGCAAACGGCTAAATGAGACTACACTGTTGAGTCGACGGGGATATTATACGTCAATAACGTCATCACTTCAAAGGACGAACACAGAAATTATCTTTCCCTCACCTGGTTCAGGTGAGGAAAATCAGTGCACAGCAGCGCACACATCAACAACACTCCAGGTCAAATTTGGCTGTGGTGACGTGACGGGGAAGCCTATGCGACACTGTGTGTAGTTCTGGATTAGCTTAGCACAAGCTTTTTACTTCTAGGGCTCGCATTTACGCTTCAAAACTCATGAAAGTGGTCCTCATGTGTGAAGATTATCTCGCTGAACACAGGTTCGCGTTTGAATAAGCTTGCGTTGCCCACAGACCTTATTTGAAGCAAAACCCCATTCAAAATCCCATAGGCAGAAACAGTAAAGAACCCGGAAGTCCGGGACTTCCGCGTTCCGACTACAAAAATATGTCATCCCT
The DNA here is from genome assembly GCF_964638095.1 of Poromitra crassiceps. Lineage (NCBI taxonomy): Eukaryota > Metazoa > Chordata > Actinopteri > Beryciformes > Melamphaidae > Poromitra > Poromitra crassiceps. The sequence continues at coordinate 20,922,875 of NC_139638.1, forward strand.
GCGGTGCTCTATCCAGTGATTTCCCATCTCCAGTAATAAAAAGTAAATGGTCGACGCAACAGGAACATTCAGGCACAACATCTCAAAGAGCTCAGGCTTGGTCGTTTCACACGGCTGTTCCTGGATGACTACCTTGCAGGGCAGAGATGACAGTGGGGGTGAAGAGGTCGTCAGAGTTACCCTGGCCCAGTCGGCCATATTGGCCTTCTCCTACAGCCAGTACTGTCCCATTGGCTTGTACCAGGAACGTGCAGTTCTGACCACACACGACCTGGGTGACAACAGGACATATACACATGGAGGGAAACAAACACAACAAAACAAGAATAGTGTCAGTACATTGAAAATAGTGTGTTAAAAATGGTAATCAGTGTTTCCCCTAGAAAGTTTTTAAGGCCTGGAGGGATTTCGAAACGTACTCTGACCGCAACGGTGGGGTCCCTCGCTGGCGACGCTAAACTCTTAGCTAACCTGTTCACATCTATGTTCGCAATGGCATCCAAACTATCATCATACTATTATGGGATGCGATGCGAACTGTTGTATTATGGGATGTGCATTTCCCAGTCAACGACACACGTTGACACGTTTTAGAACAGCGCCGCAACAGTATTGTTGTATTGTAATAATATGTCGTAAAGGTTTATTGAAATGTTGGGGAGAGCAGGAAAAAAAATCGAACACTGGTAATGTTTCAAGTAGAATTTGTGGGATATTTTAAAGCTAACGTTTGTTCCATTCAAGCCCTTGCCAAATGAGTTCCCACAATGCTGATTAAGCCTATCAGCGCCACATATCTCTCTCGGTACTCCACAGTATAATGGACTTTTCAATCTGGTGTCTATGGCAACATTCCCACGCTGGCCTGGAGCAGCGTACCAGAGGCCTCCGCCTGGCCGAGCCGGCTATAAGGTCCGGTTAGAACTCTGCTAACTCTGAATGTGAATCAAATAATTCAATCATGCAGCTCTTCTCTACTTTCCAAATGTCATCGGACCGAATGGATCAAACTCTGATAGTGAAACGAGTCATTTCACAGGGGATGTGCGCTGTTAAAAAAAGATCCACTGTTTTACAGCCAAACAGTAGCTACATTGGAGCCTATGACCAATGTGGCATTCACATGCTCCTTGTTTGGTCCCTTTTCCCGAGGTGGGAAGTCGTTCTTCCCGACTTCGTTGTGTTCACGAGCTTTTAAGTCATAATGTGGAAACACGGACGCTCCAAAGATGTGTTGTATTTTATTGCTCAGAGGGTTGAAACAACACATTGATGTTTCCAGTTTTTGCCTGACAACGGGAGAGACCACAGGTTCTGCACTATAGCTTCAAGTCAAATGGATCAGAACTGGATATCAAGAAGTCAAATTCCTGAACTGGATAATTAGTTGACTGAATATAATTCCAGTGTGCAATAACTGCAATTCGACACGTACTGTACATTCTACTTTATTATACTTTATTCTACTTTATTTTAGTTACTCTAATGCATTTTACTGCATTTTACTTTATTGTATTGACTGTTGACGTTTATGGAGATACTGTGTGATACTGTGTTATGCTATGTGTGTTATGTGGATATTCATGCCTGAGTGCGAGCAGCTGTAACTTGTCCCAATTTCTCCCCGGGGATCATTAAAGTCTTTCTGATTCTAATTAGTGTACCTGTTGTGTCTGGGATAGAGAGTTTGCAAGAGTGGGTATGGTCAGGTTGCTTCCTGTATCGGCCAACTGTCCGTGACGCCCGTTCCCCCAAAGGTACACCTCACTCTTCCCCCCTTGTTGCCAGTCCTATGAAACACAGTGAGGGAAACAGAGATCAGAATCGACAAACACCTTCTACCTAAATAATGACATGAAAATTAACAGTAAGGAGACATGGCATCCTTCTGTAAGTGAGGTCTGCACACTCTTACAACACTCTCAACGGGTAGTGAATAAGTCTAAAATGGCAACTTTGAATGCAAACAATTCAATGTGTTGTGTTACGCTGTGTTAAAGACAGCTGAGCCGTTACCTCGGGTTTGGTGGTGGCCCATGACATGAGCTGTTCATCCATCCTGAAGCTCCACTTGCTATTGTCCTAGAAGACAGAGAACAAATGCCTACATGAAGAAACGTGTGTATACAGATCCTTTTTCCAAAAAATTTGAATATCATGGAAAAGTTCGTTTTTTTCCTTTCAAAAAGTGAAACTTTCATAGATTATAGATTCATTACACACAAAGTAAAGTATTTCAAGTATTTATTTGTTTCACTTTGCATAAGTCTGGCTTCCAGCTCATAAAAAAACCACAAAACAGTATTTCAAGAAATTTAATATCACATAAAACCAATCAAAAACCGGAATTTTCAAAACAGAAATGTCGATCTTCTGAAAAGTTATGTTCATGCCTGCACTCAATATTTGGTCGGGAATCCTTTTGCTCTTAATTACTGCCTCGATGCGCCATGACTTTTCCATGATATTCTAATTTTTTGGAAAGGATCTGTACATTTAGTAATTTCAGAATATTTTCAAGGTTTAACATTCACTCCACTTTCGTAAATTTCATACACAGGGAGTTGTATACCCACCAGGGCCTTGGCGATCTCGCTGGCACCCGCCGCCGCTTGGAACTCTGGCACAACGAAGGACTCTGGGAAGACGGTGCCCCTGGCGATAGCCTCGGCACTGCGGACAGTGGCGGCGTAAGAGGCCAGCCAGCTCCACTCTGACGGACACGAGGGGGCGTCAGGACTGGTGTGGTGTGGAGGACGCGGGTAACGACACAGGTGTTGCTCCAGGGACAAGCCCACAGTCAAAGAGGCCAGACTCTGAAGAAAAGCACTGTGGACCAGCTGGTCACCAGCTGTCACATGGCTCTGAAATAAGGGGACAGATTCAAAGTCAGTTATAGGGAGGAGGTTCACATGCGTGTCAGTATCTCCAGACAAGATGTCTGTAGACAAAAATGAATAGAAACTTAACAGAGATGCTGAAACATAAACACCATGAAAGATCAGATTGTAAGCTTTCAAATGATGTGTCATACAATGAAGTCTGAAAATAGTTGAAGAAGATATGCTTATTTAAATGTTCATACTCCTAACAAGCAACATTCTGAACAAGTTTGGTTTGCACCTGAACAAGCTTAGTTTGCTCACAAATCATAAGTATTTAGTTATCCTGTCTTTCATATGTAGCGGCTTCTTGGTCTTATTCACCTTATTCCTGGACTTACGTTTCCCATGATTCTCAGCGGTTGCCGGTTGTCGACTTCCTGTTTAAATTTTTTTCACTAGCAAGGAGGTGCTGTCAAAGAGTGGGAACGTTTGGCTTATTTGATCCGAAATGGCTAAAAGTAGTAACGTTGTGTGGTTGCATAGCGATGATATTTTACAAAGATTTTTTCAAGATTCAAGATATCGTCACTCCGTTGTACAATTATGCACGTGTGAAATTATTGTGCTGGGGGGCTCCATTACAAGACATAGGTAGATACAAAGTCACAACAATTATTATGATTATTTTCAATCTCTTTTGCTATGAACGGTCCTGGGCGGAAACAGGCAACCGGCAGCTGGAAACAGGGAGGGAGAGGGTGTCATGGAAGCGCCCACGGTCTCACCAGGAAACTCGTGAATAATGTGCCTTGCTTTGATCACATGGTCTCTTGTCTCAGAATTCATTATTGCTTAAAGAAAAATCATATGTACAGTAAGAATTCTGGAGTAAGTGAAAGAAATGGCTATTTGACAGCCCATGGAAATCACAAACAACACAAACACCTTAAAAAGCCTCAGTAATAACCCGTTCATAGTTGTACTGCTCCTGCAGCAGTAAGGGGAGCCTCTCCAGGAAGACGGCCATACAAGGTGCCCGGTTCAGACCCAGGATGCTCTGGCTCCTAAGGACCATGCGGCAGGAAGCCAGCACATGGTTCTGACTGATCCAATCTGGGGTGCAGCAGATCAACAGGACATCCTGGAGAGGAAACCATGACAAGCGGTTATGACGCCAAAGCCATGCTGTAAAATGGCACATTCAGAATATATTTGATATGTTTTAAGCTAAATGAACACTTTGATAGAATAGTGGCTACTTTGAGGTCATAAAGAGTAGGGCTGGGTATTGGCAAGGACCTCACGATACGAATCACGATACATGGGTCGCGATACGATTGTATCACGATACGTAGTGTAATAATATGTACATCACTTTATACTGATAACTTAGTGGACAAATTTAGTCAAAACTACTGAGTGTTGAGTGTGTTAAGGGGCGTTCACACCGAGATATTTATTTTTCGCTCTGTCGCTCAAGTCAACCCTTTGGAATCGCTCTGTCGCTCTGTTTAAATCGCTCATCAACAGGCACACGAAATGACGGACATGTGGGGGATATAACGTTACGCAATGTCATGCTGTTTGTCCACTACGAGCCACCGTCATTGTTTACAAGCTAAGCCTATCAGCGTGCTCCTAATGCGAGCTGCATACCGGTAGTACAGACTTCACTTCATGTCAGCTGTCAGCCTGTCAATGCGGTTTGTTGCCACACAATAAACCAGCGGTTTGTTCCAAGCCAGAGTGATCCTTGACTCGCTCTCACACAGCAGCCAATCAGCATTGAACAGCGAGCGACTGATGCCAGCGTATTTTCGCTCGAGTTGGAATATTTCATCTTGAGCGACGAGCATATTTTCTCCCTGTCGCTCTGTCTCTGCCGCTCGGACGCCCAGCGATTATTCTCCCAGGCGAATATACGCTCATTCGCTCATTTGCATTGACTTTGTATGTAAACTCGACGCCAGCGACCAACTTTAATAGGTCGGTGTGAACGCAGCTTTACTGAACGCACTGACATAAAAAGTATTCTAATTGTGTCACTGACCACACGGCTGTGCAAAAACATCGATATGGGAAATATCGATACAGTATCGATTAGGGGTGGGAATCACCAGATGCAGATGCCCGGTGGCCTGGCATGGCCTGCAATTTTTTTTTTTTTTTTAATATCGATACTTGGCGTCCAAATATCGATACAATATCGTCAGGCAAAATATCACGATATATTGCCATATCGATTTTATTGCACAGCCCTAATAAAGAGTCCAAATTACCTTTGACCTTCCAAAGCAGGCGGCCACGCCTACATTTGGTATCCAGGAAGTACTGACCACTGAACCCAATCCTGTCACAGTTTGTAAGACTGAGCCATCCTGAAAGAAGTACAGAGCAGCAGGATTGGTTAAAATTGTGATGTGAGACAAAGATGTATTGTTCACAATGTGCCTACTGCCATATAGCCATACCCTGTAATGTATATCGCAAAAAAATATGACATCTTTGTGCCAATTCCAAATGAGACAGAAGAGGCAGCAGTCAATGGTGTGTTCTGACCTGTAAGGACCAGATGTTGAGCAGTCCTCCTATCCCTCCAGACACCAGAGCCAGTCCACTGGGGCAAAATGAAAGGCATTTCATTGCTGTGATATGGCCGCTGAGTGTGAACATGCACTTTGCACTGTCGCGCTGGGAAGGCAAAAGAAACAGATGATTTCAAAAGGAGCTCAAATGAGATCTGATCACATAATGAGATCTGATCACATAATGAGATCTGATCACATAATGCCAATTGTTAGTTACCATCACTTTTAAAAGTCAAAATGTATGAAAAACCGGTAAAGTAAAAGCCACCGGCGAGCTCCAACAGCAGATCCAAACTGACCTGGATACCATTGGTCTTTTCCTGGGTAGGCGAGCCACTCAATATGTTGGGCAGAGACACAATAGTGCCTCCCTGTGGTAGCGTCCACACATACACGCCACCATTCTGACAACCACTGTAGATATATATGGAGAGGATGAAATAAACCCATGTTAGCAAATCAATCCATCTGGGCGGGTCGTCCATCTGGTTTATTTCATCAGTTGTCTCATTGAGACTGAGATCTCTCTTTCAAAAGAGACCTGAGAACACAACTGTATAAAAAAAAACAGTACAATTCAGTCAGATGTTACAGTTAACCGTCAGGCATACAGAGACAAACTAAAAGAAACAACAGAAAACAAAACAAAATCACAAACTGAAAATCTCTGCAGGTCGAGCTTTAAAATCATCCAAGGGGACAACATTCTAACTTGAATGTTCTTTGTAATTCAGTCCATGTATAAAGTGACTAGTACTGGAAACCAGTATTGCTAAGATTAGTATGTATGCATGTAGTACCTAAGACTACTCAGTCCTGTGACCTGGCACATGTAGTACCTAAGACTACTCAGTCCTGTGACCTGGCACATGTAGTACCTAAGACTACTCAGTCCTGTGACCTGGCACATAAGTAAATACAGGACAATGAGAGGATCACCCTACTTCTTTTACTTTATCTCCAGAGAGAAAACACAGGCAAAGTGTGATCATCACCCAGTGGCTTCAAAATGGAAGGGATAGAATGTGAGTGGAGAACGTCACCATAATCAAATGCTGACTTGACAGTGACTGTCTGAATGATATCTGTGACTATCGAGTGTCATCAAACTGTAATCTAGTAAGGGCCTGGTTCAGAGTGGAGCCAATATCATACAAGATGGTGTCATCAGCCTAACAATAAACATTGCAATCCTATGTTGAAAAAAATGTTCAGAGAGGTATGTTACGTATAGAGACAGTCCGCATGTCTGGGAACGCCCATACAGGCTCTAGGAACGCCCACAATAGACACTGGGTTAGCCTGGGGGCGGGGTCAGGGTGGGGTAAATTCCCCCATTCTATCCATTCAGCAAAGTTAGAATTTAGCTGATAGCCCAGCCCAGGCAGACACGATCGGGGATTTAACCACCGCAGTAAACGCACATCTGAGCAGACATCTTGTGTTCTGCTCTAGAACCCCCAAACCTGTAGTTTAGAGCCGCAGCACCGTCTTTTGGTGAGTCAGCCCATGAGATATATCGGCGGTTTTACCCCACTCGCGCGCCAGCCGTTTAACATTTTGTGGGCGTTCCCAGACATGCTCTCTATGAAAGAGAGAGAATATTCAACAAGGACTGATATAATTCATTGTATACACTCACACAGCCATCATGAGCCTGGGATGGGGTGCTCTGCCAGGGAGTGGGCACCATTCGGCGATGTTGATGGTGCTTGTGTGGAAGAGGGAGTGGAGGGTGACCCAGGTGCCTCCAGACCACCCCAATATCTTCACTATCTCTGACTGGCCTAAGGCCAACAGCAGGTGTCCCGTGGGGTCCCACCTGAGGGAACTCACACCGTCCTGTAGGTGGGCGGTGAGAGTAGAGAGAGAAGCAAAATGAGATCACCTGGTATAGTCGATCGATCATCACAACACATGCTATTATAACTGTAAAATCATGCCACAAAAACAGAAGAATAGAACCATCAGAATGTTTTCATGGCACCAACTCCCTTTGTTGTAAGTATATATAACAATTAGGGATGTCACAATATATCGTCCCACAATATATCGCGATATGAAAACGTGACAATATGTATCGTTGAGATGAAATCTCATATCGTGAGAAAAAGAAGCTGAACATGGTGGCACTGATCTGCATCTGATGGCATGCTCGCTCTCCTTTTCATTGCTTTGTTTGAACAGACGAGGGACGTTACAGACACGGAGGATGAAAATGGTGAAATTACCCAAATTAGCGTGGAGGATGCCCCCTCAACTTACAAATCGATCGCAAAAAAATATTGTTAAAATATCGTATCGTTATTGTGAACCCAATATCGTGTATCGTATCGTATCATGAACTGAGTGTATCGTGACACCCCTAATAACAATACATCAATATATTTTGTTTAGCTGTGCTGTCAGGCATACTGTAATTATGAGTGTAGAGTGCATTTTGCAGACTGACATGGAAAACTGACACCACTACAGGCTGCTCATTGTCATAGCATCCAGCTGAGGCCAACAGGATCTTTCCAGTAGGATAGCCAACAGCAAATGGCTTGTCCACGGTGTGCCAGGCTACACAGTGAGGAGCTAGAAGAGATCAGATGAACAGAAACAGTCAGTGTAAATGTAATGTAAATGTACCTCAATCATACCATGAGTTATGATTATTGTTATTATATGGTGTATGTTATATATTGTATGTTATTATAGTATTACAAGTTATGGTCATGATACCAGTATGTCAATTGAATGTATTGCAGACAGTCTATGGCCAGTAAAACACTCATCTGCTGTACGGTGGTGTGTTTTACAATAGGTTAAATTAATAGTGAGGTATACAATAATGAACCAATCTGTGAACCATTCATTTGGTGATTTGGTGGTTTGTTTGTTTGTTCACCTTCTTTCCTGTGGCAGTGGTTGAGTTCAGTGCTCTCTACACGAAGGCCGGATTCCTGCATTGTGACCTGCAGCCAGCAGAGGGAGCCATCCAGCCTTCCCACCAACAGGCTCTCAGCAGGCCTGTCCGTGCAGGCCCCTGTCTGGTTGAGAACCAAGGGGCTGAGGGTCTGGGCCCAACAAAGGGCTGTGACCCATGTCACCTGGGCCTCCAAATGACAGTGAGAGCCTGAGGAGAAGCAAGCAATGAAACCAAGTGATGTGATAGTTAATAGGCACCTGAGAAACTACAGTAAAATATATATTTTTTCAAAGTTGGGGTGTAATTTGAGATGTGGCAGACCGGCGAATAAACAAAATGGCCAGACTCACCTCTGATGGTCACGATGCTGATGTATTTGTTCTCATGGGCAGCCAAAAAGATTCCACTTGCACTCCAGTAGACCGGAGAGACCAGGTGAGTTCTACCAGCCCGCTCTGTGCTCACTCTGTCTGTCTTACTGGAAGGAGTCACACACACACACACACACACACAGGTTACGGCTCTCGCTCTGGTTCTCTGATAGCCTCTCTTTGGAAAGTGGCCCTGAAATCTACTAGATGTTTCAAAGATAGCACCATCTAATCCCAGAGGTGCATGAGCAACCAAAAACATAGACAGTCCCCCCCCCCCCAGAAAAGGTCCTCCTTACAGACATAGAAGCTCTCCATCTAGTGGTGAGTATGATAAGGCCCAGGTTGAATCTGATATTATATTTTAATCATGAACATACATAGCAAAGCCCTCTCTGGACAAAGACATCTACTGAATCAAGCAGGTTCTGACCTCGTAACACAGGAGAGCATGGTCTGCAACTCTGCACTGTTCTGGCTGATGTTCCACAGTTGCACCATCCTGTCCTGAGACCATGTAGCCAGTAAACTCTGCTCTGGATTCCAGGAACAGCTGGTCACCTAAACAGGAAGGAACAATACTCCTCTATATTTACTGCTGTTAGTTGTGACAGGGGAGATGGTTAAATATAATTCATATGCAATTAAAACTCCAACTACTGTACCAAAACCAGTAGTTGCCTGGACAACCTACCATGCAAATAAATTCTATGGTCTAATAATAACTATGGTCATATATTATCTGTGCTTATATTCTCTTTAAGTGCAATAAGTATGATTTTTACTGTCCCACAGCACAACTTACATGACCCTAATACGAGGGATCAGCCGAGCAGCATTTTGGTAAACAAACCGCGTCACTGGGTGGGATCGGCAATGGAACCCTATGGAGCCCAAGTGGCGCGAGGCGCGAGTGTCTGACTCTAGCCGGCTAACTCTGTTTACATTTTAAAAACTGCGACAGTTCACACAACTTTAACACGACATGCATATATTCTACATCAAACTCTTGAGCTACTTCTGCTCTGACTCAGAATGTCAGAATATAAGCGATGTGATGTATAGTTTTTGAGATATTAAGGTTTGTTTGGCACAACTCATACTAGTTAACTGCCGCGGGGTTCCGCATTTCTGGGTGGCAAGTGACGTCACACTGATTCGTCCTATAGCATCAAGTAATTCATGTAGTCTTTTGGTGGCTCATTCATGCTATGAACATCCTGTTTCACTTGATCCCAATAGTCCAGACAATTGGACTCGAGTCATAGGGACTCGGACTCGAGTCGACTCGAGTCGCAAATTTGACGACTTCCGACTCGACTCGGACTTGGAAGGTAAATACTTGAAACTCAACTCGGACTTGGAAGAAAATGACTCGAAACTCGACTCGGACTTGTGACAAGATCAGCCGAGTGCACCAGCTGGGCGTACGCCTAGGTTTACACGCTACGTCCGATGTAGAACTCAAAGTTACGACTAACTTAATTTTATGACTAGTGCACCCTGTATGCGCTGCGTCTGTGTATGGAGCAGGCGTAAAAGTTACACCCAAATGCGTAGCTACTCACTGACAGCTGTCTCATCTTGATCTGCGCGTGATGCGGCCGGAATCTTCTCCAAAAATATCGATCGATATGTGCTGTAAATATAGACGTTTTGGGCGCAGGACCTCCGCTTGTCGGCGGGTTTTAAGCTGATGCGTCGGAAGATCTTTCAATTTCTTCCTGACTTCGTCAACTGCCCGCAGTGCGCAGTCTGCCATCGCATTCAGTACTGATTGCACTTGTGATCAAACTGCTTGTGTTGGCGCTGTTAAATTGAGCTGTGAGAACGTTTCTATGCTTTGAATACAACTCTATAAGTTTGAGCTGAGTTGAAGCTGTCTGTCAGCTGTCTCGAGCTCATCTGAGAGAAGTGTGTTGCTTGGCAACAAGCACGTATTAACGTGAACGCGCACGTCTGCAGCCTAAATAATCTCTGCCTTGTCATTTTTTCTAACCTGTGACTCGACTTGACATAACCTGTGACTCGACTCAAGACTTGACTTGAAATAACATTGTGACTTGACTTGACTTGCCGACAAAAGGAAAGACTTGGGACTTGCTTGAGACTCGGGACCAATTGACTTGAGACTCGCTTGGGACTCGGATCAGAGGGACTTGGACAATTGTCTGCAATAGTCTGCTTTTGGGTTGAGTTTTAGGCACTTTGCAGTCCATTGGAGGAAAGTCTTCTGCTGTTATAAGATTAGACAAACTGTGTGTTCTGAGAAGCCCTTCTGCACATCACAGTGAGCTGTTATTATTAGGTGCACCTACTAAACTGGCCGGTGAGTGTATATCTGCACAGATATTGCATTAGACAAGTGTCTAAATTATCTTACAAAATAATTTAAGTCAGTGAAATTACAGTTCTGAGAAGTGCAGGCATTATGCGCTCATGGTGGGTTTTGAAATGCCAGACCTTGTCCTCATCCTCTCGCTGAAAAGTGCCAGCAGCCAATATCCCCAGACCCCAGGGCAGAGAGGAGTTGAATTTACCCCCGATGGCGTTAGGGTGTTTGCTCTCTCATTCCAAAGTTGAAGAAATTTGTTGGCAGACGTTCAATAAATAGGACTTGAGAAACAAAATCTTCTCATTTAAAAGTCCAGTTTTTCAGGACTTGCAGTAGTTTTATTATTCGGCGCTTGATGGCTACCGACAATAATATAAACTAGTCAAGAATCGGATAAAGCTGGGATAAGCTTGTAGCGTTCAGACTTTTACATCCCGTTTACACATATTTGTAGATATGCAATGTTAAGAACTGAGCATCCTGGCATTCAAAACTCACTTTCTGGTCCAAAGCATTTTGGAACTACTGAACCAAAACCTCCAGGCCTACAAGGTTATAGAAAAACTGAAACAATACTGTACATGCTGGACATTATCTTTTTTGTTATCATAATATATGACAGTGTTTATGTAGGTTTACGTCTCAATTCACAGAGTTCAAGTCCAGGTCCCTCACCTTGCTGTAATGTCCTTCCAGCTTCTTCAACGGACATTTGCGCAAGTCCCCGGAGAGGTCACTGTAGGTCTGGGGCCGGTTAGGACTGTCCCTCTCTGTGGCAGCCAACGCCTGCACCAGCTGCTGGGCTGCCCACTGACGGTGCTTACTGGTCAGCCTGGCAGACAGGGCACATGCTGCCAACGCATTAGCCAGCTCCAGAGGGCCCACTCGAGCCCCGAACTGGGGTGGAGGGGAGAGAGATGAGGAGGAAGACACCCCTGGGTTCACTGCATCTGCGGGAAGCAGAGACAGAATGTAGAAGCTCACATGGTTGCTGCATTGTAGCTAAATATAATTAAATCGTAAAGAACTACAACTCCCATTTTCACATGAACTCCAATGACACCTTTTCTTACGCGTCATCCACATAGAGACACTGCATGAAATAGGCCACGCCCATCACGGGGGAAAAGCTCCGTTCATTTCCACACACCAGCGTCATTTTCCTTGAATTAAACATAGCTAAAAGCTGTTGTGTGGTGGGGCTGCGCAGACAACAAATGTAAAAAATCACCAGTTAAAGTTTTTTTGTACTCCCGAGTAAAACAAGGAAGCCATTGAGAATTTGGCGAGAAGAAACATGTGGATGTTGCTGTCAAGGAAGTAAGTTGGAGTCTTCCGTATATACGATATTTTTGTGCAACACCCGACCATGCACGCGACATAGGACAACGCCAGGATTGGACGGGAGTTTGTGTTTTCCCCCGTTTTGGGCGTGGTTTCTGAATGACGACGCGCTCCGCAGTGTCTCTATGGCTCTCTCTCACCTTTGACCTCGTGTTCAGCCCTATCGGGGGTGTAACGGTAGCGGATGCCCTTCTCAGTGAGCAGGGACACGAGACTCTGAGTGACGAGGAAAGTAGGCGGGGTCTGGTCCTTGTAGTTCCTCTGCTGCTGCTGCTGCTGCTGGGCTCCCTGTAACCCGGCTATCAGACTGGAGTTCAGACAAGCTATCTGCTGAGACTCGCCCAGCGTCACCCCTGTGGCTGCTGCCATCAGGTCCTAAACAAAGTCATATGAGAACACTATTATTATTTCAGAAATTCATGTCAATATCCGCTCACTGATGACCGCCCTGTCTAAAATCATCATCAGTCCATCATTTATTGACATACCGTATATTTATCAAAACACAGGATCTGCACTGTCCCTTGTGCTACATAATGTGGTCAAGTGGGGAACCTTCCATCACAACGGTTTTATTGAAATAGAAACCTGAAAGCCTAAGAAGGCTCAAAACTGATTTCTGGCAACCAAAATCCACACCTGCTCTGATCAGACCTACTGTACACTTCATATTTACACAAAACGTATACTACCTTGACACAGGGACCTTTCTTACACATGAGATTACTTTTAGCCTTTTAGTCATAAAGATTATTGAAAGAGTATTGGCCAGAATGACATGAACATGTGGGCACTTATTCAGCGGGTATCTTGCATGTTGCGTTCAGGTGCACTGTAAAAAAAAATTATAATAATAATAATTGCAATTCCCTCGCGGGCCACACAGGGGCCATATTTTTTGCCCATGTGTGTCTTATACCCTGGCTCTACAGACTTGCTACTCAGCCTTGGCTGTTAGCAAAGGGTTTTTTCTTCTTTTCCTACAGGTACGTCTCATTGACTTGCAACTTCTCATGGTGCAATAAGCTCTGGAAAGCAAGCCGATTGTTGGGATCTCAATACCAAATTTCAACATAGATGACAGCCTCTCACACTGTCCAGTTCTGTAGGGCAGTGATGGAGTCTGACCTGAGTGCAGATGTCCACCAGTTCTCTATAGGCAGTGGGGCTGTGGGACACCAGGCTGCCGATGGCCGAGCTGAGGAAGCTGAGGAAGGTGGAGCTGCTGCGCTCGGTGGCCAGGCCCCTGACACCGAAGCCCTGCTTGTCCACGTGGGTATGGGCCCTGCCCGCTGCCGCAAGCGACATCAACCGCACCAGGACACGGATATCTGCCAGACCCAAAGCCTCCAGCCCGTTGGACTGGCTACACACGGATGCACTGGGAGGTGGAGATAAGGAATTAATTAAAACATCAAAAATAATACTACACAACAATAAACGGGGTGAAAAAATACTAATGGGGAGATTGTACCTAGACGCGGTCTGAGACAGTACTCTCATCACCATGCTGTAAGCTAGCAGGATCTGGGCGGTGGAGGTGACTCTCCTTAAAGCTTTCAGTCGATCTTGGGAATCCCTCAATGACACCGCCTGCTCGCCCAGGCTTAGAGAGGCCTTCTGCTCAACCACGACAGTCCCTGGTGGGTGGACGGGGACAAGCACAACAGGCATTGTGGGGTGTTTAGTGTAGGCTTTCCTATGCTGTCTTTTGGATCAGATTCTGGTAAATCACGGATGGGACAACGTCCTGCTTCAAATATAATTTAAATAAAAATAAAAATATTTTTACTGTCATATAAGATGCATTTTTTAAAGATATATGATGCTAAATCAGTGCTCTAAACCAAAACTTGTAAACATCTTTCGCACCTTTGGGAACCAATGCTCTCATATGGTCAGAGGAAGTGTGAACCAGGGCTCCCAGGGGATCTGCCTCGGTGAAGGCTATGGGGTCTGGCACCTGCTTCTTCTCAGTTAAGCCCAGTGGTCTCAGCAGGAGCCCAAAGTCCTCCAGACCCGTCAGCTTGTCTGTGTCACAGACATCTTGGTGGCCCATCTCCCAATCATCTGGAGTGGGACACAGGAGAATCATTCATCTTTTAAAAAAACAACAACAATGCATTTGAATATCTAATAAATCATTCCATAATATGTCCTATTACAGTGAAGGGGACATTCCAAAGCAGTGGCGCCGGAACGAGTTTGCAATTAGGGGGACATTTTTATTTTTTTTGTCAAATTTTTTTTTTTTTCAATGTTTTTTTGCCGGCTCCCGTCAGGGCGCCGGCAAGAAAAAATTATGTTTTTTTGAACGTCTGGATGATTTTTAGCCATATTTAGAGGAATATCTAATTTTAAATTAACATTAGGATTATACTGTAGTGATGTAATTATTCAGTATTTTCTCCTTTTCTCACTCACTTGGTGACCTGCTCTCCCTTTAGGTCATTTTACAATTACACTACAACAGACAGCAACACAGGCAGAAACACTGAACTTATTATTATTATTATTATCACTTCGAAACACAGTGCAAAACTTGTCATCTCAACACAAAAATAAAATAACAATAACCGTATACGATTATAGCAGCAGCCAATGACAGTGAGTGCAAACAGAGTCCAGGTCTGTCTGTCTCTCAGGTGTAATAATCCCACAATGATCACAGCTTTAACAAGTGTCACAGGCTGTGTAAACAGTGTAAAGTGGGCTCTCGGTAATTTGATCCCTGGGTCTGTCTGTCTCAGGTGTAATAATCCCACAACGATCATGGCTTTAACAAGCATCACAGGCTGTGTAAACAGTGTAAAGTGGGCTCTAAGCGTCAGGGGCAGTTGCCCCCTCAGATTAAAAAAAAAAAAAAAAAAAAAAAAAAAATTTTTTTTAGGGGGACCAAATTTTAAGGGGGACAAAATGTCCCCATGTCCCCCTTGTTCCGGCGCCAGTGTTCCAAAGTGCAGATGTAGGAGCTCAGTAAATATAAATTCCCTACCATCGGAAATGCTGTCCAACTGGCCAATCAAATCATATGTCAGCCCTTTCATCCTAAGGAAAAAAAGAAGGAAACTACAATGATCATAATGTATAAGTATATTTTTGTATCTCTGTATTTTACACACAAACGTCATTTACAGCTTTTATCATGTAACACATTATGTACATTGGTCTTTATCTGAATTCATTGCCTGCCAGGCCCATATGCCACATTTGTACTGTACCTATCATGATTGGACCCTGGTTCTCCCAGGTTCGCAGCCAGATACTTTTCCCTGCAGGGGCTGCAGAGCAGGTAGAAGGGGAAGTTGGACCCACACTCCCCTCTGAACCAGACGTCCACGTAGGCCCCGGTGCTGTCGTAACCCCTACGAGCAGCACTCTGCCCACAGCCCGGGTGCTGCCGCTTGATGTGATTGTTGAAGTGCAGGGTGAGGGTGCTGCACAGCTCACACTTCACCATCTGATTGTGTTCTTCTCCACCCTAAAGAAAGAGGAGACATGTGGATTTTGGTAGATCATATTATGAATAGTACCTATTCACCTTATGTAGCCACGCCCATTTGACCCGGTTCTGTGGCCGTCCTACGACTTCCGGCAAAAAAAGAAAGAAAAAAAAATGGCTGGCTGCTCCAATATAATCTAACTCTGAATTAACTACCGTAAATTCCGGACTATAAGCCGCGGCTTTTTTCCCGTTTTTTGGCCTTTTTTGCCCCCTGCGGCTTATATAACGGTGCGGCTTATCTATGGATTTTTCCAGCAAACGGCCACTCGGGAACCTCCAAAATCTATGGATGTTGGTATGAGGCAGAACGAGAGCAAGACAGACATTATGAGAGCGAGACCCTGATTGGATGATGTTGCAAAAAATGTGCCTCGCGACCTGATTGGAGCACTGTGCCACTACTCTCTCTCAGCCACTACGGTAAAACACCCTCCCTCCCTCCTCCCTCGCTCCGGGGGGAAAAAGGCAGCGATTGAGCCTGAAAGACAGTCTGAATGAAATTGAATGTAACATTCCCAATTCTATGTATTACATTCTAAAAAACTAACAGCAACATTTTGGAAGGCTAAGCCACACAACTAGCTCGTTGTAATCTAACATCATGCTTCAAAAGATGGAGAACTGGCTGTGTTACGACGATGGCGGCGATTGAGCCTGAAAGCCATGTCTGAGACAGTAGCGAGACAGGAACAACAACAGCAGCAGCAGCAAAGGATCATGCACAAACCCGAGACGAAAGGGACTGTCCGTCAGGGCGCGGACGACTGTGTGTCAGCAACTCCCTCCCGACTACCAGGAGAAAATTACAAACTTCGGCGAATTCACACAAAGAAAGATCAAGGAATATTCCATCGGACCGGAGCAGATCATAAATATGGATGAAGTGCCTTTGACGTTCGACCTGCCTCTCACTAGGACTGTTAACAAGAAAGGTGAATCGTCCATCACGTTGAGAACCACAGGTCACGAGAGAACGAATTTCACTTGTGTTCTTGGCTGCACAGCAGCTCCCGCCGATGGTGATTTTTAAGCATCTCACAATGTGTGATTTTGTCTGGGGATTAGTGACCTGACTTTTGTTTTGTTGAAATGTTAATAAATGGGAGCTTCCCCAAACAGCCATCTCTTTCCCGACAATCCCCTCTGTGCACGAAGCCTTACATATGGTAATTAAACATCAAAACACCCGCGGCTTATAGACCGGTGCGGCTTATATAAGAAAAAAATAGTCACCTTTGAAGGTGCGGCTTATAGACCGGTGCGCCTTATAGTCCGGAATTTACGGTAATACTTTAGCCAATTGTATGTAACATACCAAATAAAAGCAAACGGCAATGTCTAAGAATGCAATGCCATGTAACTGGCTCGTTAATTCTCGCATTCCAGGGAATTACGGTAACGTCTGCGGGTCTTATTGACGTAAGTGGCTCGAGCTGCGCTCGGAGGAGAGAAAACCTTCTGAAGCTTTCTTTGTTGGAGTCCAAGTATGTTTTACAAGAAAGTGCTCGTCATTGTCGACGATAACGTTATCTGACCTGGCTAACAGTGGATACTCCGCTTGCTTGCTGTGTACCGAACTCAAAGTAGTAGGCTACGTTTATGTTTTACACCCTGCGCTGTCCGCTACAAAAACAACTCTCTTCTTCATGACGTTCTTTCATATTTGGCGCCGTGACCGCCGGAAGTGTTAGACGGACCCGGAAGAATTTGGCCCACTGTAAGGTCTGAACATAAGGTGAATAGGGCAATGAGGGTACAGGCCTGTAAATACATGATTCAAACAGGCTAGCCTAACCACCCAACAGGCCCACATGTAGCACAGGTGGTCTCCTGAAAAGCATTGTAAAAATGCACTAGGTGCATGTTGAGGTTGATCCAATTATCAGTCTGGTAAATCTTTCTTATTTTCAGAAATCCTTTTTAGTAGGTACGATGCTATCCTTGTCACAAGGAAATGTGAGATTTTTTAATACAATGTTTTGTTGCAATTCCAAATCACAATTGGAATATTTATCAAAATAATCACAGCAGTCTTTTTATTCTGTGCATGTAGAGCAGCCTCTTAGTAATGGCACTCTGTGTCACCTCTGCTATTTGAAGCGAGTCTCTCTCTAAGCTGAAGAACGCCGGGGTGAGCAGGTCCTCATATGATTCTTCTGGGTATGGGTCATCCATGTAGCCCAGTTCGGACTCCTCCTCGACAGAGTAGGGCTGAAACTCCACCTGCTCGGGCCAATCTGAAACACCTGGGTCTTGTCTGTACAGCTGGGGGATGGGGCTGGGCGATGGCAAGTCTGGAAGAGAATGAGACCAACGTGATGCTTGTCACAAAATAAAGTGAACACCAGTATTTAAGTGCTGGCATAAGGAAGGAGTGATGGAGATGAGGAGAGCAGCTGAACATTGCAGCACGATTAGACGCAAAACTGACATTAAACTCTGAATTCTAACTTTATTTTCAGAATCCTGACTTTATTCTCAGAATCCTGACTTAGAACTCAAATACATTTGACACATGTGGCACTAATCCTCTTCCATAGTTTTAAATTGTATATTGTATATATACTACATACTGTATATTGTATTGTATTTCTTTTGCATGTGGAAATTCCAGGCGACCCCATATGAATTCCAGGTGACCCCACTTTGGGGTCGCGACCCCCAAGGTTGGGGAACCACTGTTCTACACCGTGATTCTGACCTGCCCTTCGGAAGGAAGTCCTCTGACCCAGACCAGAGCGTCGTCTCCGTGCCGGTGGAGGTCTGTTCCTGGTCAAGTGGACATCCAAGAAGTTCTCCCTCTCTACCCAGTCGAGCCCTGGCAACAGGCTGTAATATGAAATCAACACGCAGTCAATCAGGATTCTCAGTAGTACCAATACCAACCCGCAAAAAATGTCTGCATGTTTCTCATATCCCTGACCTTTCATTAGGTTCAGTAGTGGGAGCCTCAGGACACTGTACTGTCTCTGGTCCGTCTGAGGACGGGGTGTCAGTACTGCAGGTGGTAGCACTCTCCAGGCGTTGTGACCCAGCTGCTTGCTGCTCCTCCGTCAGGGGGTGCTCCAGCATCCAGCTGGCCAGCACCTCGATGGTCCGAGAGTCCACCTCTCCTGCTACATCTGGGAGGGACCAGAGAGAAGGTCCAAGTGTCAGAGTCAGGAGGCAAAGTTATTACACTTGGGTTGGATTGTTCTAGAGCAGTGGTTCTCAAATGGGGGTCCGGGGACCCCTAATGCCTGGTTCAGACTACACAAATTCAGCCCGATATTAGACCGATTTGGTCGTGCGCGACAGATTTTCAGCGTCGGGCCCGAATATGACCGTCGGGGACGACGATCGGCCGTCTTCAGCTCTTGTAGTGTGACATAATCAAGACCAGCGTCGGGACGTCTAGGACGCCTCACGACGCCCTGACGAAAAGACTGGCATGTCAGTCTTTTGGACATGGTTTCGCCTAGTTTGACACCCCGGAAGACAGGTATCAGGTCCTGGGGAGACCGCTCCCCGCTCGATACAGATTTCACCCGCTCGCACTCACCGCTCCGCTCAAAAGAGAGATAAAAAGGCCAGGGTGTTTTAATTTGCGTTTAAACGCCTGGGCAATGGGCATTGCTCATTACAAATAACATGAGCTCAGAAGAGTCGGCTGCATGCTCGTTTCTCTTCCTTCTCGTCTCGCAGCAGCTGGCAAGAAAATAGTGGGCGTGCACATGAAGTAGCCAAGTCTTATTGGAGGCTGGCGCGGACATCACAGTGCATCACAGTAGAGGCTGTCACTCATCCAAATAACGTTAATTCTGCGAGAGATATATATAGCACCAGGATTACATACATGTTTCACATAGGGTTGTGTTTGGATTTCAATGTTTTATTTTGTCCAATATTGAAATGTTCTACAATTGCATGTTGTGCTAACATAAACATTATTTCTATCTACCACTTTAGCCTATTTAGGCTGATTTGGTTGCTATTTCTTGTCAATGTATTGGCCTCAATGCATGCTGGGAGGTTTCGTTCACAGGTCCGCCTCCCCGACGACCTGTGAACTCGCTGACGACAGCAGACGACGTGATGACGGTGGCAAGTGAGAATACACTTGTAGTGTGGCCAGTCTCCCGACCAAGACATGTCACGAATTTATGGCAGTATGATGGCCTCGTCTGACATGGTGACATCGTGAACGACAAAAAATATTGTGTAGTCTGTGTTGGATATTGGCATATTGGGTCACTATGAAGGGTCCTTGGTACTGTTTTGATATGATGGCTCGTTAAACGCTTGTTATGGTCCAAAGTTTAGTTTAAATCAATGCGCCCTGCACTTATTTGGTACATGAGAAGAAGAGATATAACCGGGCTTGTTTTATCCTTTTGTTCCAATACTATTACTTATTTTATTCTGGTGTGCTATTCATGCTGTGTTTTGTTTATAAAATTAGGCTAAAAATTAGCATTGGCTTTTTATATAATGACATTCGAATATCATGCTGTATTGGTTTAGGTTTGCTTCAAACACTGTTTTTTGAGAAACTACACTGTCTCTTCAATGTTATGTAAAGATAACTTTGTTATCTTTGTTATCCTTGGTTCAAAGTAGATAAAGGAGGGGTTCATAAACAGAGCAGATCACAAAGCCCTTATACGGGTCTAGGAGAGTGATACCGAGCACCTGCCCACAACTTTTTAAAGAAAATGTATCTTTGCTTAGCGCTAATTAGGAGAGGGCCCATTGTATCTCACAGCTGCAGGAAGATTAATGTTGCGGGCTGTCAGATAACAGAAGGGAGGGTGGGTATAAATTATACCCACCCAATTATAATGTCTACTATCTATGTAGCATAAGGTTCATGAAGGGGCCGAGTGAACTCCAGGACACTTAAAACAATTGGACAGGGTCCAGCAAAATTTCTAGGCTGGCCATTGGTGCAAAGAAGTCACATTTCTCTGGGAGGGGGGCAATTAGTCATTATAACCAGTAAAACCCCTAACTAGCTTACTAGTAGGCAGAAAGCCAGAGCTGAACACCTGCTCCAGCCATCATCTGACCAAAATGAGCTCATGGGAAGCCGGCCTCATGTATGGGGAGGGTTTTAGCATATTGGGACGGGGTGAATCTTGTATAAATATGGGAGAAGCCCCACAGAGAGACGATCACTTTTTGGAACACTCCTTGGGAAGACTGCTTCAGAGCCAACACTTTTGAAAACAGCTTTTTCATATTTTAGGACTTCTTGTCTTGAACGAAAAACTTTGTTTTATATCTTGTAAAACTTTTATTTTTTGATTTTGAAATAAATAATTTTTTAAAAAAACCTATTTTCACTCCTTTTTCCTGCCGGTACCATTTTGAGGTTCTCCTCGCTTCAAGAGCAGTGAGTATTTCCACCAGAGGCACCTTTTAGCCTTGGGTATAATACCTGGCCCCTAAGGGCCGCGGGCACGCACTAAGCGTGTCCCCTCCCTTGGCATCTGTTGTGTGGATGAGCGTAAGTGATTCCAGTGGATGCGGCGGACGTAGCGCCTCCCACCTGAGATAACGTAGAACTAAACCTAGCCTCTGACTGTGGAATCAGCTGATACCTGATGCTGCACTCAAGCAGGAGTGCCATGTGTGGTCACGTGCATGTGACATGCTATCTGAATGGTTTGACATATGACGTGATCATTACATGGTTTGTCTTTTGAGTGAATCCTACTACAGAGCTCGGGCCAAAAACACACTGGTGATTGCTAATCAAAACTATTTGTTGTGTTATCAGCAAAGGTAAAAATAGGGTAATTATAGCACTGCTATTTCTGAATATTGATTTAGGAATAGAAAAGACTATTTTGGCTCTGACCACTGGGTCCCATAGGCCAGCAAGGGGTTGGACTGTATTTGGCCGTGTAGAAGCTGGTGGTGGAACAGTGGGATAGAAATCAAAGATATAAGGCCAAAGCCCGAATTGATAGAATAAAGGCGCTACGGGGCTCTTGAGTACCGGAGGGGAGCTCTCTCGTCAGGCACCAATAGGTGCATTGAGGAGATAATATTTTGGTATCGCTTTAATGTATTATTGAGTTAATATATTTTGATATTTTAAAAGTATTCCATAGCGACCTTAAAGGTCAAATGTCGGGGTCGAACACAACAGTCTGATCCTGGCATAAGGGTCCGTGGCACGTTTTACTTCAGACACACTCCACACAGCAGTACCTACCTGCTGCCTCCAGGGCCCGGTAGATGTGTCTCATAGAGAAGCCCATTTCCAGCAACCGGCCGGCGACAAACATTTGTGTCCGTTCTAGTGATCGAGGAGAAAAGGAGAAGAATAGAAAAAAGAGAAAACAAAAACAAGCCCACTTCTAAATTTGACGGTTTCCTATTTTCATTTTTGTAACGAAATCCAACAGATCGATCATTTCAAGCACACTCGGGCAAAAATCATTATGAATACATAATGATCAAAACAACATCGATATCAACTGAGCCTATCAATCCCCATAGAGAGGCAAAGTGACCGCCTACTTCCTGCTTCAGCACTGTACCAGAGATTTTCATCCGCCATTTATTTTCCCATAGACATTTCACAGCTATTTAGAAACAGGAGAGACCACATAACATTTCATTCAGACCAAAGCGTAAAAGAATGGCGGATTTAAACAAAATATTCTTTCAATGTAGTTTTTTTAAGTTTAGGTCAGAACGAAATGTTCTATGGTCTCTCACGATTCTAAATATAGCGGAACCATTTGGCTTGACGAAGTAAAACTATTTTTATAAGCATTTTACGAAATGTCTATGGGAAAATAAATGGCGGATGAAAATCTCTGGTACAGTGCTGAAGCAGGAAGTAGGCGGTCACTTTGCCTCTCTATATATCTTAAGAAATTGATGGCAGAACAAAACCCTTCCCAACATTGTTAGGAATAATTCTGTAGCACCAACAAATGAGGAAAAAGAATGATGGCAGTGTGACTCAAGCATGTGAGTGCACAAACTGTGTCCACATTCACAACATGCATCAGACATGTTTCAAACTGTGTCCACACAACATGCATCAGACATGTGTTGTTATCACAGCTGTTCAATAGCAGAGCAACATACATGCTGTTTTGGGCAGCAAGTAACAGTAACATCGTCATCATGACTAATAAGCTGAACATTGAAGAACATGCAACAGACCGTTTGCATTGAGTACTTACTCATCTTATCCCCTACTTTGACTGAAATGCAGGTACGGTGTTGGACTCGACATTCAATATAAAGCCAGCAATGCATGTTTTTTTTAGAACTGAAATTGACCTACAGGCTGAAACAACTAGCAAAACGACTTTGTAACACTAACAGTATTGTGCTTAGAGATGGAACGATTATAGTGACCAGAATTATCACGGTTATCAGTATTATCACGGTTTGTTAAAATGTGCTGACATTTTTCAAAAAGTACTAATACACAAATCATTTCACCAAGTTTTATATTGAAAACTCAGACCCAAAAAGGATTGATACACTCACTGAAATCAAATTTTCTCCAAGGCTGCACGTTTACATCTGGGAGACTGTTGCCAACTTTGGTTGATGATGGACAGTATTTACCATGTTTTTCAACTGTAATCATGGTAACACGGTTTTAAAGATAATGAAAATTAAAAAAAATGCGGTTATCGTAAGTAATTTTACCACGGTTATCATTAAAACCGGTTATCGTTACATCCCTAATTGTGCCGTGTACTTTTGGTTATCAGTAAGCTGCTTTCAAAATATTTTAAATTGGCAG
The DNA here is from genome assembly GCF_964638095.1 of Poromitra crassiceps. Lineage (NCBI taxonomy): Eukaryota > Metazoa > Chordata > Actinopteri > Beryciformes > Melamphaidae > Poromitra > Poromitra crassiceps. The sequence continues at coordinate 20,946,519 of NC_139638.1, forward strand.
ATTCCTAATAGTTCACCTTCAACTACTGTAGGTCTGGGTATGTCTGTCTTGGACATTTCTCGAGACTTTTCCACAACTTTTCCCCCTCCCATTTCTCCCATCTGTACTTGTTCTTCTTACCCAGGCTGCTTCTGGCCTGCGTGCTGCAGGGACCAGGCTCCATGAAGCTGGTCTGCTGTTCTGTGAAGGCGTCGCAAGAAGCAGAGCTGGCCAGGCTGAAGCGAGGGTGCAGCATGGGGGGAGTGCTAACCAGGCCGGTGAGTGTGGGAAACTGTGCTAGCACCATCTGCCTAGAGGGAATGAAGATACATACAACATCTAGAACGACCGCACCGCGGATATACTGTATGCCTCTGCCGACAAGTAGAGCAGTCGACATCCATGTCTGTCCACACTTTGACGTTTGAGCCAAATGTGAAGAAAATTCCGTCGAGGCGTCACTGAGATATCGCGTTAACGAGCTTGAAAATGGCATTCGTGAGGGTCACAGTGACCTTGACCTTTGATGACCAAAATGTAATCGGTTCATCCTTGAAAGTGGGCATTTGAGCCAAATTTGATGAAATTCTGTCAAGGCGTTCCTGAGATATCGCGTTCACGAACTAGAAAATGGCATTCGTGAGGTCACAGTAACCTTGAACTTTGACCTTTGACCGCCGAAATCTAATCGGTTCATCCTTGAGTCCAAGTGGATGTTTGAGGCAAATTTGAAGAAACTCCGTCAAGGCGTTCCTGAGATATCTCGTTAACGGACATCGGACAGACGGACAACCCGTTGTTATGCCTCCGGCCCGGCTATCACCGGCGGAGGCATAACGACGACACAGTGCAAAAGCAGTGCTAAACTAGTTCAAGTCAGACCTGGCCACCTGACCCCATGTTTGATTTAACTTGTTTGACATTTGGAGAGCCCCAATAGTGAAGATAAATCAAGCATAATATCCTCTTGTGATCAATACTTTTTACTCAAGCCTGGTAGTTGTGGGATCAACTCACACTCGCTACGTGCTAAGAAAGTCTTTGGCAGCGAGATGGGTGCTATATTCGAAAAAAAAGGTCAAACATGTGAAGAACAGCATAACTATTGTTTTTGCCAATTTTATTGAGCTGGACTATGTTCTTTTTATTTATTTATTGTGATGTAACGGTTTGTCTGATCATCTCTCAAAAGCAGAAATGCCATTGCCAGTAGAATCAGTTGGCTCGGTTAGGACAGTCAGGCACAGGCAGGTAGAGCTGCAGCCTGGGTTAAACAGCCATCATCATACTCACAGTCAATCAAAGTCATCATCTCAGTCTTTCTCACACACACACACACACACACACACACACGCACGCACACACACACACGCACACGCACACGCACGCACACAAACACACACACATCCCAACTCACCCATCCCCTGGACCTCAGACAAGCTGCTGCTACCAACAGATAGAGATCTGTAGCAATCAGGAACAACATGAGAATTGCCAATAACTGTGTGTGCGTGCGCGTGTGCTTCTGAGAAGAATAATGTTTGACTGGACATTACGTTTGAATGCCTCTCAACCAACATTTTTCATTGAATTTGATTTACTGGTAAATCAAACAATCTCGACATCTGTGATGATGAGTCCTTGACTGTACTGTGTACTCACTGAAGGAGGTTGATGGGGAGGAAAGGGTTGAAGTTGTCCAGACCATCTGCCTGCAGGGCTGTCAGGAGAGAGGCAGCCAAGTCGTTATTGGAGGACGAGGCAGAGGCTCCGTTTGATTGGCCAAAGACGGCGGTTCCCTCTGAACCGGTGCTGTAGAGGGAGACGGAGCTGGACGACTTGGAGATGGGCTGAGAGGACTGGTGGCCCGACTCTGTAAGGACACGGTAGGGGCATGAGACCAACATTAGATCACACACATGATATGAATGTATAATATGTCTCAAAATCAAATAGTATAGATAGGGGATACTAAGAAAATATGTATTTATTCATTTTTTTCTACACACTTTATTTCTCCCCAATTATACTTTGCCAATTCCACCTGGTGTCCAGGTCATTGCTCCACCCCCTCTGCCGATCTGGGGAGGGTTGGGAGACTAGCACATGCCTCCTCCGATACATGTGCAGTCGCCAGCTGCTTCTGTTCACCGGCAGGACGTAGCACGTGGGAGGATCACGCTAGACCCCACCAGTTCCCCTCCACTGGAACAGGCGCCCTGACCGACCAGAGGAGGCACGAGCTTCCCACCCGCTTCCCACCTGCAGACACGGCCAATTGTCTCTGTAGGAAAACATCTGACCAAGCTGGAGGCACCGCTGCTGGGAATCTCCACGGTGATAGACGAGTGTTTTTACATCTATACCACCCAGACGGCCATACATTTTAACCCAGAGTTGAAACACAACAACCTACCAACTAAACAATCTAATCCCAAAAAAAAACTAGCTACCTTTGCGTTCTTTGGCTCCTTTGTCTCCTTGCAGTCTGCAGAGGGCTCCTTTGTAGATCATGACCTGAGCTCTTTCCAGGTCAGCCAGAGACACGTTCTGCTGTTTGATGGGACACGGCCTGACCGCCCACTTCACCATGCTGCGCACCACATACTGCAACACTGACCTCAGCTCAGCAGCACTCTCATCACCTGGCTTGCTGCTCGCCTTGGGCTGCTCAGGGTTGTTGGGGCTGGGGGAGGGACTCGTCGGGCAAGCGGGAGGGTCATGTTTAGGGACCAGGAGTAACTCGGAGAACTTCCCGCTGCTAAGAATGGCAGCCAGGGATTTCAAAGCTCCAAGGAGGAGGTATGAGACTCTGACGGCTCTCAGCTCCAGAGCGAAGGCGTCGGGTTTCGGGGTCTGGGGGGTTTGTGGAGTCTGGGGTAGATAGGGAAGGGGGCTTCGGATCAACTCCTGATGTTCAAAGATCCTCATGGCTTCTCTGGGTGAGGTCTGTGGCGAGAAGGGGTCTCTCTCAAGCCTCTCGTCTTCAGTCAGCGCTCCGTCTCCGTCCGACATGAGAGTACAGGCGATGTCTTCATCCAGATAGCGCTCCGACTCGCTACGGGGCACGGCCTCCTCGGAGCGTTTCTTTTTGGGGGGTGGGCGCAGGCCCCAGGCCCCCTGACGCTCCTGCTCCTCCAGGAGGCCCATCAAATAAATGAGATCTAACAACACCGTCGGTTTGAGGTCTCGGAGTCGCGTGACGTCACAGCAGGGCACGTCACAGGGCTCCAGGGACATGATCGGCGTGTCGCTAGGTGACCAAGAATTCAGGAAGCTTGGTTAGTGAGGAGGACGGGGAAGAACCCACATTATAGTACATCATGGAGAGATGGCAGGACCAAGTGAAAGATTGAGGAGTATAAAGAGAGGAAAAAAGGAAAGGAGGTGGAAGAAAGCAAGAACACAAGATCAGCAGGGTAAATGAGGAAAAAGACAAATACGACAGAAAAGGAAGAGCAAATATACAAGGTATTAACAGAAAAGGATGATGCTAAGTTAAAACAACAACAACAGAAAGGGCTAAGACAAGACAATATAAGAAATGTACAGCAGAAGTCCATGAGAGACATCAGGGTTCCCAACCCTTTTTTTTGCCTGTGACCCCACATTGACATCAGGAAATTCTAGGGACCCCAGATGCGAAACGCCACCCTATTATTGCTCGAGTGACATCACTGGTGACATCTGATGACATCGCAATTGCTCGAGTGACATCAGTGATGACTGATTGAGTGAATTCTGAGTTTAACCTCGAGGGACAGGATGTAGGGAAACCGTGGATGGATAAATCCAGAAGGAGGCGGTAATGCAACATAAAGGATGCCAACTGCCATGAAACACCACAGAAGAAGAAGAAGAAGATGATGAATTCTGACTATTCTCTTCTGGGATATAAAGTCTGACTAATCTCAGAATTGTGACATTAATCTCAGAATTGTGACTTCAAACTCAGAATTCTGACATTAAAACCAGAATACTGACTTTAATCTCAGAATTCTGACTTTAATCTCAGAATTCTGACCCCCCCCCCCCCCCCCCCAGACTTCTGAGATTAAACTCAGAAATTGAATTCCATGTGACCCCATTTGGGGTTTGCGATCCGAAGGTTGGGAACCACTAAGCAATACATGCAAGATATGTTAACGTACATACGGTTACGTGGGTCTATCTATATATATATATATATATATATATATATATATATATATATACTGTATCTAAGAGGGTCTATCTACGGTATATATATATCTATCTGTAATACCTAACGGAGAGGTCAGCCTCCTCCCACTGAAGCTTGGCCAGAGGGCTTCCCTCCTTCAGCACCCCGAGCAGAATGGCCCGGCGCCCACTGGGCTTGTGTAGGCACAGACCCCCGGCCCGGAGCCCACTGTCCACTCCTCCGATCAGGGCCAGTACCGGCCACACCTCCGTGCACAGGGCCGACAGGTGGGCCTCTGACAGGCCCAGGTGATGTGCTAGCATGTCCCCTGCACCACCATCGCTAGCCAGGTCCTTCTCTCTCTCCTTCTCAAATGATCTGGGGCTGAGGCCTGTAAGCAGAATGAGGACATGGTGAGGACAGAAACAAACAGTAACAAGTAGTGTGTAGTCAGAAAGTTACGCTTTATAAGCACAATAATCATGGACTGTATAAATTGCCTTCATTATGATAGTAACCCATCTGCAACTATAATAGTCTGTGACAGAGAGACATACTTTTTTCAGAGCTGTGACTCTGGATCAAAGAAATTTGTCGTGCTTGCCCCATCTATTCTCAACACCAACAATGTGTTGCTTGGTCCACTATAGGGTGCCAAAGTCAAGCCCTCTTCCGGGTTCGGCATGCATGGGGCCCAAGGGATTTCCTTCCCCATTCATTTTTCCATAGACGTTTCATAAAATCCATATAAAAAGAGTTTTACTTGGTCAAACCAAGCGATTCAGCTATATTCAGAATCAGGAGAGACAAAAGGACGTTTCACTAGAAAAAAGAAAATTTGTGAAATGTTCTATGATCTCTCCTGATTCTGAATCTCGCTGAATAACTTTTTTACTTTTTATACGAGGGATCAGCCGAGCAGCATTTTGGTAAACAAACCGCGTCACTGGGTGGCAACTGCAATGGAACCCTATGGAGCCCAAGTGGTGCGAGGCTTGTGTGTCTGACTCTAGCCGTCTAACTCTGTTTACATTTTACAAACTGCGACAGTTCACACAACTTTAACACGACATGTATATATTATACATCAAACTCTTGAGCTACTTCTGCTCTCACTCAGAATGTCAAAATATAAGCAATGTGATGTATAGTTTTTGAGATATTAACGTTTGTTTGGCACAACTCATACTATTAACTGCCGTGGGGGGTTCCGCATTTCTGGGTGGAAAGTGACGTCGCGCTGATTCATCCTATAAGGACTAGAAATTGAGCGAGGTCCTTTCTAGCGTCCCAGTCCTTGCTGTGCTCGCCCGCTCTACTGGCAGCGCTCATTTCTACCGTGTGTCGTTGGCTCGCCCTCGAGGTCTCGCCCGCTTCACGGGCTTAGCTTGCTGCGCGTGCTCGCTGACATATTGCCTGTGTCTGCCACGGAATCCGCCGTATTATAATAGTGAGATTTTCAGAAACATCTATGGAATGAATGGGGAATGTAATTTATTAGGCTCCATGTTGAACCCGGAAGAGGACGTGAATCTGGCACTCTATAGAGCTTTTTTTTTTCAAGAGTAGGATACACTTGCCCATAGTTGAGCACTGTCTGGAACGGTGTGCCTGCTGACCTGGCTTGAAGTTGCCTAGGTCACACTCTTTCATCAGGGGACCGATGAGCTCCAGGTGGGTCTGGATGTGCTGGTTGATGTGCGGGGTCCACTGGTCACACTGATGGAGACTGCGGAGGAGCTGCACAGTAGCCTCCAGCAGGACGGTGGTCCGGGGGCTGCAGAGAGGCTCCCCAGAGAGCAGGTCACTTGGCATGCCTCGCATCTGGAGGTCACACAGCGCCACCTATAGGTAACACAGAGGTACCAGAGGAGGAACGTTTTACAGATAAGACATTTCAAGCCTAGCCCTCCCTCCGTGTCTGACCACATAATTTCAGAAGTCGTGTAACCTAATATAATTGGCTTTCACGACATTAGATAACTTGTTTTCAACTTAAAGCAGCTATGATAAACGTTCATTTTCTGTTGATTTTTGTGGCCCCTGTGGACGAAAGTGGTAATGTTCTCCCAGAAGGAACACTGCATTTCCTGAACACTGAGAGTCCAAAATCACAGGCTGCAACTTGAATGACCTCTGTCTTCTATATAAGAAGAGGGTTCTTAAGAAGACTCAGGGTGTCCTACGTGACCCTCAGCACCCTCTTTACCCTGAGTTTTCCCTCCTTCCTTCATGGGCGCAGGTATAGGATGCCCAGCTGTTGCAGGAACAGATACAGATACAGCCATTCTTTGTTTCCTGAGGCTATTCGCTGTCTGAACTGTTGAATTGAATAGTAGCCTACTTCATGCCCCTTTTACTGTTTTAACCGTCAGTCTTCCCCAGGGCAGCTGTGGCTACATCACCCGTAGCTTACCACCACTGGTACGAATGGTGTGAATGAATAATGATTCCTGTGAAGCGCTTTGGGTGTCTAGAAAAGCGCTATATAAATCCAATCATTATTATTATTATTATTATTAACTTCCATGGTTTCCTGTCCTTTTAAACATACTATGTTTTAAGACATCCCTACTTTTTACTGTTTTGTTGTGTCTTGTATGTTTTTAAATTAAACATTTTTGTTATGCTGCATATGAATTGCCCCAGGGGGGATAAATAAAGATTTACTCTACTCTCTCTACTCTAAGATGTGATGAATCCGTATTAAATTTAAACTGTTTCATAACCAGTTGAAAGTTCCCTGTAGCTGCTTTAAGCCCAATGTGTGATCAGCGTATATACAGTGTATGTATGGTATGCATCTATGTATGTATATATATAAAGATTTAGTGAAGTACCTTCTCTCCAGGATTACTGCTGTAGAACAACACACAAGGGTACAGTTCAGTGGCGACCACTCCTTCAAACGCCACCTTTGGCTCCTAGCACCGGAAAACAATTAGACAAACAAAGATTTAAGGAGAAGACAGCTGAGCATTGGCTGTTGGAGTTGTACATGTACATCTGATTACAAAGACAGGGGACCCCTACTGAGTATTACCCCATAACCAAAGCTTGCGCAGGCAGACAGACCTTGTTATTCTTAGCAAATGAGATGGTGTGGGCCTCCATGTCCAGGATGCAGGTGATGGTATCGCCCTGGGTGAAGGAAGGCAGCGCGCGGACCAGTTCCCCTCCGTGGTACAGGTTGCCGCTGTAGGCACGGTACAGCCACATGTCGGTGGTGGTGTGGTGGTTGAAGTCTCGGATGGGCCAGCGGGAAACACCGATGCACGTGCCTTCGTTGCCTTTGTTCTCCTTGGTCATGTAGAACTGAGCAGAGAAACATTTGTGCTCTCAGGAGATTCGAAAATGTGTACTCAGTCAGCACACAACAGCAGTCAAATATGTATCAGATTTAAATAATGAAATTAACTTATTTAGAATAAAGGGTAAGATTTAAAGTCGAGCTGAACCCAAAAATGAATTTTCTTTTATTTTAGTTCAAATACCTGGGTATGCAGTGCACCTATTTAATAATGTATGCCAAAGAAGAATCACAAAAATCTAATTTATTTCGTTTTTCCCACTTTTTCGCATCAAAAGTTCATTTTTCAAGATTTCATTCATAACAGTAATCTACAGTTTGCTGACGTCACCTAGTACCATCAAATTTCTACTCCATTTCAACCAATCATATCACGAGATGGCTGTCAAATCTTCATTTCAGGATAATTTTCTCTTCCAAATGAAGGAGAAAATGGCGCCTAGTGCCTGTCATCTGACAGAATTTCTAGTACTAACTTGGCCAATGGTATGGAACATACTAAATAAATAAAAAACAGTAATGTCTGAGAATGCAAAGAAAGGTAACTAGCTCGTTAAAACTCCGATAATGGCACGCGCCTGAGAGCCTGGTTGTCAGGAGTCACCCCTCGGAGATTCCAGGCCAGTGGGCAGCACCCATGCATCGGCTTGACCGCTCGTTGCACACAGACATACTGTAGCTGGCTGCCTGGTACTCGGAGGATCCCACTCGCGTAGCACAACAACACGCTGAATCCCACTCAATTTGGGGGTGGAACACGCCAGGATTGGCCAATGCCAAAGCCAATCCCCAGAATTGTCAAATCAAATCATCGACATGCTACTATGACCCGCCTCTCAACCTGTCGTCTCAGACAAGTTATGTTTTCAGTCTGAAACGGACTCCGACCCACGCGCCACTACGGGTTCAGTTCGACTTTAAACTGTACTGTGTGGCGAGTTTGACTGCATGAATTGACTAGTGTGATGATGGCAAGCTGAGGTATTTCTTCATGAGGAATTCTCTGGTTCAGTATAGCCCTCCATGCTTACCTTCCATATGAAGCAGCCAGAGGTGATGCCGGTGGTCGCCAGGCCGTAACCTTTCCCTCCTGAGCCGTGGGAGAGGGTGTTCCCATTCTCCAAAGAACAGCAAATGAGCTTGTACGGGTCAAAGGAAAAATCTCCAATAGGAATAACTTCATCCTCGCTGCGAGGAGTCTAGAAAACACAGGCAGAAATACTTAAGCCCCCAACACTAACAATGTCCATCCACTGGCTCTATACATTAGTTGTGTATGCAATGCAATATAATATAATATAATATAATATAATATAATATAATATAATATAATATAATATAATATAATATTGTGGTGACCACAAAATAGTCTGCTAGCGATCTATAGCGGACTTGGGACAGAAACCTCAAGTGCAGTCACATGACTCTGGTGGATTGGGCACCTGGGCTATTTAAGCTAAGCAAAGTCTCTGTTCTTCAGTCTACGCCTCCTAGCACAGGAGGCAACTAGACCACTCTACACAGCCTGCAGCTACTGTACTAGCTGTAGCTTATCACTCTTAGCTATAGCTACCAACGTGCTGTATCTCTGTATATAGATAGGGATCTGTAAATAAACGATGCCAGCAACATGCTGGATCAACTTTTTACCTTCTTCATTTGTCATTCCCTACAATATACTATTAATATAATATAATATATAGAGAGTAGTTTTTGTTTTATAACCATCACAATATGCTTGACTTTAGCCAACCAGCTACTCCATACATGGAAATGGAATTTACTGCTTATGCTTGCTGTGTACTTAAATGCATGAGCCCATAAAGTGCACAGTATTAACTTTGTATTGTCAATATTACCCCTGTATCTTTTTCAGTTGTTTCCTCTTGGTTTTTCTCAGCTAGTGGTTCCTCCCACATACAGACAGACAGGAGTCGAAAGAGTTGTTTAACAATCTACAAGGAAACAGAAAGACAGACATAATGTACAATGCTACCTTTGCCGAGAAAATACATCCAACTCACTAGTACTGCATAACAAGATGCTGCTTAAACAGCACCTGACTGCAGGTCGGCATCGTAACAAACCTGAGTGGGAAAGCTCTACCCGTAGAGAATTGACATCCATAGAATGATATATTTCAGTTGAATGATTTTGTTATATGAACTGTAACCTTTAAATTGTTACATTGTTGCATTTATTTGCTCACTGTAACCATATTTGATATCTGTCTTATGACAAGTAGTGGTACATTCTTACCTGTTGAATTTGAACGGTCTCAGAACAAGCAGGTAATAGTCTTTCTAAAATGTGGAAGGCCAAAAGTTTGGTTCGAAGGTTCCGGAAGTGCGGGGATCCTGGAAAGAGGGTGGTGGTGGTGGTGGGAGAAAAGGAAATTATGTCATTATACTGCTCTGCATTGTAAATACCATCTATTCAAGGGTTTTCAGTCATTTCCAATGCTCTTACCTATAGAGCACTTGTGGGAGATGATGGCCATGAGCGGGTCGATCCACTTGACAAACGTCGAGAGTCTTTTGGTCACTCTTAATGACAGGATCCGCCTTAGAAACACCAGGAAGTCTGCAAGCTGACATTCTACCACTTTGCTGTTCTCCATTCCTGCAAGGAAGAACATTCTCCCATTTAAAAAAGAAGTCATAATACAGACATACAAAACCAACCTCTAAACCTATTTCCTGGGCTGGCAGAACATATCTGTAATTTACAATCATTTTCTGTTATGCTCTTTAACTACATGCATGGACAGGCCCCATGTAAACAATATTCCACTGACATTTTAACTGGACTTCATACAGCTAGCTTACAGTAAATTTGCCTCACCGACTAGCTTTGCGCTCTTGCTACTGGAGTCCAGTTCAGTTTCCTCTGCTTTTCCCGTCTCTGCTGCCTGCTGGTGGTGAAAAGTGCGCAGGACACTCTGGAGCTGCTCGCACATGACTTCCATTAGAGCATGGGATACATCCATAGGCAGCGCATCCTCGAAGGAGCTGAAAGGACAGGAGGACAATTCGCTGCACAAATGCCAAAAGCAAAAATTATTCAATTGTTACACTCATGCACACTCCATTACACCTGTTTAGAGTAGGGATGTCACGATACTAGAATTTCTACTTCGATACCGATAACCAGGAAAATATCGATACTCGATACCATTTTCGATACCACGCGCCGGGATGACAACACATCAAGAGGCATAACGAATAAACAAAGACAGATGGACAGACAGATGCACGCTTCTCCATAATCTAGACCTGATAAAACTCATTAAAAACTTTGACTTTACACAGCCGATTACAACTGATCTAGTCATCAGCCTATCATAACACAGCAGATTACACCTGCTCTAGTCATCAGCCTATCATAACACAGCAGATTACACCTGCTCTAGTCATCAGCCTATCATAACACAGCAGATTACACCTGCTCTAGTCATCAGCCTATCAGAACACAGCAGATTACACCTGCTCTAGTCATCAGCCTATCACAACACAGCAGATTACACCTGCTCTAGTCATCAGCCTATCATAACACAGCAGATTACACCTGCTCTAGTCATCAGCCTATCATAACACAGCAGATTACACCTGCTCTAGTCATCAGCCTATCATAACACAGCAGATTACACCTGCTCTAGTCATCAGCCTATCATAACACAGCAGATTACACCTGCTCTAGTCATCAGCCTATCATAACACAGCAGATTACACCTGCTCTAGTCATCAGCCTATCATAACACAGCAGATTACACCTGCTCTAGTCATCAGCCTATCATGTGGTGGTAGATAAATTTAATTTGATTGAGGATGCACTGACAGGTGTTAATTGTGTGATTCGTCTTGTGATTTGTTTGTATGTTTTGTTCCTGGGCTATAAAGTAGCTCAACGTCCTGGATGTCGCCTAATGTACCCCACCGCACTCCTTCTCCCCTCTCTACCCCACCCCTCTCCCTATCCCCAGACTCCTCCCCTCTCTACCCCACCTCTCTCCCTATCCCCAGACTCCTCCCCTCTCTACCCTACCCCTCTCCCTATCCCCAGACTCCTCCCCTCTCTACCCTACCCCTCTCCCTATCCCCAGACTCCTCCCCTCTCTACCCTACCCCTCTCCCTATCCCCAGACTCCTCCCCTCTCTACCCTACCCCTCTCCCTATCCCCAGACTCCTCCCCTCTCTACCCTACCCCTCTTCCTATCCCCAGACTCCTCCCCTCTCTACCCTACCCCGCTCCCTATCCCCAGACTCCTCCCCTCTCTACCCTACCCCTCTCCCTATCCCCAGAGGCCCAGAATGGAAATAAGCCTTTTGGCTTTATTGTGTTTTTAACCTTGATGATTTTTAATTGTATGTATTCTTGCTGGGCAGAGATGTATACATATATTTTTTTAAATTGTCAAATAAATCCAATCCAATCCAATCCAACAGCAAATTACACCTGCTCTAGTCATCAGCCTATCATAACACAGCAGATTACACCTGCTCTAGTTATCAGCCTATCATAACACAGCAGATTACACCTGCTCTAGTCATCAGCCTATCATAACACAGCAGATTACACCTGCTCTAGTCATCAGCCTATCATAACACAGAAGATTACACCTGCTCTAGTCATCAGCCTATCATAACACAGAAGATTACACCTGCTCTAGTCATCAGCCTATCATAACACAGAAGATTACACCTGCTCTAGTCATCAATACTTTGAACTTGTTGAAGCAAAGATCCCCACCAATGACAGGGAGGGAGAAATAAGTGGTATGTTTGATTTTTTCAGTTGCAAATTAGTATTTTATCTATTTCCAATTTTTAGTATTGATACTTATCGATACCTGTTGCAAATTAGTATTGTATCCGTTTCAAATTTTTAGTATTGACTTTTATCGATACTATCGATACTTTTGACAACCCTAGTTTAGAGTCTCAGCAGTCTCTAGTCAACACCCTTACCTTGCAGCTATGGTCAATATCTGGATGAGGCGAGCACAAGTTAGTTTGACAGCCCCACTCAGTAACATGGATCCAGATATGGAGTTTGCGAGCCAGCCCTGGTTCATCAGTACACAAGTGTTGTCAGTCAGCATAGATAGGATCTCCAGGATGCCACCCTTGATGACCAACACCAGGTCCACCGGCTGGTAGCAGAAGTTCAGTGCAAACACTGTGGCTAGGAGAAGGTGCTGGCAGGAGCCTGAGAGTGAGGGAGACAAGATCTAAAGGGGTTACAAACTGCAGGCAAGGTGGAAAATAACAGCTGAAAAACAAAAGCAACCGATTAGAGTAAAGGATTTTTTAAATAAAAGCAGACAATGTTAAAAAGATCCAAAACACACTAAGCAAACCTGGATGTTCTCTTTCCAACAGGACCTTCTGTCGGAGCACACGCACCACCTGCTGGTAGAGGGTGTGGGCTGCAGATTGGAGCTCTTTTTGGATATCCATGCATGCTGACTGGGTGCCAGACTGGATTGAAATAGGAGGGATTGAGAGAGTCATTTTACAGTAATATCTCTACAACACTTTGAACTCTCATCAACATTATGAAGGTGAAACATATCAAACATGCAATATACCCTCCATCCAGCCTGAATTAATTTTAATCCATCCTTTTGTTTCACACTTAAGCCCAATTTATGCTTTGTCTGCCGACACTTTTGAAACGGTCGCCGACAGAAATGAGGTCTTGAGTCGACACTTTCAAGTGTCGGCGAGCAGCAGTGTCTGCTACCTAGTGAAATGTCTAGTGTCGCTGACTACGTCACGATGTGTCGCGCAAGTCTGATTGGCTATATAGACGGCACGCGCTTGACTTCCTTGTTTTGGTGTTCGCTCGATTGAAATGAATGAACGTGTCTCCGCTATTTTTATCAGCCTGTCCTTGATGTATGACTTCGTGAAAATCACAAAGAACATCGTGACCAATTTCCCAGAGAGAGAGGAGGTGAGTTGTGTGGTTGTGTGTCGTTTATATGCGGCTGCAGCCAAGTACGTTACATCTTGCCTCCAAGGTGGTTTCACTGTGCATTCCATTCCCTCTCTTGCCTTGGCTGTCTGCACTGATAGCGTTCGAGTGACACGTGACCGTTGAACAGAGGCGAACGTTCATGCAACACCATGAGCGACACTTCTCTTTTTCGTCTGCGACCATGTGCTGAGCGACACTTTCCAATAGGTATAAATTAAGCTTTATTACTCATAGAGGTCACTGTGATGGCATATTGACAAGACGTACCGTGTAATGCTGCATCTCGTAGTTCGCTGCGGAAAGAGAGCCGATGATGGGCGTGCCCAGACCAAAGCATCCAGACATGAAGTGCAGCTGCACCGACTTCAGCAGACCAGGAAACTGTGGGGAGGCTGTGGAGCTGCTGCTGCTCTTCTCCTCCATCTCAGACAGGAAGGACGACATCTGACACAAGGCCTCCAGGCGCACCTGAACCAAAACAAGACACGGAACTGGATTCAAATTACATTAGAAAATGGTTAGCTTCACTCCACAGCTCGGATTGTCGTCGTGAGTCATGTTCAAAGCAGTTGTAAAAAAGAAAAACCCGGATAAAAGACCTACAGCTTCCCGATCCAGTGTTTGGTTGGCTGATTGACTTAACAGTTAAGTGGTTGCTTGTAACTTCATTTCAACTAGAAGACATCTCATTACCTCAGCCCTCTGTTGCTGCTTCAGTATAGCTAGGGTAATGGCCTTTGGGTCTGCCTGACTGCCCGTCTGTCCGCCCAGTAGTGACGGGGAGGAGGAGGTCGACAGCTGGATCAAGCTCCCGCAGAGGAAGTGGAACACTTGGTTGAGGATGGGCAGGTTGTCGTTGCCGCGGCGCGACATGGTGCTGGTGGGGTTGATGCATTGGCGCAGGCGTTCCCAAGCATCCTTCATGATGCCCAGAGAACACAGAGGCAAGCCTAGAACAGACAGAGCAGAGACGGGGTGAAGGCAAGTATTGTAAAAGTACAGTACACCGGGCGTCCGGGTAGTGTAGCGGTAGATTCCCTGCCTACCAACACGAGGGTCGCAGGTTCGCGCCCCCGTGTTACCTCCGGCTTGCTCGGGCGTCCATACAGGCACAATTGGCTGGTGTCTGCGGGTGGGAAGCCAGATTAGGGGTATGTGTCCTGGACTGGTCGCTGCACTAGCACCTCCTCTGGTCGGTCGGTGCACCTGTTCGGGGCGGAAAGGAACTGGTAGGAATAGCGTGATCCTCCCACGTGCTACGTCCTGCTGGTGAAGCTCCCCGCTGTCAGGTGAAAAGAAGCGGCTGGCAACTGCACATGTGTCGGAGGAAGCGTGGCGCTAGTCTACGGCTCTCCCCAGATCGGCAGAAGGGGTGGAGCAGCGACCGGGGCAGCAGGGGGAAATTTGACAAGTACAATTGGGGAGAAAATGGGGGGGAATCAGAGAGGGGAGGAAGTACAGTCCCTTTGCTTCCTGAGTTTAAGTTTTCAAACAATAATTTACCAACAATGAAAACAGAACCGAAAACGTAATCGACTTTTAATGTTCTACAACAGGAATGTTGATATGAAATCTCTGTTGTGTGCTTGACCAGCAACCACACTTACAAATAAGTAAGCGGCTAATTAATATATCCATTAGTGGTTAATCAATGATGACATAGCTACCTAATTAACCATTAACTGGCAAACCTTAAGTGATACTGAATTGTTAAGAGATATTTTGTGGGAAACCTGTACTACTTACCCATTTTATTCTTGAAAGATCCAGAGCAGTTGTTGGACTGGTCTGACTAAATGAGGCAAAAAGAGCATGTTAGCAAGTACAGTATAAGGTGGTTTAATAGGGGCCACAATGTTGCACTATACAGGATATACTATACCTATACCTGTTTTCTACCATCAGCAGTCAACCTCACCGATGATTCTGGTGATGCTTTCCTGAAAGAGGATGATAACCGACAGTTAGCGCAAAAATACACACTTGACAAAAACACAGACCTAACTCAAAGAAACAGCTTTTAAAACAAATCTGCACACACCCTCACATTGAGACACTGCATGAAATAGGCCACGCCCATCACGGGGGAAAAGCTCCGTTCACTTCCATACACCAGCGTAATTTTCCTTGAATTAAACATAGCTAAAAGCTGTTGTGTGGTGGGGCTGCGCAGACAACAAATGTAAAAATCGACAGTTAAAGTTTTTTTGTACTCCCGAGGAAAACAAGGAAGCCATTGAGAATTGACGAGAAGAAAAATGTGGATCTTGCTGCCAATGAAGTAATTTGGAGTGTTCATCTTCCGTATATACAATCTTTTGCGACATAGGAGAACGCCAGGTTTGGACGGGAGTTTGTGTTTTCCCCCGTTTTGGGCGTGGTTTCTGAATAATGACGCGCTCCGCAGTGTCTCTATGCTTTACCTAGCTCCAGGGTCCGCAGGCTGCCTATTCTCCCATTCGTTGGGCTCCACCCACGCAGGCCTGAGCCCCAGTAGGAGGAACAGACAGCGGGACACCACCAGATGGCAGGCAGCAGGGAAAGACAGGCCTTCCTCTGACCCCCTCCGCTTCTCACACTGCTGCCTGGGATCAGACTCCCTCTCTGGGCTGCCAGGGCTCTCCATGCTGCCGGGGAGGGTGGACGTGCCAAACGACTCGTACACGGTCACGTTCTGCTGGAGCTGCATGGCCTCCCGGGTCGCCATGAAGGACTCGAGTACGTCTGCAGAGAGAGGAGAAACCCTTGGGAATCTCTGGATCAGCATTCCATTTGCACTATGGGAAACTCATGGGAATGTCCCAGTTCATAGATGGGAACTGTGACATCACCTGAACGTTGGATTTCCTACTCCGAAAGTCGGGGGAACCTCACCCCAACCCCCAACCTCAAAATCCAAGATGGCATCTCCCACATCGACAGTAGTGAAAGCTGCAGTAACGCACTGTTTATTAGCACTTCTGTCTTATTTTGTGTCTAATCAAATCAGCTGTACAACACAGTACTGTCTAACTTCAATCTGTGCACATGTTGCTACAGTTTTTGGATGCACAAAATACCGCGTACTGCGTGGTTATCAACTGTTATTGCTAACAACGGCTAGCCTTGGGTAGAGCTAACCCTGGCTGGTTTTCCGACTGTTTTACTGGAACGCGGTCAACTCGGGTGACATCATTCCCAGCTGGGACTTCCGAGTAGTTCTGAGGCAAATGGAACACAGCTTGAGATGTGTGTGTTAAATAATGGTGTGTGTATGCGAGCGCACATATCTCTCCGTTTGGATCAGTCTTGTTGTTCAATCTGCCGATCACTGTGCATAATGATGCACAAATGACATAATGAACACAGCTGGAACAGGGAAGAGGGGGAGAGAACAGGGGAAGAGACATCACATGCTAACCTGACAGGTACATACGGCTGTTGCCAAACGGGTCGTCCTCGGCCAGCTCGTCCTGGTTGTGTTTTGCTGTGGTGGCTGAAGGGAGCGGACCTCCTGCCTGCTCCTCAGGCTCCGTTTCCACCTGCTCCCCTGAGCCGCCTGCCTCCTCCTGCCTGTCTTCCTCAGGGCTTTGGGACGCCTGAGAGCTCTGAGACGCACACGAGGAGAGACACACAGGCTAGAAACACTGTACATCGACGGAGTCTTTCCTTCATCTAAATCAGTGGTTCCCAACCTTTTCCAACTCAGGGCCCACTTTTATGTCTCAAAAATGTTCGCGGCCCACCTCCGACCCCATAAATACAAAGGCCATATAATGCGTTCTCAGAGCACTTTTTTATTGAAAATTGAACATAAAGGACTGAACTGAATACAGGAGAAACATGTTGGAAGCTCCACAGTCACTAACACAGCACCTGTAACATGTTGCAACACCTTCAGTATTACAGTTTTCAAGGAGCTGTCCACACACACACACACACATACACACACACACGCACACACACACACACACACACACACACACACACACACACACACACACACACACACACACACACACCAATCATTCAAGGAGCTGTCCATCAGCACCACACAGATGTCAGAAATGACAAGCAAGGGGCTGTCTGTAACAGGCTAATTAACAAATGATTAATAAATAACGGTATCCTTCAACAATGGAAAAATGCATTCTCATAACAATTTGACATCCAATATCAGATCCAAACAAAATCCAAATATCAGAAGAAAGCCCATTAAATCGATAGGGTTACAAATAAACACAAACCCAATATAAAGATGATGTAAAGATGAAACTTCAATTCAAGCAAAAGCAATAACATCAAAGAAACAAAAATCATACTTTTTCAAGTATGATTTTTCAAAATCTTTAAAAAAAAAATTGAAAAAAAAAAAATTATTTTTTTTCTTTTCAAAAATCATACTTTTTTGGAAATGATTTGGCGGCCCACTTGCAATACCTTCGCGGCCCACCAGGGGGCCGCGGACCACAGGTTGGGAATCACTGATCTAAATGATGCCTAGGCTGTTTTTGATGTAAGACAGAAACACGCAACAGAATGCAATTTAACCATTACAAGGATTGTTAGGAATTACTAACTTGTATTTACTGCTTACACTATAATATGTGCAAAATGCTTTCAAATCTTGGAAACCAGTGGCGCTTAATTAATTTATAAGAATATATATATAACAATAATTTGCTGTTAAGTTGGTAATTGTGCCACTATTCCCTCTCCAATGTTCAAATTTAAATTTAAATTAAATCACACATATTGTTGTTTAGAATCTGTTCACCTCTGACAAGCTATTTAAATATAGTTGATTATAAAAACGAGTAGGCTAATTATTCTAACAACAGTACCTGTTTGTTGGCAGGCAGGGCCTGTGAGAACAGTACCTGTTTGTTGGCAGCCAGAGCCTGAGAGATCCCCGGAGAGTCTTTGTGGGCCAACAGAGTGCTTCTGATTTTATATACCATTTCATAGATCTCCAACAGCATCTCGCAGGGCTCATATCTGTCTCAAGGTAGAGAGGATATATAACTATATTACTATATATCAATCAATCAATCAATCAATCAATCATTTTTAATACATGTCCCAGAAGGGCACTTTGGTTTGGCAGCAGTGGTTATTAATTATAGTAACATTATTACTAGTTTAAAAAGTAATAAAGGCACACTTCAATATTATACAATACATATACATTTGTTGCAATATGTACAGATTCCAAAAGACCATTCTACTCCCTTCTGCCAGGTCGCAGCGTGCGCTGCGCCCCGTCAGTTATAATAACAGTTATTCTAATGCCACAGAGACTCAATATTGCAGCGCTGGTCTAATGCAATATTGTTTTAAATCACATTTTGCCAACGTTTAAAAAATATGACCAAGACATATTATTATACGTATTACTTATTATAAGTATTTTGTTTTGGCTACTGACTTGTCCTGCCAACAGGCCTCGTCCTGCAGCCCGGTGTGTTTGAGAAGAGCAGCCAAACTGCAGCGGCAAACCGTCTCCAGCACAGAGTCACCTGAGGGGCCTCCACTCTCCCAGTCTGCTGTCCCACAAAACAACAGAGCTTCATTATGAACAAAGTCACACAGAAGAAGGGAAACACACAGAATAACTACCAGAATGAAACATGCATTTTACAAATTCTTTCTTAAATAAGTTTCAACAACAGTACTAAACTAACATGAAACAGACTTTCAAACACAGGTAGGTACCTCTGCTGGAAGCATAGTCCTTCATCTTCCTCCACAGGCCACTTGCAGGTTCTCTGGAGGAGCCCAGGGCCAGGTCCAGCAGAGTACTGGTCTCCTCGCTCAGACTCAGCTCTGACAGCCTGGCATCACTACTGCCCAGCAGTACCACCTCTGTCAGCCATGCCATGCCAGAGTCTAGGACAAAGCAACACATTACTGTAGAACAATAGGAGTATACACTTATGAATGAACATTTGGGGACTAGAGACTACATTTTAGAGTTAACCAGTAGTCTATACTACTACTACTATAACAACCCAATTATCTAATTTAAATGCAAGTGAGGTACAGTATATATGAAACTGCTAGCTTAGTTAGCAGTAGCTAATGTTAGGTACAAGTCCATCCCCCGACCCCAAAACATTCAACTAATTGCTATAACATAAACTCAGGGATGAAGGTGGAGAGAGTATGCATTTGTCATAGTGATGTGCAGGTTAGGGCCAATTGTGGAGAGTTTGTGTGAAAGCCCCAAGGTCGAGCAGTAGGTTGTCCTACCCAGCTGTTCATAGTCCATCTCAAGGCCGTTCCTGAGGAGGATGTTGGACAGCCAGAACTCTGAGGACATCTCCTGGAGTGAGGGAGGTGGGCCCTGCAGCATACCACCAAGGCAGCGGCCGATTGCCAGGGCCACGGACCGCTCCAGGTCCAGAAGCCACGCCCACTTACTCTCCTCCTCTTCCTGCTGCTGCTGCTGACCAAGGAAGGTGTCCGTTTCTTCACTTGTATCTGTAAAGAGAAGATATGGGATCTCATCTTCTCAGCACGAGAAAAACTTAAAGGAACACTCCGCCCATTTTCAACCAGCTTTGTATCATTAGAACATCAGTAGTATATCAGAAAACTGTAAACGGTTTTGAAGTCTGTCATTTAATTTGACAGTTATTGAGTGTTAAAGTGTGGACCAGTGACATCACTGGTCCACACTAACTCAAATTAATAACTCATTAACTCAAATCAACTCTCAACAACTGTCAAACTAGATGAATGATGAATAGTTTGACAGTTATTGGCTGGGTTTCCCAAAGCTTCTTTGCGCTAAGAAGCTAATTTAACCCTTCTTAAGGCCTCCTTAAGAAGCAAACGCGTTTCCCAATTGCTTCTTTACGAAGGCATGCGTTTCCCAAAAGCTTCTTAGCGCTAAGAAGCTTCTTTGACCCTTCTTAAGGCTCCCGTAAGACTGACCCCCCTCTCAATTGAATACACCCCAATCGAAAACAGAATTATTTCTCTACTCTTATTTTACAATTATGAAATAATTCAAATTACGCCTGTTTGGTTTTTGTGTTTGTTTCTCAGCCAAAATTAGGCAATATTCTTTTATACAGTCGATTCCATTTTTAGTTCCGTGATTCTGTCTATGTTGTCTGCATTGTTGAAATCATATGGCCCTACTATTGTAATCAATAATAATCAATCATAAATATAAAGGGACCCTTCCATGTCAGAACAGCGATTAAGTTTGAGCTCCACTGACCTGAGCAGATTTCCTGGGTCTCCAACTCCAGTTCTTCCTCCTCCAGCAGGCTTGTGTCTGGCAGCAAGCTGTTCAGGTCATTAATGTGCTGCAGCAGGGCCAGCAGGTGGCTGAGCAGGGGTCGTACCACACCCAGAGGCAGCAGCAGCAGGGAGTACATCACCTGGCACAGCAGGCTGCCAGCCACTGAGCTGAACAAGACTCCTGAGGAGAGGAGAGGAGAGAGGGAGAGGAGAGGAGAAGAGAAGAGAAGAGAAGAGAAGAGAGGAGAGGAGAGGAGAGGAGAGGAGAGGAGAGGAGAGGAGAGGGAGAGGAGAGGGAGAGGAGAGGAGAGGGAGAGGAGAGGAGAGGGAGAGGAGAGGAGAGGGAGAGGAGAGGGAGAGGAGAGGAGAGGAGAGGGAGAGGAGAGGGAGAGGAGAGGAGAGGGAGAGGAGAGGGAGAGGAGAGGAGAGGAGAGGGTGACCAAGCAAAATAATGGAGGAATACAGGAAGAAGGGCAAAATAAAGGGATCAAAAATAGAAAATGTTGTCATGGATTTGAAACAGAAAGATTTGTCATAATACTGTCTTTATCATTTTCTTTTCTAAATCACACACCTGTTGGTGATGGTGTGTGTGTGTGTGTGTGTGTGTGTGTGTGTGTGTGTGTGTGTGTGTGTGTGTGTGTGTGTGTGTGTGTGTGTGTGTGTGTGTGTGTGCATGTAAAAGAGAGAAGCACAGCTATGCATCTTGGCCATCTGGATTTTATCTGCATAGCATTTAACTGTGTGTACTGTATCTCTATGGTCCTCCCATTGGTGGACCATAACATTATTAACAACCAATTATTAATTGGTTGTTAATAATTTAACATTTACTGAGAGTTAAAAAAGAAAACTCAGGCAAGCAATAGTATGTGTGTGTGAGGTAAAGAGCAGCCCAGATCTGTGTGAATAGACATTTTAATGCTAGGTGTAAAGTAAAAGTACATGCAAATAACGTACATAACATAGTAGATACTATCTCAATACAGGACATGTTTCATAATGACCAAACTTTGGCCTGAAGATGTGTATATAGCACAAATGAATTGTGTACATAATCCAGCTCAGAAGGCCAAAATGTCAATAAAGATTGACCAAAAAAACACACCAATAAAAGAACGAGGTTATAATGAGACACAGTAGGCACATTCTTCTTACCGTTGAGCTTGTTGATAATGTGCTTGTCCAGAGAACTCTCCTCCAGCAGGATGGTTGACCTCCTGAAGGTCTCAGCAGCACAGGGCAGAAGCAGGTGCAGATGCTTGTGAAGCAACGTGACACTGCTGTCATCCTAAAGAACAATGTGAGAAGAAATAGAACAGTATTATGACAACAGAGCTTTGGTTAAAATGTGAGGTATCAGGACAGAACCTGAGGTGTTGGCATATGATGATTATGTGTGAACATGGTGTGCCTGTGTAGAATTGCTTGCACTTTTTGTACCGTAAACGGTGTATTTTGTGGAGTGAACTGTGTGGTGTACCTCAGGGCTGGAACAGACATAGCAATGGGCCAGCAGGTGTTTGTGCAGCGCAGACAGCAGCTGGTGGAAGTGAGAGGGAGGATCGGTCTGTCTCTGGCTCTCACTGGACAGCTGTTTGTCACTATTTTTCTCCAGCTCCCCAAACGCCCGTTCCTGCATCACATCATATTCATTGAATGGTTAAGGAGGATGTAGTAGATCACAACTGTGTGACATCTACAGGAAATGTCATCCAACATGCTGTATCATCAGGAAAGAAAATGAATGCATTACATTATCCTCAAAGTTAAATTGTGTGTCATAGCCTCCACCCAAAGCAAAGGCAGAGCTCTCGATCTACTGGTCGGTCTTCGTTCCTACCCTCACCTATATCGGTCATGAAGGATGGGTCGTGACCGAAAGAACAAGATCGTAGAGACAAGCGTCCAAGATGGGTTTTCTCAGGAGGGTGGCTGGCATCTCCCTTAGGGACAAGGTGAGAAGCTCAGTCATCATCTGTGAGGGACTCGGAGTAGAGCCGCTGCTCCTTTGCGTAGAAAGGAGCCAGTTGAGGTGGTTCAGGCATCTGGTAAGGAGGCCACCTGGTCGCATCAATAGGGAGGTGATCCAGGCACGTCCAGCTGGGAGGAGACCACGGGGCAGACCGAGGGCTAGGTGGAGAAATTATATCTCCACGCTGGCCCGGGAACACCCCAGTCAGAGCTGGCTGATGTGGCCGGGGAAAGAGAAGTTTGGGGTCCCCTGCTGGAACTGCTACCTCCGCGACCCGACAAGCAATTGATGATGATGGTGATGATGAGCCTCCACCCAACACCCTACCCAGCCCCCCCCCCCCCCACACACACACACACACACACAGGGTCCTCTTTATTCCATACCGTGTAGAATCCTATGCTGAGGAGAAGGGTCCTGAGCAGCACCTCTGCCAGGTGGAGATGGTCGTAGGCCTCAGCGGGACTGGTTGAAGAGGGCGGCCGGACGGACATAGCGGGGGTCAGGGGGACACCCAGGGCCGTAGGCTCCCCAAAAGAGCTGTAGCCTAGCAGAGAGGCCACATGGCTCTGCTCCTGGAGACTATTCAGGACCATGTCCAACTGCAGACGCTTTAGAAGAGAAGGAGAAAGAGATATGGGCATATTGGCAACAGGCTATGAACAATTGCTACATTCTAGCTAGGTACTAGGGTTGGGCAATTGGGCGAATACATCAAATTAAGCCCTTCACAAACACTTGGTTTCTCATTTAGGTGTTTTTAAATTGTTTCACTACTTTGATCATAACTGTTGTTTTATCATACAGACCTTCTGTTAAGTGGTAAGCAGTATATTTGTTACTTGATGTCGCTGTGGGTAACCTGCATAGTGCCTAGTTGTGATTTTATATTTACACACTTCACTTAGTTTACATCGGAAACTTTGGATAAAAGCGCTATATAAATGCAGTCCATTTACCATTTACCATGATGTCCCCTACAACTACATTTCAGGCAGGCAAACTACCATATAGGTGTACACTGTTCTACACTATTGTATACTGTACCTGTCCTTTAGAGAGGTTCTCCCAGCTCTCTGGGCCCTGAGGTAGGAGGGAGTGGAGCAGTTCTGTTCTCTCTCTCAGAGGAGGCAGCAGCAGGGATGCCCCAATGGACAGTGTGTTCATCACTGCCTGAGGAGACATTCAATATAAATTGTGGGTTAAGCGATATATATATATATTTTATAAAGATACATACATACAGTAACAAAAACATGTGGGGTCTGTGAGCCCACAGGAACTGACTGAAATGCTTTGCAGCAGTACTTCTACTGTAGGATAATTCCAGTTATTTTCAACCTGTGCTCTCTTGGCATTGATTGATTGATTGATTGAGTTCTTTATTGATAATGAATACACAGTATATACAATATACATATATACATACACAGGCCCACCATTATCAAAAGGATAAAAACGCAATAAAGCTGACAGCTTATTTCCATTGCGGTCCTCATGATGACTGTTATAGAATGTGTACTGTTGTGTGTATGTCTGGATGTGTGTAAGTGTGTGATAGTGTGAGTGCCACAAGCACTTGTCAGAGTCTGAGGGTAATGCGTGGGTGTGCCTGCCACGCAGGGGGGAGAATGATATGGGAAAGTGGGGCACAGTGAATAACCAATAAAAATAAGCATAAAATAAGATAAAAGACAATTTGTGCTATTAAAAAATAAACCCATCAAATCCTAATAAAAACATACTTTAAGAAAAATAATCAAATAAAATAAATAAAATAAATAAAATACTATAAGATCTAATAACATGTAGGGTCAGTTACTGGCTGGCCGACAACAGGTCGCCCCCCACCTCAGTCACCTTGGCTACCATCAAATCCATCCTACATGAACCTATACTGGACAATATTTTATAATATACTATAGCATTACATATCATTACCATACAATATTATATACTATATAATAATATAGATATAATATAATATATAATATAATAATATAATACCACAATATAACACAACACATTAAGTCCAGGTTCTATTTCTCCTGATCCAGTTCTTGACTTTACCTTTGAAGGAGGGATAGGGGCTAATTGTCTTAATCTCAGCTGGGAGACTGTTCCATGCTACTGCCGCTGAATAAAGAAAGGAATTTTGGCCGATGCATCTTTTACATTTTACTGGCATTGCGTTTAGCGCATGCGCTTTGCAAGCGGGAGATCGTGGGATTGAATCCTGGGCAAGCCCTTAACATGGGTTGCTGCTGTGCAGACTGTCAACACAAGGCGGTTTACACTCGACCTTCCAAGGGGTCGTCAAAATAAAACCGCACTACCAGGGCATACACAGGGTGTCAAAGAATCGTCTAAATATTAAATATCACTCCAGGTAATATGACCCTTTCAATCCTAGCAACAGGTGATGTTGTGGGAATTTGTTAGGCCTCTGTTTCCCACTGTGTGGTGCAGAAAAGGTTCATGGTATTTAAAGGCTATAGAGAGGCAAAGTGGAACGTCACTTCCTGCTTCAGCACTGTACCAGAGATTTTCATCCACCATTTATTTTCCCATAGACATTTCGTAAAATGCTTATAAAGTAGTTGTACTTCGTCGAACCAAACGGTTCAGTTAACGCTATAAACGGGAGAGACCATAGAACATTTCACTTGGACCAAAACTTAAAAAAACAACATCGAAAAAATATTTTCTTTAAACCTGCATTTTGTTTTTAACGTTTTGGTCCCAGTGAAATGTTATTCAATCTCTCCTGTTTCTAAATATATCTGTACCGTTTGGTTTGAACCAGTAAAACTATTTTTATATACGCATTTTACGAAATGTCTATGGGAAAATAAATGGCGGATAAAAATCTCTGGTACAGTGCTGAAGCAGGAAGTGACGTTTCACTTTGGCTCTCTATAAATCCGTGCACAAGCGAAGGCATGCTAAGAATCCTCAGTATGCACATCAGATGTACCAACTGCTGTACCAAAATATCTACATAACTTTTGAGCAGCCTGAATCGGGCCCTGTACGAATTGTCAGCTCAAAGATATTCATGAAAATAATTGAATAAAGGATAAGCCGTGATAACAGTGATCGTTTGGTTTACCTGTTGTATGGAGTCTGGTACATCAGAGTCTATGAGCCTAAAGAGCAGGTTTCTGAGGGGCCTACTCTGACCCCCCAAGACTGTGGCACCAGTACCACCAGCATGGGCCAGGGACAAGTGGATGGTCAGTAGCTTCATACACAGCAGAAGAAACTGATGGTGCTCCCTGGAGAACAGAGAGAGAAGATTAAGAGTGTGGTGGGAGAAGGGTAAAAGGACGAAAAGAGAGCATGTGACAATGTCATGAGGAGGTCACATGACCTCTCACTGCCCTGCCCCGCCCGGCAGCAGTGTGGTGCAAACAAAGACTTTGGAAAGAAAACGCATGAATTAAACTGATCAAAATGGACCAGTCCTCTCCTAAAAGTACATATTGGGTTTGGTCAAATATGAGTTCAACAGCTTTCAAATATTTACTTTTAAGGACGTCATAGTACAATCTTTTTTGTATGTGACCATAACTACTCTGGCAGGGCACCATCTCTGCAATCTTTTTGATTTGTATTTGTTTTCTATCTGTATTTGTTCTTGTTATTTAGTTTGTTTACTGTATTACTTTTCTATGTATTGTAAAGCGTCTTTGAGTTCCCCAGAAAAGCGCTATATAAAACTTATGTATTATTATTTATTATTAGTCACTGGAAAAGGTGGAGGACTTCAAATATCTGGGATTATGGGTGGGTCAGTCCAGAAAACGACATCAGGGTCAGGAAAGCTCTCGCCTGGGAAAGCACTCCACTCACTGAAGAGCAGAGAACAGGTCTTTGCCCTGTTCATTGGATCTGTGGAGTCAGTGCTGTCTGTGGCTCTGAAACATGGAGTCAACAGAAGAAGGAGCACAGACTTAACGGATGCTACATACACGGATGCTTAAACATGCCCTTAACATTGATCCTGGCATCCATATCACAAATGTAGATCTTTTTACCAAGAGCTACCTTAAACTCAGTGAGAAGATACGACTCAGGTGGCTGAAGCTTGCTGGTCACTGCTATAGAGTATAGACATCCGGAGCTAGCAGCACAGGAGCTGGTACTGTGGGAGCCGACACACAGAACCAAACGAAGAGGAAGACAACAACTAACATATGTCGACAATTTACGGCGAAACACCGGACTGACCGCGGGCCAAATTGGAACGCGTATGCAGGCGACAGAAAAGTCATTGCCCGAGGAATCCACTCGACCTTCTGATAAGCTGGATAAACAAGGTTACAAATACAACCTGGTGTTAACGCTGGCTATGTTCTCATTACGGTGGAGTGCTGCACAGGTATATTTGCATGGTCAGTCCACTGTACCTTTTAGTTAAGAATGGGGCAGGAGGCGTGTCATTCCCGATGCCGTCGCAGTAACGTTCCAGGAAGTTGCGTAGGTAGGTGAAGGTGCTCTCCTCCAAGTCCACACAAAAGGGTCGATGCCATGCCACCAGTTGCCTGCAGAAAGGGAGTAATCACTCAAACATGCAATACGGTAGGGATGCACGATATATTGGCAATCATATCGGTATCGACAGATGTGAGTACTTTTTTAACATATCGGTTATCGGTATCAGCCAAAATGTTCACATTGAGAGGAAACATTGCGGAAAATCTATGATTTCTGGGCTTTTCCAAATGTTTTGGAAATAAAGAAAGACATACATTTTTTAAATTCAGTGTTTACATGTGTTTTTCAGTGTGTACAACATTTTATGAAATTTGTTTTTACACAGATCATATCGATATCGGTAAATATCGGTTATCGGCCATAACAGCAATGTTAATAACGGTTATTGGTATCGGCCAAAATGTTCACATCGGTGCATCCCTACAATATAGAAATGCCACTCTGACGTTAAGTCAGATCACAGATGATACAGATATTTTGTGAATCATGTGATTATGCCCACAATGCCCAATGTGTGAGCTTCAAAGACCAAGTCAAAAGAAGACAGCCAGAGGAAAATCAGCTCTACTTGTGTACAACTGTCTCCCACACTAAGCTAACAGCAATACAAAGACACAGGCCCACATTAGACAACACTTTGGTCATTGAGTAGACTGTTCAGTTTGGCCTAGCTAATTAGCCCTACTAAATAAGTGGCTTAAACGAGACACACACTTCAATTTGTTTCGGCATTGTTGTTGAGGCTTTACCTGTCTGTTGGAACCGCAGTCCAAGCCAGGCTGTGGGAGGTGCCAGCGGTGATTTGCTGGATTGACACCCCCTCTAGACCAATCACCTTCTTAGGTTTGGTGACAGGTGTAGAGGTGTGGCCCTGCCCACACTGGCCCATGGTGTTGTTGCCCCAGGCGTACACTTCATTCTCTGATGAAAGGAAGGAGAAAACTAAATATCTAAGAGCACAATTTTTAAATGTCATCTGCAATAATATAATATATAATTCTTCTGTCCAATTTAAAAAACAAACAAACGTGATAAAATACTGTATTTGGTCAAGTTGGACGAAAAGTTAGCAAGCTAAGGGTTATTCAATAAGTATCTGATCACATGACTATGAATTAAGGGTGCTCCAAAAAAATCGATTCTTGAAATATCGCAATTCTTAATGCCACGATTCCTGGATCGATTCCAAACCCCCAAGAATCGATTCTTCTTCGTATTGATTTTTTTCTCTTTTTTTTTCAGTGCACCTGAAGGAAACATGCAAAATACCGGCTGAATAAGTGTCCAAATGTTCATGTCATTTGTGTACTGTACTGCTACGGTGCCACCACCTCTTGCACTTAAGAACTCTGGTTAATGTATTCCCCCCAAAATCTATAAATCCTTCTCAAAGTCTACAGATCCCCCCGAGCCTATAAATCCATCTTATCTGAAGAACATAAGGGGGGAATTCCCCCCTAGTTTGCAAAATGAATTTAGGCCCTGGCTGTAATACTTCAGAAGTTGAATTTGAAGTTCAGCATTAATACATTTGTCATTTTTTGTCTTAGATTTACCTTTGTGTGTTATTGCCAGTGTTGGGGGTAACTCATTACAAAAGTAACATATTACATGTAATATATTACTTTTAGCAGTAACTCAGTAATATAACTTATTACTTATAGGATCTTAGTAATATGATACCAGTTACTTTGCCAAGTAACTCAAGTTACAAATTGAGTTACTTAAAAAAAATCTGAGCACATATTTAAATAAAGATACAATTATTTCCTAATCAAACTGTGTGTTTTTATGCAAATAACCACTCTAGATGACAATAACAAAGGAAAAGAATAACATTTAGAATTTTTGGATTGTTTACACTGATTTCAAGGCGATTGAAATTATTTTTGGGGATGGTTCCGGGGCGGCAATGTCATTCTGCTGCTGCTGTTGTTTTGGT
Source organism: Poromitra crassiceps (assembly GCF_964638095.1). Lineage (NCBI taxonomy): Eukaryota > Metazoa > Chordata > Actinopteri > Beryciformes > Melamphaidae > Poromitra > Poromitra crassiceps. Next base: position 20,975,603 of record NC_139638.1, read on the forward strand.
AAAAGTAATGCAAAAGTAGTGTAATAAGTAACAAGTTACTCTACACAGAAAGTAATATTGTAAAGTAACGTATTACTTTCAAATGAAAGTAACTAGTAATATGTAGTATATTACATTTTGAAAGTAACTTGCCCAACACTGGTTATTGCAATATAAAACATAATTACATACATAATTACATTACATAATTGAGAATCGATTCTAGATTCTGGAATCGAGAATCGTTGGAATCGAGAATCGTTGGAATCGAGAATCGATCCTGGAATCGGATCGTGACCCCCAGGAATCGGAATGGGATTGGATCGTGGCTTAGCCGGATCAGAGCACCCCTACTATGAATATTGATTGAAAAAATATTGTGCGGGAGGCTGTTCTTGTTCTTACCATGGGACAGAGCCAGACAGTGGCTGTCTCCACACGAGATGTCAATGATCTTAGTGACACTCAGGTCCTCGATGAACCTGGGCCTCAGAGAGGTGGTCTCAGAGGAGCCACAGCCCAGACATGAGCCACAGCCCCATGCAAACACCTACAGGTAGGAGGGAACCAAAGAACGGCTTTAAAACACAAGTACTGCTGTTACAGTCTAATCTCACAAGGGTGTGTGTGTGTGTGTGTGTGTGTGTGTGTGTGTGTGTGTGTAATTGTGAATACAAAGTGGGGTCCAGGGATCCCCAGGGGTCCTTGAGGGGATTCCAGGGGATCCCCAGCAAAAAGGGGAATAGTTTATTTTCACTCTAATTCCATCCATAAGAAATACAATGACAGAATGTAGGACTATTTTGGTCATGGGTTTCATACACGTTCTGTAATAAAACATCTAAAAGCAAAGATCGTATCAGATGGGGGACCCTTGGATAAAATCTTATCAAATGGGGCTCCGTGGTCTAATTTGTGTCAATTTAGGGGTCCTTGTGAGCATCCCTTACTAAATTCTAAAACTTGTAGCCAGCAAGTTTAAAAATGTTGTATAAATCCATACATACATATACATTGGTATGGGCAAATTCTGAGTTTGGAAATCAGTAACTGTCCCAAAGCTCCACGTGGCATCACACCTGGACATCATCTCACCTGTCCTGCAGAGGTGAGGGCCAGAGATGACTGGCTGCCAGCGCACACTTTCCTGATGATGAATCCATGCAGGGCCTCTACGACCTTGGGCCTGTAGACACGGTTGGTGTCTCCATGGCCCAGTTTCCCTGCAATGCCGCAGCACACACACATTGAAATACCAGCATGAGCCCAAATGTAGACCAAAGGTGATATACTGCTTTGGGTGTTGTCCTTCGTCTGCTGCTACGGAACCTCAACTCCAGTTTCACGAGTTTTCATGGAACGGACGGTAAAATGTCTTGTTTTTTCTGTGAACTGAACATTTTTAATATATTTTGTATACAAAGTAAAAAACGCTTCTGCTCAGCCAAAGTGCCATTTCTTTCAAGTTCAAGACAATGGCCAACAGACAAGTGCTGCATATTGTGCAGCGCCTTGAGATAACTCGTTATGATTTGGCGCTATATAAATATAAAATTGATTGATTGATTGATTGATTGATTGAGCTTGAATCAAAGCGAGTGCCTTCCTTAAACATACCGTTGTCTCCTCCTCCAAAGGACCACACAACGCGTCCATCCTGGGCCACAGCGATGGTGTGGGAGCTGCCACAGGTGACCTGGCCCACGCCGCTGATATCCTTCACCAGCGTCGGAACGTTCCGACTGTGGCTGTCGCTGTGCCCTGGAGGACAGAGAGGTTGCTGCTGCTAAACATGCTGGATGGGAGTTTCCAGTTTGACATGGTTGAAACAAATAAGTACAAGGCCATGTTCACACTACAGGCAAATCCGATTTGCTGCTAAAGTCCTTAATCATCATTATCTTGATTGGTTTCCCAAATCTGATTTGGGAGTGTGTCCGCACTGCCACAAATCTGATTTGGGCAAGTGTTCAAGTCGGATCTGTGTGTCCAGACATCTGTATGTGGTTTGGGACAAGTGACACAAATCAGACGTGGAGCGTCCAGACTCATAAAACCAATCTGGATAGAATCATTAATAGGTCATTAAAGTTCACAAATCAGATTTGGCCTCCTAGTCTGAACATGGCCCAAGGCACTTCAGAAATAAGGCATATATACCAAGCCTGCCAAAGTCCCCTTCTCCCCAGGTATACAGCTCTCCGTCGTTAGTAACAGCAGCACTGTGTCTGTAGCCAGCAGACACACAGACAACAACCTAACAGAGAGAGAAAGAGACACTTAAGATGTTACAAAGACAGCTAGAAACTATTCCGAGAGTTCAATGTTGGAAGACAGCAATAAAGAGAAACAATTTCAAATTATATGGAACTCAATTTGACATGACAGTCCCCAAACAAGATGAGCTCCCCATGCTTTCCCCTGCATGCTTACTTTGCCTAGCAGCGGTCCTTGTATGATTTTGGGGTATTTCTGAGTGGCACTGTTCCCATGGCCCAGCTTCCCATATTCTCCATCGCCCCAGCTGAAAACCTGAAAGGAACAAAAACAAAGAAGAAGAAGAAATCGAATTATAATCAGATAACATAACCTAAGCATATAGAGAGCATATTAGGAGAGAGAGCATAAATAATATACAGTAGAAGAGAATCTTGCACCATATGTTTCATGCAGACTAAAGCCTGACTACAGTGCTTCCTTTGTAGGGGCGCCGCCAGAGCAAGCACTGCCAGAGAAAATGTGAAATAAAAAATAGCATTGTAATTTAGTCTCACTATCATTTAAAACTAAAATAAGCGGCCACTTCTTTACATGAAATAGGAAATTGTACTGTCCCCAAAAATCTATATGTCCTACCCATCACACTGATCATAGCATACTCTCTAGACTAGAGCACACATGGGCAAAATGTGGCCCCAGGGCCGGACCTGGCCCCTGGACCATCTCAATCCAGCCCCCAAGGACCTCAAAGAAAAACAAAACAACCCCAAAAACTCAATAAATGATGTTAATAAATCTCATCTGCTACAGCCATTGGATTTGTATCATTATTATATCGGGAGATCAACAAGAAATTACCAATCACAATGGGAGAGAGGGTTCAAAATAGGGAGACTCCCTCGAAAATCAGGAGTCTTGGCCGGTATAATCTCCAATGTGTGGCCCTTCACTTACTTGATGCAAGTCAGTATGGCCCTCTGGAAAAAAACGTTGCCCACCCCTGCTCTAGAGCGCTGTAATTCATACTTTGAAAATCACTAAATTATCTAAAGTGACAACTACAGTACAGGATTGACAAAATAAATAGTTTTAAATGTTAGTCGTTCTTACCTCTCCCTCTACGGTGACGGCTAGCGTGTGTCCATCCGATCCCTTAGAGGAGGACACCTTCCTCATGTTCCTATGGGGCTCCAGCACCAGCTTTTTGGGCATGGACTGGTTGTTGGAGTCGCCCAGGCCCAGGCGGCCATAGCTGCCTTTTCCACACGCCTTCACTGAGCCATCTGCAGACACCGAGAACGTGCAGTACTGACCTGCCTCGATCTAGAAGGAGGAGGAAAACGGACATGAAGTGATTTGATGCAAAGACCGTCATTATGCATACAGTACAGTGTTTCCCCTAGAAGGTTTTTCAGGCCTGGAGGGATTTCAAAACGTACCCTGACGTTTTACAATGGGATGTGATACTGTAAGCGACAAGGTCAATTTGTGTGTGTGTATATATATATATATATATATATATATATATATATATATATATATTTATATTTATATACTGTATATATATATGATTACTCCTACAGAATGACAAGGACTTAAAAAGGACTGTTTGAATAACATCTCTTTACAATGTAACTTAATCCTACCCTGACTGACAGCTAATTTCACTCATTGATTCCAACGACTTGGATGACTTTGAATGAGATGTGCAAACCAGTGAAATCAGGCTAGAATGCAAAGCAGATTGTTGGGTTCATGACTGAAACATTGCTGCATTACATCACATTGCATTATGTCATTTAGCTGCAGAGCTTTTTGTCCAAAGTCACTTTCCATCGTTCACGCTCAGTCAATTCCGAATGGCATAGAAACGACCTCCGGAGAGACTTCTGATTGGCTTGGTAAAGGAAATCCATCACTGTGAGTGACAGGCTGCATAACCCGTTTTGCAAAGTTGCTTCAGAATGCTAATATCTCTGCTTGTATACAAGAGGCAAGATGCCGTTTCTGGGTCACTAACTTGTATGTGTCGATTTCTGCATTTTTCCTGGTCAAAGTAGATCTCTCAACCAATATCTCATGTTTTCTTTGGCTCCATTTAGAGCAAGTAAGACACTTCTGCTAGATACAGACCCTAAAATGTAATGGAAAATAAATCAAGCTAAATTTGACACAATTACGGCTTAAAATTGGTGATATAAAATAGTACGTAAGCAAGGAAATGAGCAAAAACTGGAATTGTCCTTTTAATTCTTTGAGCTAGTCAAAACAAGGGAAAAGAGCCCACGTCCAGGTCATACTGTCCAGGTCATACTGTCCAGGTCATACTGTACCATCTGGGCATCACTGAAGCCCTGTGTCAGTTTTGGCTGCAGGATTTTCTCCAGAGTTCCCTCTGCCAGCTGATGGCTGCTGTTGCTGCCCCACACATACACCAGGACTGTGTCCGTCTCTACTGCGGGCGTAGATGTGCCACTACTGCAGGAGCACAGGCAGTAGGACGCAAGGTTACAGATCTATCACAGGGGAGAGAGAGGATGAGGAGGTCCTTTAGAGTCACTTATACATATACAAAAAATATAAATAAAATATAAATAAAAAATATATATGTTAAATGACAGTGTATACCATAGTGACTGTATTGGGTTAAGTCTTTCTTACCTCCTCAAACAGACAGAGAGCTGCCTGGGAGAGTCTACAAAGCCCATCTGCATCCTTCTTCAGCACCTGAGTATTAACAGAGTCTCCACGGAAACCCTGGAGGGGGGGATTAAGAATTAAGTGGCTAAACGTAGTTTACTTCTTAAATCCGGACAACAGCTTATTATATATGGTATTTATATTCATATATCATATTTCAACACACCCAAAAAGTGCCAGCTTGCATTGTTAGTAGGCCTGCACGATACGATGAAAATCTGCGATGTGCGATAACATTGTTCAATATAGCGATGACGATACGACTTGCGATAAATAAACAAATATTAAAGTATGCATATTAGCTATACAGTTCCTATGTCTTTCTGCTTTAATAATGCTAACATAGACCCCAAACATAGCCTATGCCCACTGAATAAAGAAATGAAATACACACTGACTCTAGCTGAAACTACACACAGCGTGTTTGGGCTTTGGCAGAGGGGCGGAGCGCACTGTTGCAAGGGAAAGGTGTACGCTGGATTTACAACACAAGACAAAATGATCAGTTGCTGAGTGGAAATGCATGACGCATGTAAATAAAACCACTTTTGTTATTTATTGCGTTTCAGGCAGTCTTTGCAATGTGTTTATTGAGCATGTTCATATTGGGATGACGATGAAAATACGATTAATTGTGCAGCCCTAATTGTTAGACAATCAATACCAGGATGGATCTCCCAAGAATAGCCTTTTCAGATATTTGTACTTTATAAATTCACAGGTGAACTTGAAAAATCCCTATTGGAGCACTACTTTATATTCAAAAGACTTTTGTGTGGGGGAAGTTACACATTGATTAAGAGATGGATATTAAGTCAACTGGACACCGAATACAGCGGCACAATTGGGAGTGATCCCCGGGCAGCTGGCCAGCAGAGCAGAGCACACGGAGCACTACACCAACATTTCATTTAGCCTAATGTAGAATAATGTCCCCTGTCTACCCTGAATTACACATTAGAAGAAGAAGCCAGGATTTGAATGTGTTATCATTGTGGTACAAACAGCAAAGCTGATTAGCTTGCCAAGGGATGAGGGCAATGTACTGCATGTCTAGAAAGCACAGGAAGACTAAGTCAGTCTTAATCCTCCCCTGCCTGCATGCTACTCTATCATCCCCAGGGTTCATCTGAGACACTTTCAATCAATACTCAGTCTATGGTAGGGATGGATGTGGCAGTGGACAGCCATTTTGCTTCTTTACACGACACACTACCGATCAAAATAAATAACTATAAGCACCACTGGCTGTTGATAATAACAACAGTTATGCCTGAACAGAATGAAGGACATGGAGAGTAAATGAATGATTTGCTACCCCGGAAGATGTAATGATAACCATGATACCGCGATATCAATCAGCACGTTATCGTACCGTAAGCTTTCCCTATAATACCGTGCAATATGCACGGCGCCGCACGCCACTACAAATAAGTTCATAATGGAGGATCCTTGTGTAAACATTCTCATATTCGTTTCAGTTTCCGTTCAATAAAGCAATATTTTTCTTCGAAAGCAAAATACTTGTTTGTTTTCAGATGGGCCATAGAGACGGTCCGCATGTCTGGGAACGCCCACAAAATGTTAAACGGCTGGCGCGCGAGTGGGGTGAAACCACCGATATATCTCATGGGCTGACTCACCAAAAGACGGTGCTGCGGCTCTAAACTACATGTTTGGGGGTTCTAGAGCAGAACACAAGACGTCTGCTCAGATGTGCGTTTACTGCGGTGGTTAAATCCCCCATCGTGTCTGCCTGGGCTGGGCTATCAGCTAAATTCTAACTTTGCTGAATGGATAGAACGGGGGAATTTACCCCACCCTGACCCCGCCCCCAGGCTAACCCAGCGTCTATTGTGGGCGTTCCTAGAGCCTGTATGGGCGTTCCCAGACATGCGGACTGTCTCTATAGTATGTTTAATCAAAATGGTGGGAAAAAAACAATACTGTAAAATACCGTATTCACCTTATGTAGAAGAGACAGTCTGGCTCAAGAGACTAACAGGAAGTGTAAACGCAATCGGAAGTTCTGATTGTGTTTACACTTCCTGTGACTCATAAACCTAGTCTGACTCATATGTGAGTCAAACTAGGTTTTGACCAGGTGAGTCAGACTAGTTTGAGCAGGTAAAACAGCCGGCGTTTTGAACAGGAGGTCACATGACACAATGGGTCAAGTGGGTGGGGCTACATAAGGTAAATACTGTGATACGTTGGTAGATACCGTACCGTATACCGTACTGTGAAATCTCATATCGTTACATCCCTGCTCTTAACAATCCAGAACAGACTGACAACTAAAACACACATGTATGACACACACACGTAACATACCGAATATTGCCTCATTTGGAGAAGGGTTTGATTGATGAGGTCAAAGCCCACGCCGGCTTCTGACTGCTGGGGCCTCGGTGAAGACGAGGAAGACGTGGTGGTAGAGGTGGATGAGGAGGACGCGGAAGCAGCCAGGGCCACCTCCACCCACTCCAGCAGGAACTTCAGGGAGCCCCTCTGCATGGCCAAGCCGAGTAACAGCTCCAGAGCCAGCCTTCGGCCGTCCGGGTCGGCCCCGCCGAGCCCGCCGCTCGCGGACGTCTTCTTCAGGAAGTCGGCCACCTGCGCCAGGCAGTCCAGTCCGACCGACGGGATCTTATTCTCGTTGGCCAGAGAGAGCGGGGGCAGAGAGGTGAGCACGGAGGAAGCCGTGGCGAGCACGTCGTTGCAAAGCGCCGACCCGGGGTGCGCGGAGGCCGCGTATCTCCAGTTCTGCTGCAGCAGGGAGAACAGCAGACTCAGACCTGTCCTCACACCCATCTCTATCAGAACATCCGTACCCGACTTGGCTCTGGACGCTCCCCCGGGCAGCAGCCACGGCTGAGAAGCCAGCTCGAGCGCCCCACACTCGGCCCCGCCGGCCGCGCACTGGGGAGGCGGCTGCGCCCGGAATTTGTCGTGGTACTTGCCGTGGAGTGCATAGTAAATCCTCTGGAGTACCACCAGCCTCTGGTGTAGGCCCCGGGCGTAGGAGGTCTGCGCCAGCACCCGGTGTGCCAGGCATCGCTGGCTGCGGAGCAGCGCCGACAAGTACTCTTCCTTCTCCTCCGAGGCACAGGACTCGTACTGGAAGTCCGGGAGTCGCGGGCCGATGAGTTCTTGAACGGGTTGGGCCAGGCCCACCACTTCCTTGTTGTGAAGGAGCTTGTCGTAGAGGGCGGCGGCACCGCGCCTGGTGGCCGTCTGGACACTGTCCTCTGCCGCCCAGGAGCTATTCAGGTGCTCCTGCCACTTCAGCATCACATGGGTCTGGCAAGGCACCATGTCTGAGCATTATCTACACTCTGAGGAACACCTGAGGAACAGAGAGGGGAACGTGATGAGATGAGAGTACGGAACGTACATAGTGGAGGATTTATCCAATTCACTTATTAACACTCCCTTGCAACTAGGGATGCACCAATCCACATTTTTTCACTTCTGATCCGATTCCGATACCTGAATTTGGATATCTGCCGATACCGATATTATGCTGATACCAATATTTTTCTTGAATATACATACAGTATAGGCAAAGATTTGGCCAATTAAAGATTTTTTTTTAAATATACCTTGCAAAAAGCAGACAAAATTAAGAAAATATACAAGGCAAAGAAGGATACTATTATACATGGGCAAATTACGGCCAGCGCTGGAATTGCAAAAAAATAAAAAATAAATCCGATTCCGATCCGATCCGATCCGTGAATTAGTGCCAATATCGGCACCCGATACCGATATTGGATCGGATCGGCCCCATCCCTACTTGCAACTACTAGGCTACTTGCTACCCAGATGAAACGACACGTTTGTCTACATCACAAATTTACTGGCAGCATTTGTCTCTCAGAACAAATCTTCTGGCCTGTTTTTCCTGCCAAGAACATCCAGGATATATCTGACGTGACAGCTTCTCTCCTTGATGCTGCCATATTTCCCACCTACAGCTGGGCTGGCATAGGTCTCTGCCATCCCAGTGCCTATCATTCAAAAAGGTCTACTGGCCCCTATGTTCACAGCTCATCAAAAAGTCAACAGCAATGAGGGGGGGGGTTCTGTCTTGCAAGCTTTTTTAGAAAAAGTCGAGACACGCACATCCAAGCCTGAATAGGGCAGGTGCAGAGCTCGAGGCAGAAACTGATAGAGGAAAAAATAAAGCTTGCACACTGCAAGGAATGAAAGAAACTGCAACTGCATGAAAGACGCCATCTTTAAATAAAATAAATAGTATTTAAAGATGGCGTCTTTCATGTCAAGTTTGTCTGAGCAAGGGCAGGGTGCTGCCCGAAACGTTACCACCACCGGTGTAAAATAAAGAAATACACTCAACTTGGAGCCTTGCCGTGTCGTGTGCGAGCTTTCTTTTTTCCTCTTGCAAGCTTTTTTAACAATGACAGAACAATCTGAAGGCCGTCTGTCAGTTTAACACAGGTAATAATAATAGATTATGATGACAGTCAATCTTTACAGCCCTGTCTGTCAAAATGACAGACGAGGAGAAAGTCTAACGCAACCCCTGCCTGCCGGGCAGCCAGTATGATTTAATGTATTCATATTTTCTATTTCAGTGAGGATGTAGTCATCGTCTCCCAGATGGGAACATGACGCTCTGACACACGATTCCAAAGCCACGCAAAACATAGTGAGCGTCAACCTCTCTCCCCGGTCCTCCACATTCCACATTCTCACCCTGCTGTCCTAACAATCATCGAGCAAGCAGCATATGGGGGTTAACATTCGACACGTAAGGCCACACCATCTCTGTTTGAAGATGTGCTGCTGATCATTGAAATGAGTTGTTGTGGCGCTTGACTGGAATGAGAACCTACATACTCGAGTCATGGCTCATGATTAGGCATGGGTCGGTTTGAAAATTTTGAAACCGGTTCGATATTCCCCAAAAAAAATTATCAAACCGGTATATCGAATTTTACATTTTTTTTATTATTTTTTTTAGCCCATACATGACTAATGCGACTGCAGTTGGTAGCGATAATGCACCTCTAAGCTGGTATGCTGCCAACCAGCACTAACACTGAATAAAAATAAGCAGAACCATTTAACTGTAACAACACACTGTTTTGATTTCTCATAACTATTCAGCTGAACTTTTCTTCAAACATCAACATAATAAACAAAATAAGACCTTTGCCTACTAGTGCAACTTGAGAAGAGGCTAATACGAAAAATAGTGCAATCAGAATGGATTGGCACTATTTTTTTATTCAAAATAATAATAATAATAATAATAATAATAATAATTGTAAAATTCTGTTTTTTCGGTTTGCACGTGATCAAACCGGTTTGGGCTCGTACAGCGAACCGAACCGGTAAAACCGGAAATCGACCCATGATGGCACGTGGTTGAGGTCGGGGACCACTGCTGTGAGTAACACATGTACAGATTAGAACATGGGCCCAACATGAATGAGAGAATGCTACTTATAGGCTGCCAAACACATGAGCATGCCACACTGACTAGCCCATAGTACATACACAGGCAATGCCGCTCATCTCGCTAACCTTGCCTGAGGCCTTGGGGGCTATATGGTTTCCAGTCCGGACAAAAATAACAGGAAGGATTGATATAGTAATGGGCTCTTCAGGTCAGACCCACTTGCTGGTCTAGCTAGCAACCAGCAGCAGTACTGCTGGGCACAACACTTGACTGACTGTAAGTTAACACTATGAACAATCTGCAGATGCAGGAGAGAAGAGTTGAGAGCACCCCAAGTTCAGCAGCCCACTCCTCTTCTGTTTTACTGACAGCCTGGCTGTATCTAGCATCAAATGTACAATTGGGATATCAAACCATCTTGATTCTATACATGTATGCTCAGTCTCACACACACACAAATGCTGATTGTATTACTTATTAATAGGGGTGTCAGTATACACTCAGTTCACGATACGATACACGATATTTGGTTTACGATAACGATACAATATTTTAACAATATTTTTTTGCGATCGATTTGTAAGTTGAGGGAGGGGCATCCTCCACGCTAATTTGAGTAATTTCACCATTTTCATCCTCCGTGTCTGTAACATCCCTCGTCTGTTCAAACAAAGCAATGAAAAGGAGAGCGAGCATGCAATCAGATGCAGATCAGTGCCGCCTCAGCTTCTTTTTCTCGCGATATGAGATTTCATCTCAACGCTACATATCGTCACGTTTTGATATCGCGATATATCGTGGGACGATATATTGTGACATCCCTACTTATTAATAATAGGCTACAATGTGTCCACTGTGCCTACAATGCATGGAGATAAATGAATTTGCCAATGCATTGTAGCTTTATGTTTCACTATCGTGCCTCCCTACTGTAGGTAAGTCTTCATGCCTATAGAAAAAAGGTGCTATTGGAGCCCTGCAGTGTGCAAGCTGTTTTGTTTATTTCCCGTTCACCTTCAGCAGCTCTGCACCTGCCCTCTTTGGTTTGAGTGTGCGTGAATACTCCTATTTGTATAAGCTTTCATGGAAACCCATGAGCTGCTAAAACTCAACCAATAGAATACATTTCATAAACAGTGTTTATGAAAACAGTAATGAAACACTCATCAATCACTTAGATATTACATTTTGATTGCATTCAGCACTACATACAGTATGATCAGAGGAAATTGCAAATATTATCACTGGTGTTGTTGACATTTTAAACAAGTGCTGACTGTCGCAATAAGTCGCAGTAGTAGATGGTTGATTATGATCTGCATGTTGCAGCATGTGTGACAGCACTTACTCTCTGCTTTAAATAACTTGAGTTACAGCTGAGAAACCGACTAGCCAAAACATGTCAGCTACAGTATCACATCATGCTGATATATATATAGTTACACACATGAAAATCTAAGCGTCTACTGCGGGTTTACCCAGTTAACCTTGCTGGGACTATTAATAGCCCATCGTTAATGTGTTAAAAACGTTAGCATAGACTTAACGTTACAGAGCCTCGTGTCATGCTCGGATACAACAACAAGCAATTTAACGCTAGCCCATTTATTTTCGTTTAACTATTGACCTGTTGGGAGTGAAGCAAAAGACGTGACGCTAACCCAGCTGTCAGATAGGCATTCAGGCTAATGACGTTAGCTAACGTTAGCTTGCTAGCTGCATGGCTACTTATTAGTTGGGAGTTATTTTTCAGTACAGCGTTAACATTACCGTTTGCTCGCTATCCGTCTGGCTAGTTCATTATCACGTTTGCATTTTTCCACCGACATGAACTGCAAAATGTGTGCATTTTTTAAGTCTCCAGACCCTCCATGTCATTCACACAGACACCGGTAACGTTCTCTGGCTCATGACATTCTGCCTCTCAGCTGACAGAGCTGAGCTAATGTTAGATGCGGTGCAGTGTGGCTAGTCTGTTTGCTGCAGCCTGGCAACTATCAAGGCGGCCGCCGCGCTTAGCTTGTTTGACAGCTCTCATAGCAGAAATTCCGTGTGGATCATTACCGTCATATCGATAAGGCAGCCTAGGTATTTCACACAAGAAAACAGAGCGAAGCATCTAACGTTACCTTATTCAATGACTGTCATTCTAGCGAGGTATAGAGCTCGCCGTCTATTGGTTGGTGTCACCCGTCCAGTCCCAGTGAGGTCTCCCTAGCACGCAAAAACCATAACAAGCTTCTCCTGTTCATCTTCTTCTTCGTCTTTGATTTTGCGGCAGTTTAAATGCTTCCAGGCACACTACTGCCCTCGGCAGGTCAAAAACAAAACATCAATTGATTAAATTTGTTCATTCAATTAAATTGATGTGGACCGCTCTGGCTCTGCTCTTGAATCAAAGCTTTAAAGGGAAAAATAGTAAATACAAGCCCTGACAGTTCTTTTAAAAAATTATTCTCTTCTCTCTCTTTAGCACGTCTTGCAATGAAACATAGCATAAGTGTAATAGTCTACTGTCTCAGGGCTTCCACACTGACATATGTAGTCTTTTTGTCTTTTTTCCCTCTTTTATGAGCCAATTTTTTGTGGCTGAACATTTTCTGTCATACTTTGTGATGGACAGTAAAGTTTCTCAATTTGAATAGTTCTGGGTGTTGACACTTTACTTTCAGGCAGCCGTTCAAACCACATTGCCTGTGCCAGTTCAAACCACATTGCCTTACATCCTTAATTATAGACCTGACATTCTGCTCTGCCCAGTTGAAATCTAAAAATCCTCATTCTCTCTTCCCAGTTCCCAGCATTGATTTTGCAATTGTATCTGCTTTCTTTGGTTTTGGTTGTGACCAAATAATAGCACCTCCTGGCATGGCCACATCCTGGGGAAGGTCGTAGGTTCGATTCCCAACTGGGATGATGTGGCTGCTGAGGGTGTGTCCCCATTCCAATGCCCCATGCCTACAGCCCAGATGCCATGGTCATCAAAAAAGGGCATTTCTATGTGGAGTTTGCATGTTCTCCCTGTCCTCCCCTGGGGGTTTCCTCCAGATAAGAACCCCTAACAAAACATGCAACAACAAAAAAAGATTGTTGATAGGCACTAGGCTACATGACAGCTGAACGTGGCTTTTACTGTTTGAGATTGTAAAAGAATAATAAAACAATAAACAGTAAACCATACAGTAGCCTACTAAAATGCAATGTATTTTGGGTTGAGATGACTTAGGATTGTTCCAACTAAACTATTTTCCATCTACCCTACAAGTCAGAATCTTCCAAGAACATTTATGAATATGAGTCCGTGTATAAAGTATATTTGTGTTATATGGCTACAATTTACATTTGCTGATGCTAAATGTTTTAATTCACAATATTTTGCAGTCTGCTGCCGACAGTGTAAACAGTGTGAAAAAACTAACATGGTGAACATCATGAGGACAAAGATGTTCTGATAGTTAATTACCCTGATCTTAAATTTAGCATGGGTGGTCATTTAAGAGTGCAACCTGTAATGTCCTGGTTGCTCTTTTGTTGAAACAAACGTGGGCTTTTGCAGTTATGTGTGAGTAGGCCTACCTATAGCTCACAAGTGAACCTTATTTTGAAACCTGCTTTCAGCATGCCTTTGCCTGTGTGATTTCTTTTAAAAGGGACAATCCCAATGGCCAAGGGCTAGCGTGCTCTCCTGCGTCAACCCGGGTTGAAAGTAGTGGTTACACTACCTCCCAGTCGAGGGATGCATTTATTTATTGGGCGGGCGGGGATCGAACCCGGGTTGTAATTGTTTTCCCCTGTATTTTCTTCTAAGTCGAACACGCTAACCAGTCGGCCAAAGAGACAATCCCAGCTCTGCTGTGTGAAAATTCTGACTTTGCATGCACACTGTGAATACTTGTCTTTTGGTTGTCTTTATAGTCCAGTGGCTTAATGCTCATATTCAAGCTTACCGTTACGGAGCGGATAAAAGCACCAAATTTTGCATGAGGCTTCCTGAGGGCCCACTTAAGGATTTTAGAGTAGGAGACCAACCAGAAATTATGAAAATCTCCATACAGAGCACCATATTCTCTTGCTCAACATGTATGAAAAAATGTGACGTTTTCTTGAGTCTTAAGAAGAACATTGATGGTAAAATGCTCTTTTTAGGCCACTGAATAAGCTGAATCTGCTTTCATTTGTACACAAACTAGTAGACCTTCCAAATGTAAGTGTAAAAGTGTAAAATAGAGTGCCACGACACCTGGTGCACCTTCCAAAAGTCCTGTACAGTATAGACGGAATTATGAACAAAAAGGAGAAAAACATTCCCTATGTTAATATCACAAGTTTTCTCTATTTTCTTTTTGGCTTTAGACTTAAACATCAAGTTGCTCACATAGCCCTACCTAATTACAGAGTTCATATTTTGTATGCACAAAAAGACTCTGTCATATCGGTAAGTCATGTGATATTAAGGGCTAGTCATGTCGTATATTTTTTCTACTGTACTGGAAGAACTTGCCCCTCTCTTCTTTGCATTGGACCATGTGAACTATTCAAGATGGATGTCTGTCCATATCAGGGACATGAAGTCTTTGCCAAACACTATCAAGGATGAGTTTGAGAAACGTTCACACTGGGTTCTTTCAAAGACGTACAACAAGTTATCTGCGATCCCTTTTGACCAAGCTCATGAACAGGAGAACAAGATCGTGAAAGGTTCAGGTGGTGCAGTTGGCTTCACAGAAAACCCAAATGCTTTCAGACGATGGATGCTCTCGGGACCAGAGATGTGAAGATTGTTTAAGGAATTTGAAGAGGAATATCTACCTGGAGATGACATGGAGGATCCCAAGAATTTCCAGCACCATGAGCAGGGTGTTTCAGCACAGAAGAGGTTTCAGAGACATGTTGTCAGCCTGTCTGAAATTATTAAAAGCATGGGGAATCCTTTCTTGGATGATTTCAAAGATCTAGTAACTGTTGACAGTCGCAACTGCACAGATGAATCAGTTGTAAATAATACAGTGCAAATCTTGGAGTACACGGGCAAGAGACAATACGAGGAGTTTGTCAAGAAGGTGCTTGATGAGCGCACCCACTCCATCCATGATCCAATCAAGAGGAATTAATTTGCACTCTTCAGGCAACCTCGACAAGACAAGGCCTAAACATGGGAAGAAGATCAAAGTCCTTCAAAACAATGTGGCACTCTTTGGGCAGCTATACATTGCTATGCAGAGCCGTGAGAGTGACTTGGATGAATTCTTTGCACATGAGGTACAGTCCTTCCTTCCTTCCCTCTCAGATTTTGGCAAGCTTCACCTGCCAGGCACAAAATCTGACCTACTGCAATGTCTTGACCAGCCTGGGCAATCAGAGCCACCCTCAAGCTATGACTGCAAAATTCTGGATGGAGCAGTTATTGTCCACTGCCTGCCCACTATTAGAGTCAGCACGTTTGATGAGTATACAGATGGAGTTTTCATCCCCTATCTGCAGAAGCAGCTGCAGCATACCAAGCGGTTTGGATGTTGTATGGGACACATACATCCCAAGCAGTTTGAAGGAGTCCACCCGTGAAAAGAGAGGACAAGGTGTTCGCAGGAAAGTGTCTGGTCAGACAAAGCTACCAGGCAAATGGATGGATTTTCTTCGTGACCCAATAAATAAGAAGGAACTGTTTGCCTTTTTGACATCCAGGATTGAAGAGTTCAACTGGCCACCAGACAAAGCTTTATATGTCACATCAGGGCAAGCTGTGTCATCTTTTGGTTCCAGTAGCACCATGAACAGTTGCAATCATGAGGCAGACACCAGGATTGTGGTTCATGTACAGCATGCACTGGAGCAAGGAGCAAAACGTGTCCTTGTGCGTACTGTGGACACTGATGTCATAGTGGTCCTTGCAGGCGTGTTTCATGATTTAGTTGTGATTCAACCTTTGACTGACATCTGGGTCACTTTTGGCATGGGCCACAAATACAGATTTTACCACATAAACAAGATATGTGAAAATCTAGGGGAGCCAAAATCTCCCACATATCTCCAATATGCAATCTCCATGCATATTCAGGTTGTGACACAACATCTGCCTTCAATGGTAAGGGTAAGAAGTCAGCTTGGCGGGCCTGGCAGGCCTATTGTGATGCAACAGAAATATTTGTTAGTCTGGCCAAGCAGTTCGAGAGATTTACTGTTATCCTGTATGACAAATCCAGTCCTTTGACCTCCATCAACCAGAAGAGAAAATAACTCTTCTGTCATGAGAATCGGGCAATGGAGAAACTGCCACCCACCCAGGATGCGCTACTTCAACATATTCGACGGGCAGTGTATCAAGCAGGCATCTGGGCGACCAGCACACAAACACAGCAAGTGCTTCCTTCCCCACAGGACTATGGATGGACCAAGGAGGAATTGGGGTCGTGGGTGCCAGTTTGGTCAACAATCCCAGAGGTCTCCAGAGCATGCAGAGAGCTGATCAAATGCTCTTGTAAAGGGGACTGTTCACACTGCAAATGTGGCAAAGCCAATTTAGACTGCTCACCACTTTGCAAGTGCCACTGTACCAAATAGATATCTGCACAGCACAATAGCACAGCAACAGGTATGACAATTATCTCATATAGAAAGTTGAAATGTTATGTCATTTATTGTAAATATGTTTATTTTCACTGGCCTAATGATGTTAACTTTGAAATCATTTCCTTACACCTTATGATGCAGGTCCAAAGAAACACCCAACGTGCTTCAGCCAAGCTTGGAATAGAAGAGGAGTCCTGGTGCTCAACAGTGAGGAAAGACTCTGAGGAAGACAGTTCACCTGTCAAAACATCAGTCAGCCCCCTTTTCCCCTAATAAAAAAAAGAACGTGCAGACCTAAGAGTGCTCCAGTTTTCCTTACTTCGGGTAGTCTATGCCCAGGTAAAACCTTTTTTCTACCTTATGATGCATATTAATTTACACTTTAATCATGTCTAAGCAGATATAGGATACATGTATATCAAAATGAGCAATTTTGGAAATAATCTGAAACTTGATTATGCCTAGGGACTTGAATATAGCAGTCGTTTTTCACTTATTTTATTGATATTGATGGTGTTGCGATTTCATATTTTACATGGCCATTTTCTCAGGGCTCCTACTCTAAAATTGTATAATAGACCCTCAGGAAGCCTCATGCAAAATTTGGTGCTTTTATCCACCCGGTAACGGTAATTTCACTAAGCCACCTGACTATTAGTGTATAGGCCTACTGCATACCTACTGTAAAATGCTGTAGCCAACCTATAGGGTAATTTATGACATTCACTGCGTGATTAATATGAAATATAGGCTAAACAAAAATCTATTCCACTTCCAGAAAAAATATGAACACGTGCTTACAGTGTAAAACCCCAATCTTCAATCATATAGCCTAGTTATAGGCTAGCTAGGCTACTTTGTAGGCTATATTCTCTCACAAAGGTTTAATTTTTAGACCCTTTTTCTTTAGATCAGATTTGTAAACCGTTCAACATCAAATCAAATTGTTGAGTCAACGAGGAACCTGATGGCAATGTGAGGAGCTCCCTGAACACACACAAAAACAAAGATAACTCATGACATCAAGTCACACGATTTTCAGTTCCTGGATGATGACGGTTCCTCTTCAGAGTTTATCCCACTTCCACGCCGGATCTCTAAAAAAAGGGGGCTGGCTGGCAAAAGGACAACAACACCGACCGGATTGAGGAAATTGACGAGGGCAAAGCATGTGCAAAACAAAGTTGTCCAATGCTGATAACCATCCCCAACCTGATGAGCCCATAGGTCACTCCGCTCAAGTCGCCCAGAGGTGCTCTGCTTCCCGACATTGTCCATTGAAAAGGCAAGCGGCGGCACTCCAGACGCCCTCCGAGGTCCGATCCCCTCTTTGCATCCTCCACCTCCAGCGATGTCTCTCCTCCTGCTCACAGTATTGTCTTCCATTATCGCGCAGCAAGATGTCGAGGCCTGGGGCGCGAATGTCAAGTACGCAGTGAACTGCCCCGACAGATGTAACGTGGACGTGTGCGGCGGCACAGGCACCGCTGGCGCCGGGACGCAGCAGCGGTGCAGACGCACCGTCCTGGATGACTGCGGCTGTTGCCAGGTCTGTGCAGCCGGCAGAGGGGAACACTGCTACCGCACGGTGTCGGGCATGCACGGAGTGAAGTGCGGACCCGGGTTATTCTGTGAGTTCTACAAGGATGAGGACGATTACGGAGACGAGTATGGCATTTGCAAAGGTAGGCTATTATTATTCACTGGCCGTGACGCACCTGCTGCACATCAAATAGCCTCAATCAGAATCTTGTCGCCTATGCTATTCCTGCGTGCTAAGTGCCTATTCTGCTATGATTCGACTAGATGTTAATGACTGCTACATCAAACGCAACATTCATTTTATGTCTAAACTATATTTTATAGTCTGTGTTTAGTATTGTTGAATTATCACTATCAGTGTCACCATTATTATAGCCAGGTTATAGCCTGGCCTATATGACGTGCAGACCAGGGCACACCCTTAAAAAAAATAACTTGCTTATTTATGTAGGCTATAATTAGCCTGCACACAGGTGAAGCAACAGTGCTGCTGTTAAAGTGCAGTTTTTGTCACTGGCTTACCAGCATTTCAATGGATCAGTGATTTTGTGTGGTGTGTGGCAGCAACATAGATTCAGTGAGGTGGTGGCCTACGCCAACCTATGACATCATACTTTGATCTCCCTCCAGCCTGTCCTGTGAAATAAAGTAGCCTATTATTGTAACAGCAACTTTCTATCTTCACAGATTGCATGTATGGAACCTACGGGGTTGAGTGCCGCAAGACGTGCAACTGCAAAGGAAGCATCTGCGACAGGGAGACAGGGGCTTGTCTCACCCTCAAATTCTTTGCCAAAATTGGGAGCAAGCTGAAGACTCAGCAGCAAGCAGGTAATCAACAGACGCTTCATACCACTGAATATGTATTTTATATTATTCTGTGACTTCTCAGTGGCTTTTAAACCGCATGTGGTACTAACTGGAGTGATGTACCTGCAAAAAGAAAGATAATATGAGCTGTCCTCGAACTGATGAAGTGGTTTTCTTCTGTATAGAGACCAATTGACTTTTTTCATTTGTGTTTTCAGGGGCTGAGGTGGGTTCAGGAGAAGTCCAGAACTCCAGTACAGACCAGTACACAGACAGGTCCAGTGCTCCAAAGAAGCTCAACCCTCGCTGACCAGCGCCGACAAGACTGAATCTATTTGGTGTAAATATAGCATAGTATTAACTTATAAATGATTGAAGGATATATTTTATTATGTTAAAAGACAAACACTTTTTTACAGCATTTGGAAGCTTTATTTAATTTCTTTGGTCCTTGTTTTATACCCACCACCGTGTTCACAGACTATATGAAGTAAGATAATATGGAAATGCTCTTCAAATTCACTTTCGAGTAAAGTAATTAAATGTATCCTTTGGTCTGCAACCATTAGTACTTAGCTATCAATGTAGATCTGATTCTGTCATGTGTGCCTTTATACAATATTGTTGAGGAAATAACAGTTAAAAACAAATTTCACAGCAAAAAAGAACATGCATTTTTATATGGTTTGCAAAGAGGATACAGCAATATTTTTCACGCGTCAAACCATTTCAGTGCACTAAATCATGTGAGGTTCTCTAGATTGACATTTTATCTATTATGTGAAATGCCGTTGGAAAGATAATGTATACACCAGCCAATGTAAAGGATGCTCTTTCAATTAAACCAAAGAAAAAAACGACTGTTGACCTTCATTGCATAATTTGTCTGCTTATGGATAGATAGATAGATAGATAGATAGATAGATAGATAGATAGATAGATAGATAGATAGATAGATAGATAGATATGCTTTATTCCAGACTCAAGGTCCATACAAAAATAGTTAATAGTTAACAATGTTTGTTTCAGATAATCAAGAACATTAACACAACATTACCAATCATTACAGGTAGAATATTAGTATTTTTTATCCCCATGTGAATACAGACCTGCCCAAGAGAGTGACGCACATTATATGAGTGCATGATGTGGGTGATACACAGTACTGCAGTCAGTGAGGCACATCATGGTTTCAATCACTACTGCTTTTTATATACTTAATTTTTTGAACATAATAATAATGACAGAGTTTATAAAAGATAAAAGACATACAGCCATCTTACAGGCTAGGGCTTCTCATCTGTTTTGGCTTCAGTAGTACCCCCTTTCCCTGATTTCTGAATCCAAGTACCGCCTTTACCCAACTACAATGTTTTGCTTATAAAACTGCAAGAGAAAACTACTGCATAATGCAATGAATGAATGGTAACCTTTGGAGAATATAACATTACAAAATAAGAAATGGAGTGAAAGAGTTGCAATTAGTGCCTCCTGAGCAGATTAAGGTTTAACGTTTCATTTATTTTCATGATTTATTCATACATTTTCCTCTTTCTCTCAAGCACCCCCAAATTTAGTACCTCCATGTGCCCCTAGGGGTACGCATACCTCAGTTGGGGAACCACTGCACAGGCTATTCTTCATGCAGTTATGTAACTGAGTGTTATGCCTGTCTATCCTAACTGGTTTGGTCTTTGCTGGTTTTACACTAGCAGAGTGATGCTAGTAGTTCATCACCAGGATTTATGCCCAAAATCATCAGGACAAGAGCAGATATTGTTCTTGAGCTAAAAAATAATTCCATTTATATAGTTTTCATTTGTGGTATAAAATTGGAAAACATGCTAAATACAGTAATAAGGGGCTACACTTCTTCAATTCACCATTTCAATGCTCTGAAATAAATGTTGAAAATAATGGAAATAATAAAACAGTCAAGTTGGATTTCTTAAACTTTTCCTCACATAAACCTTGAGTCATTTGATGAATATGTTGATAAAGATCCTATGGGGAAGCTGTTTTTTACTCTCTTCTACTACAACAACAACAACAACAACAGAAAATCATCAGTACCACACTGATCTGTAGTGTCAAATTCAACATTATTGGGCAAAACTGCAAAAATACTCCCGTCATGGCTAAAAATAGCTCTTATTAGCCTCACCTCTGACTCTCGCCGGTGCAGAGATGTTTTCCCGTATTCAGCTTGTTTATTTCCTGTGCTTCCGGACACCTGGGAAAAGAGCCCTACTTCCTGTTGTTGTTGTGTCTGCTGCAGGACAGGAACTTCAAAGCCGGGATTTTTTTCACCACCAAAATCCTGCGTCTCTTTTTTGACACAAGACCTGTCTTCTGGCCAGCAGATCAGATCATACCAGGAAAGCACACTTCCTATATCCCCTTTATCTCAATTCTTTCCCGAAACACAACTTCAACACCTAAACATAGACAAGTCACAGCAGGGGGGCACAGCGGGGTCACACACTTTGCACACCAATCAACAAACAAAAGCTGTCGCATGGGGACATTTTGAAACGTATGTAAAAACCTTAATGCGCGCTTTGAAATATGTCTGAGCAAATACACAAACTTTCTGAACTCACCTATTCAATAAAGGAGGCGACTTCCTGGTGGGAGTAAGGAAGTACAAATATAAATGTCACGGGCCTTTTCATAGAGAGAATGCCTATTTTTGTCCTGAACCTCATTGGTTTCAATGACCAACCGACTGCAATGGCAGGAAGGGGGGGGCGCTATAATAAAATCTGTCAGCAGCAGCAGTAGCAGTTTCATACATTACATGAATGCACGACATTACAACGTGTGTTGCCCACATTTTTTTTTCTTTCATTGTCATTTGATTATAATATGATCAAGACATAATACATCTAAATTGAAACACTGAGCATTATTGTACGGTGATGTATTGTGACGTTCATTGTTGTCTTGAACTTTGACAAGCCTCGTCAAACCTTGACAGCTTTGTGCGATGACATTTCAATCACGAGAGACTCGTAGGAAGGATGAATCAACTTTATTGAACAAATCAACAGTTTAAGTGTGGCGTATAGGCTCCGTGATATGATGACGCTCCTCTTGAGATGAGAGAATCTCCGGGGTCAAAGTTGTGGAGGCTATCTTAATATACGATTTGGAGCTGAAACAGACCCTGCGTTTCACTACAAGGATGTCTCTCCTGAATCCAGAGATTAGGTCAATGGTTCTCAAAGTGGGGGTCCGGGGACTACCCCGGGGTCCTTGAGGGGGTTCCAGCAAAAAGGGGAATGATGTATTTACTCTATAATGCCATCCATAACCCAATGACAGAAGGTATGACTATTTTGGTCGTGGGTTTCATACACTTTCTGTAGTAAAACATCGAAAAGCAAAAATCAGATGGGGGACCCTGGGACAACATCTTATCAAATGGGGGTCCGTGTGCAGGTCTGATTTGTGTGAGTTCAGGGGGTCCTTGACATGGAATAGTTTGAGAATGACAGACAGTGAGACAGACAGACAGACAGACAGGTAGGACAATAGGAGCACTCTCCGTGTAGGAGGGCAGGGGTGTTGAGGAGTGTTCAGGCTTGAACGTTCCTCTCGTTCCCCTGAGAACCGACAGGCCGATCAGGCCTCGCAACCAAACAAAGGACCCTGGAAAATAACAGGAAAGCGTTGGTGAGAAATACCCTTTATCTGACTCCCCGAGCACGTCACGGCTGCCTCTACACAAACAAAGGTGCGTGAACGACGTAGTAAATAACACTGATTTACTGCAAATAGACCTTGTGGTATTTACAGTCGGGCCCTGCTTCAACACGTTGTTTATGAGCTCTGGAATGACCGCTGGATTATTGGAGACAACACATAACACATGTGACCGAGAAAATGATGTGACGTGGGTCTCTTCCACTTAAACGACAACAATATATCGGATATCTAAATTGAGACAAAATTACTGTTGATTAGGTGGCTGGAATTCTCCGTGCGCCGCCGTGCGACGTATGTTTAGGAATGTTTCCAGTCGATCTCCCGAAGTGACAAGTGGCGCTTTTGCACGCAGCCTGTCGTGGCGCTTGGATTCGACTCGAGCTCTGACGGGGAGCCAGTTTGATTAATGATGTCTTTGGCTCCTTCAGCCTTGGGCTTCACCTCTTTCTCACTTCTCAAAAACATCTCGCAGCAAACTGGCACTAGTGGCTGCATGGAGCCTTGACCTCCGTGACCTGACACATTGTTGACCCCCCCTTTTTTTCTGGAGGGCGACAAGTAAGGAGGAAAACATTTGGACAGGTTAGGATGTGTTATCATCAGTGTTGGGGGTAACCCATTACAAAAGTAACATATTACATGTAATATATTACTTTTAGCAGTAACTCAGTAATATAACTTATTACTTATAGGATATCAGTAATATTATACCAGTTACTTTGTCAAGTAACTCAAGTTACAAATTGAGTTACATTTTTTTTTTTTTATCAAAGCACATATTTAAATAAAGATACAATCATTTCCTAATCAAACTGTCTGTTTTTATGCAAATAACCACTATAGATGACAATAACAAAGGAAAAGGATAACGTTTAGAATTTTGGACGGTTTACAGTGACTTCAAGATGGTTTAAATTCTTTTTTGGGATGGTTCTGGGTTATTTTGGTGGAAGTAATGCAAAAGTAGTGTAATAACTAACAAGTTACTCTACACAGACAGTAATATTGTAAAGGAACTTATTACTTTCAAACGAAAGTAACTAGTAATATGTAGTATATTACATTTTGAAAGTAACTTCCCCAACACTGGTTATCATTCATGGCAGATACATCAAATAGTATTAACATTCAATATATCAGGCATGAATTATGCATAGAGTGTTACTGCCCCCCCCCCCCCCCCCACTATTATATTACTTAAGTGTGGTTTCCTATCAGATGAACACCGGACTGAAATTTTTGGTCATGATTTATTTGAGCATTGTGTTTGCTTAAAAATACCTTGGGCTCATTGTGACTTTCTCATTTTTACCCTTCCTGCAACAGAAAATAGTTTGCATAAATGTTATGCTTTTACCACCACACCCTGCTGCCCCTGACACACTAGGCCTATATCCATAATATTATCAGAGAAAATACTGAGCCGACAACAGAACGCATCTGTTGGACAATGATCACCAGACTGTACAATATACTGTTCTCCGTACAATTAATTATGATTCATCTGTCTGTAATATTTGGACTAAATATATCATGGAAATGTACATCTTTCAAAAAGGGTAGCATCATTACTATGGGTTATATAATAGAGTTAATCAAATTTGCTGAGGTATGGAGTGCTCAAATGAAGATGCTCATTGGTTCCTGGCTTTGATCAAGTGCATTAGAGAACTTCTTACCATGTTGCACGACACAATGCCCCTCCATGAAAGCCTCATGGACTGATGGGTGGATGGATAGGCGGCTTAGTTCCAAAGTTGTGTTCAACTTAAGCCCGGACGGTGGTCATTTTTCCCACCATATTGGGTTTTTGACACTAGAGTGACAGTGACATGTTCAATAAACTGACTGAATTGAATTCCTTGGTCGTGAAAACATAGGTCTAGAGCCCTATATAAAAAATTATGTCTATATGACTTAGTTCCAGAGTTATGCGTGCCCTTTTTTTTAAATGACCTTGGAAATTACATTTGACCTTGGAAATGTCCTTGAAATAAAAAATGGCTTCAGAAATGGATTCCTAGCACCAAAAAAAGTTTAAAAGGTGACATTATACAAGGATCTAGTACTAAAAGGAGCTGAGATATGACATTTGCTCTTTCCGGCGAGGGCCATATTGGAGTTTCTGGATACCGGCCACTAGGTGGCCCCCCCAACTAATAAAGTGCACAATCTTTATGAATTCCCTCTCAGCTATAAATTGATTTACTGATTGCTTGCCTCATCAAAGTAAAACATTCAATTAAGGTAAATCAGTATCAGAATCACTTTAATCACCAAGTCCAAGAACTTTTCACAAATCTGTCTTGGTATAGTGCAGATACATGTAGTTAGGGTTTCACAGTACTTACAGTAATATAGGCTACACATGACATAAAAACAACAGGACATCGCATATGATATGGTAAACTACACATATCACTCTTCAATGTGTTCAACATTCAATTTGTATAGCCTGCTTGTCAGTGCTTAAACAAGGAATACATACAGTGTGGATGAAGATACACAGGGATGTGTATGCATTGTCGAGTATACCAAGAAAGCTCTACGGAATAATACATTTGAAATATTATTAAAATTTGTGGAATATAGGAATGCTGGCGAACCTACATCACTGTGCTTAGAAATGCCATAGTTTGCAAGGCTAAACAGTAAATACAGTGCACTCAGAATATTGTTATATTGAAAGAAAAAAAATCAGTTTTATTGAATGGTGAAGAGTCCATGGGTTTACATGGGTGACAGTCTGGTCTGATTTGAAGTTGATTATCTTTCGTTTTTTAATTAACTGTATGACTGTAGTTGTATGAGAAGCTGAATGAACATTTTCTTTCCACAATTTGTATAACGACATACTGTCAGCATCAGTGGAGTTAAGTTTGCTTGGCAGTCATTAAAGTTTAAACAATGGGGTTAATGGACGAAATAATATGAAACCTAAATATCCTTCAGATAAGAAAAAGATAATCATAAGTAATGGAATCGTTTAGTCCAACAATAGATTATTGGAATGCCTCAAATGCTCTACTTTACTCTTGTATGATTTCTTCTGCTTCTTTGGTGTGACTCATGGACCTCTGGTGGGTCCTCATGGTATTGTATTCTCAACACCTCTTAATGATTTATTTGTTTGTTTTAAAAGTCGCCAGCAGAGGGCAACAGAGCACAGAGGAAAACGATGAGAATGACAATAGTGTGGTTGAAACATTGACAGTAGGTTGAAAGCATAGATAGTAAATAGATATAGCCTATCTATGGGTGAAAGCACAAAAGTGGATTCACGGTAATCTCTAAAATGAGATTAACTTTATTTGATGTATAATGCACTGAAGATTTAAAATAAATCTTCATCATGCTAATACAGACATATAGAATACTTGCTATAGAAGATTTAAAATAAAGCATCTAGATAGATAGATAGATAGATAGATAGATAGATAGATAGATAGATAGATAGATAGATAGATAGATGGATGGATGGATGGATGGATTGATTGATTGATTTGTTTAACCCTTATGTCGGGCACTCGGGCTCCACAGAAATATGACACAAAGCTATGACCAATCAATGAAATGTTTTTTTCCCCAGGATATTAAGCCTCATGATTGGTTGTTATTGGATGGCTGTGGGCAGGTGGTGATTACAGTAGTGACCAAGCAGTTTTATTGATCTTTCCGATTATTCCGACAGCACATGAATGCAGCATCAGAGCAGGTCGAGGTCAGATGATCATGGGTCAGAATGTGTGTGGGGACAACGTGTTGCCTAACCCTAATAAACTAATCTTTGGAATGTAACTTAACGTTTTCAAATAAGAAAGTTATTTATTTTAAAAGAGACAATCTCAATGGCCAAGGGGCTAGCGTGCTCTGTTTGCAACCCGGGTTGACAGTAGTGGTTGGTTACACTACCTCCCCCTGTGTGGCTTTCGCTGTCCAGGGGGGATTCGAACCCAGGTCGTGCTGGCACCCCTTTTTTTATAAGTCGAACACGCTAACTGGTCGGCCAAGGAGAGAGTCCCAGCTGTTCTGTGTGAAAACTCTGACTTTGCATAGTCCTAATCACCACTTGTATACAGTTTGTTGCAGCTGGCTGGAGTTTGCAAAGAAAAAGTAAAGAAAGAAGAACTACTAATTGTAAGAACAATTTGATTATGCTGTCTGTGCACTGGGCACTTGTGATTGTGTGCTGTATATTTTGTGGGTGAGTTATATGCTGTTTGCATTAATACATGATTTGATTGCATGCCTCATTGTGATGCTGCATCATGCTTCTATCGGTTTGTCAAGGTCGCCTAGTAGTAGCCATGTGGTGTGGGCGTTTGCAGTTCTGTGAGAGTAGGCTACCATAGCTCACGAGTGAGCCTTATTTTGAAAAATGCTTTCAGCTCTGCTGTGTTATTTATTTCAAAAGAGACAATCTCAATGGCCAAGGGCTAGCATGCTCTCCTTAAGTCAACCCGGGTCGACAGTAGTGGTTGGTTACACTACCTCCCCCTGTGTGGCTTTCGCTGTCCAGGAGGGATTTGAACCCCGGTCGTCTTTGTACACCCTTTTTTTGTAAGTCGAACACACTAACCAGTCGGCCAAGGAGAGAGTCCCAGCTGTTCTGTGTGAAAACTCTGACTTTGCATAGTCCTAATCACCACATGTATACAGTTTGTTGCAGCAGTGCACAGCCTCAGCTAGCTGGAGTTCACCGCACGCTGGTCCTCATTGTGATGCTGCATGCTTCTATCGGTGTGTCAAGGTCGCCTAGTAGTAGCCATGTGGTGTGGGCGTTTGCAGTTCTGTGAGAGTAAGCTACCATAGCTCACGAGTGAGCTTTATTTTGAAAAATGCTTTCAGCTCTGCTGTGTTATTTATTTCAAAAGAGACAATCTCAATGGCCAAGGGCCAGCGTGCTCTGTTTGCAACCCGGGTTGACAGTAGTGGTTGGTTACACTACCTCCCCCTGTGTGGCTTTCGCTGTCCAGGGGGGATTCGAACCCGGGTCGTGCTTACCTTCCCTTTGTTTATAAATCGAACACGCTAACCAGTCGGCCAAGGAGACAGTCCCAGCTGTGCTGCGTGAAAACTCTGACTTTGCATAGTCCTAATCACCACGTGTATACAGTTTGTTGCAGCAGTGCACAGCCTCAGCTAGCTGGAGTTTGCAAAGACAAAGTCAACAAAGAAGAACTGCTAAACGTAAGAACAATTTGATGATGCTGTCTGCATTGATTGAGCACTTGTTGTGTATTTTGTGGGTGAGTTGATGATATGCTGTTTACATAATGTGTACTACTGCATGTAACACTGCTCCGGGCCCGATACGCGCTTAACTAGAGTGTGCGTTGTCAAGGTGTAGTAGCCTATTTCTTTGCGGAGTGGGGGAGAAAGCAAGCGGGACAGCTGTGCCCAGTCCCTGAGCAGCGGAACAACACAGAGTGCAAACATGTCTGTGATCCACAGCTGATTTTAGGATGTATCCAACGTTCACATTCCTGTATCTATCTGAATGCAGCAGGCTCGTGTTTACTGCTATAGCGAAATTAGCTAGGCCTAGGCTATATGAAGACAGTGACATATAATAAAAAAAACAATGAGTTGAAACGTTTATTTCAAGCTGCAGGCAGGAATGCAGGAAACTCTGAGAAATATGGACTTGAAAATCAATTTCGGAGTGGGGGGGTTTCTGAGTGGGGGTGTGTCAGAACGGTGGTGTTTCGGAATGGAAGGCGGTCCCCTGTGAGGTTGAGTAGGCTACCTAGCTGCAGTGTGTGATGGCGCCTTATTTCGAAGCCTGCTTTCAGTGTGATTTATTTTAAAAAGGGACAATCTCAATGGCCAAGGGCCAGCGTGCTCTCCTTAAGTCAACCCGGGTTGAAAGCAGTGGTTACACCACCTCCCCCTGTGTAGCTTTCACTGACCAGGGGGGAATCGAACCCGGGTTTGAGTGTCATGGGAAGATCCTTATTTTATATCGAAGTCGAACACGCTAACCAGTCGGCCAAGGAGACAGTCCCAGCTCTCCTGTCTGAAAATGCAGACTACACTTTGCATAAGTTACACTTTGGGTAGGGACGTGTTTCTACCAATATCAAGGCTCTGAAATGCGACTGATCCCCAGCAGGTTTCATACTGCCCGAGATGTTTTGGCTGGAGGGGGAAAAGCCCTCAGTAGCGACTTGTTTGTCATTTTGTGTTAATGATCTAGCCCTGCAGATCAAAGCATTCTGCTTTGGGGTAGAATTGGACGCTGTTGTTTTAGGACGTTTACTTTATGTGAACGATATAATCCTCCTGGCAGAGTTGGGAGACACCTTGCAGAAGACGTTGAATATTAATGTTAACCTCTGGTGCTCTAAGCTAAATGGAGGCTTATGATCAACCAGAGTCAAACTCAGATGATGCACTTCAGCCTACTGTAATATCTCTGCAGAATGTCTCATTTGGAACCCTGCCTCCCAGCAGAGGGCAGCAGAACACAGAGGAAAACGATGTGAATGACAATAGTGTGGTTGAAAGCATAGATAGTAAATATATATAGCCTATTTATGGGTGAAAGCACAAAAGTGGATTCACGATAATCTCTAAAATGAGATTAACTTTATTTTATGTATAATGCACTGAAGATTTAAAATAAATCTTCATCATGCTAATACAGACATAATACTTGCTATAGAATATTTAAAATAAAACATCTAGATAGATAGATAGATAGATAGATGGATAGATGGATAGATGGATAGATGGATAGATAGATAGATAGATGGATGGATAGATGGATAGATGGATAGATGGATAGATGGATGGATAGATGGATAGATGGATAGATAGATAGATAGATGGATGGATGGATGGATGGATGGATGGATGGATGGATGGATTGATTGATTTGTTTAACCCTTATGTCGGGCACTCGGGCTCCACAGAAATATGACACAAAGCTATGACCAATCAATGAAATATTTTTTTTCCCAGGATATTAAGCCTCATGATTGGTTGTTATTGGATGGCTGTGGGCAGGTGGTGATTACAGTAGTGACCAAGCGGTTTTATTGATCTTTCCGATTATTCCGACAGCACATGAATGCAGCATCAGAGCAGGTCAAATGAGGTCAGATGATCATGGGTCAGAATGTGTGTGGGGACAACGTGTTGCCTAACCCTAATAAACTAATCTTTGGAATGTAACTTAACGTTTTCAAATAAGAAAGTTATTTATTTTAAAAGAGACAATCTCAATGGCCAAGGGGCTAGCGTGCTCTGTTTACAACCCGGGTTGACAGTAGTGGTTGGTTACACTACCTCCCCCTGTGTGTCTTTTGCTGTCCAGGGAGGATTTGAACCCGGGTCGTGCTCTGTCTCCCTTTTTTATAAGTCAAACACGCTAACCAGTCGGCCAAGGAGAGAGTCCCAGCTGTTCTGCTTGAAAACTCTGACTTTGCATAGTCCTAATCACCACGTGTATACAGTTTGTTGCAGCAGTGCACAGCCTCAGCTAGCTGGAGTTTGCAAAGAAAAAGTTAAGAAAGAAGAACTGCTAATTGTAAGAACAATTTGATTATGCTGTCTGTGCACTGGGCACTTGTGATTGTGTGCTGTATATTTTGTGGGTGAGTTGATATGCTGTTTGCATTAATACATGATTTGATTGCATGCATCATTGTGATGCTGCATGCTTCTATCGGTTTGTCAAGGTCGCCTAGTAGTAGCCATGTGGTGTGGGCGTTTGCAGTTCTGTGAGAGTAGGCTACCATAGCTCACGAGTGAGCTTTATTTTGAAAAATGCTTTCAGCTCTGCTGTGTTATTTATTTTAAAAGAGACAATCTCAATGGCCAAGGGCTAGTGTGCTCTGTTCACAACCTGGGTTGACAGTAGTGGTTGGTTACACTACCTCCCCCTGTGTGGCTTTCGCTGTCCAGGGGGGATTTAAACCTGGGTCACGTTGGCCCTCCATTTTATTATAAGTTGAGCACGCTAACCAGTCGGCCAAGGAGAGAGTCCCAGCTTTGCTGTGTGAAAATTCGGACTTTGCATATATCAGCCTTAGGGGCCCTTTACACGAGGACAGTTTCTGGAAGAAACGACACAATAGCGTTTCCTTCACACCTTTTCCTTCACACCTTCTCCCTGTTTACATGAGCGCTGTTGAATTTTTAAAACGCCGTAATGTACATGCCAGGTCGCTAGGTGGCAGTGTGATCACCTTATTCTTTGCCAATACAAGGACACTTCTGCATGACGTAATTTCGTAATCGTCTTTCCTGTTTTAAACACGGAAGTAGAGTACGCCTACCGCAGTCATTTAGACTTGCCAAAAAGCTTTTTTCAAGCTAAAAAAAAACCCCAAACTGTTTTAAAGTTTTAATATTTGTCGGGTGAGAATGTAACATATATCATATATGTGACCAGTTTATCAGAATAACGCCTATTGGAAATCTTTAACGAGCAGCGAGGACCGAGAGCACTGAGTGTGCTATCTGTCAAACCCTACTGTAGGCTACTGGCAGTGAGAAAACACTGTCAACATGCTTTTGTAACTAACATTAAATGCCGACCGGGTACAGCCATCGGCTCCTCGCAGCAGTAACGTTATGAACATGTAACTGAAGTTGGCCGCAGTGTAGCTTAATTCTGAATGTTGCCAAACTTCATTCATACTGACGTTTTATTTTGAAAATGGTTGCCAACTCGCGCACAGCTATGGCGTAATCACGTGTGTCGCGTGTGCAGGCACGTCAGAGTTTCTGAAATGTGCCGTCTTCAAGCGATTACATACTTATTATAAGTCGAGCACAGCATTATTTTACTGGTCGGACTCTGTGCGGCCGTAGGCTGTAAAATGTGTTTTTTTAAATGTCAACAAGAGTGAATTTTACACCTGTTTGGGTTAGCCACTAGTTAGGCATGATAGAAGGACTACTGATGTACATGACTGCAGTGAAATTTCCCCAACGCATTAAAATATGAATTTTTGAACAATATTTCAAAATGGTCTCATTTTACTGTTGTGTTTTAATGTGTCTCTGCCTCATTGATATGGGCAGACATTTCACAAGCCCATGAGCAGAAGTGGCTACCTTTCACATAACCACATCATCCATTGTGCATATTAATGGGGCATCTTAGTGTTCTTATGTTCATTATGTTGGGTGTCATAGGTAAATTTCTACTTAAATTCTTATTGTAAAAATCGGACTTTATCATGCTTTTATTCTGAAGGCAAAACACTAAACCGGAAGTGAAATTCCTGCTGGGCGGAAGGCAAATTCCTGCTCACCGCACGCTGGTCCTCATTGTGATGCTGCATGCTTCTATCGGTGTGTCAAGGTCACCTAGTAGTAGCCATGTGGTGTGGGCGTTTGCAGTTCTGTGAGAGTAGGCTACCATAGCTCACGAGTGAGCTTTATTTTGAAAAATGCTTTCAGCTCTGCTGTGTTATTTATTTCAAAAGAGACAATCTCAATGGCCAAGGGCCAGCGTGCTCTGTTTGCAACCCGAGTTGACAGTAGTGGTTGGTTACACTACCTCCCCCTGTGTGGCTTTCGCTGTCCAGGGGGGATTCGAACCCGGGTCGTGCTTACCTTCCCTTTGTTTATAAATCGAACACGCTAACCAGTCGGCCAAGGAGACAGTCCCAGCTGTGCTGCGTGAAAACTCTGACTTTGCATAGCCCTAATCACCACGTGTATACAGTTTGTTGCAGCAGTGCACAGCCTCAGCTAGCTGGAGTTTGCAACAAAAAAGTAAACAAAGAAGAACTGCTAAACGTAAGAACAATTTGATGATGCTGTCTGCATTGATTGAGCACTTGTTTACATAATGTGTACTACTGCATGTGTTGTTGATGCTGCTGTGTGCTCGGTTTGTCAAGCTTGAGTTGTACTAGCTTAGTTAGTGTGTGGGCGTTTGCAGTTCTGTGTGAGTACCTACAGTAGCTGCAGTGTGTGAGGGCGCCTTATTTACAAACCTGCTTTCAGTGTGATTTATTTTAAAAAGGGACAATCTCAATGGCCAAGGGGCAGCGTGCTCTCCTTAAGCCAACCCGGGTTGAAAGCAGTGGTTACACCACCTCCCCCTGTGTAGCTTTCACTGACCAGGAGGGAATCGAACCCGGGTTGGACTGTCATGGGTAGCCTATTTTATATCGAAGTCGAACACGCTAACCAGTCGGCCAAGGAGACAGTCCCAGCTCTCCTGTCTGAAAATGCAGACTACACTTTGCATAAGTTACACTTTGGGTAGAGACGTGTTTCTACCAATATCAAGGCTCTGAAATGCGACTGATCCCCAGCAGGTTTCATACTGCCTGAGATGTTTTGGCTGGAGGGGAAAAAGCCCTCAGTAGCGACTTGTTTGTCATTTTGTGTTAATGATCTAGCCCTGCAGATCAAAGCATTCTGCTTTGGGGTAGAATTGGACGCTGTTGTTTTAGGACGTTTACTTTATGTGAACGATATAATCCTCCTGGCAGAGTTGGGAGACACCTTGCAGAAGACGTTGAATATTAATGTTAACCTCTGGTGCTCTAAGCTAAATGGAGGCTTATGATCAACCAGAGTCAAACTCAGATGATGCACTTCAGCCTACTGTAATATCTCTGCAGAATGTCTCATTTGGAACCCTGCCTGCCAGCAGAGGGCAGCAGAACACAGAGGAAAACGATGAGAATGACAATAGTGTGGTTGAAAGCATAGATAGTAAATAGATATAGCCTATCTATGGGTGAAAGCACAAAAGTGGATTCACGGTAATCTCTAAAATGAGATTAACTTTATTTGATGTATAATGCACTGAAGATTTAAAATAAATCTTCATCATGCTAATACAGACATATATAATACTTGCTATAGAAGATTTAAAATAAAGCAGATAGATAGATAGATAGATAGATAGATAGATAGATAGATAGATAGATAGATAGATAGATAGATAGATGGATAGATGGATAGATGGATAGATGGATAGATAGATAGATAGATAGATAGATGGATAGATGGATAGATGGATAGATGGATAGATAGATAGATAGATAGATAGATAGATAGATAGATAGATAGATGGATGGATGGATGGATCGATTGATTTGTTTAACCCTTATGTCGGGCACTCGGGCTCCACAGAAATATGACACAAAGCTATGACCAATCAATGAAATAATTTTTTCCCCAGGATATTAAGCCTCATGATTGGTTGTTATTGGATGGCTGTGGGCAGGTGGTGATTACAGTAGTGAGCAAGCGGTTTTATTGATCTTTGCGATTATTCCGACAGCACATGAATGCAGCATCAGAGCAGGTCAAATGAGGTCAGATGATCATGGGTCAGAATGTGTGTGGGGACAACGTGTTGCCTAACCCTAATAAACAAATCTTTGGAATGTAACTTAACGTTTTCAAATAAGAAAGTTATTTATTTTAAAAGAGACAATCTCAATGGCCAAGGGCTAGCGTGCTCTGTTTACAACCCGGGCTTTCGCTGTCCAGGGGGGATTCGAACCCGGGTCGTCCATATCGACGCTTTTTTTACAAGTCGAACACGCTAACCAGTCGGCCAAGGAGAGAGTCCCAGCTCTGCTGTGTGAAAACTCTGACTTTGCATAGTCCTAATCACCACGTGTATACAGTTTGTTGCAGCAGTGCACAGCCTCAGCTAGCTGGAGTTTGCAAAGACAAAGTCAACAAAGAAGAACTGCTAATTGTAAGAACAATTTGATTATGCTGTCTGTGCACTGGGCACTTGTGATTGTGTGCTGTAGCCTATATTTTGTGGGTGAGTTGATATGCTGTTTGCATTCATATGTTTATTGATTACATTACTCATATCCAAAACTAAAGACATGGTTATTGATTTTAGAACCCGCACCGGCGACAGGCCTACCACGGTCATTAAAGGCCAGGCCGTGGACTGTGTAGACAGCTACAAGTACCTCGGCACAGTCATAGACTCTAAGCTGACCTTTGAGAAGAACTGTGAGGCAGTGTGCAAAAAGGGTCATCAACGTCTCTATTGCCTGAGAAAACTGTCCCGTCTTTACATAGACAAAACCATGCTGACCCTCTTTTACCGGGCCTATGTTGAATCGATCCTGTCCCTTTCTCTTGTGTCATGGTTTGGTAACCTGTCACTGAAAAACAGAAATGCTCTGAACCAAATTGTGAAGTGGGCTAGTAAGCTTATAGGTGAGCCTCAACTCAACCTGTCAGCTATCTACTGCTCACAGCTGCGGTGTAAGGCCAGCTCTATTCTACAACACTGTTCCCATCCCTTACACAGTGAATTCCAGCTCCTTCGCTCTGGCCGGCGGTTTGCGGTCCCTCGCTGTAGGACCAAACGCTACAAAAGCACTTTTGTACCTGCTGCCATTGCACTGCCAAACAAAGCTGTTACGGGATGATTTCTTTGTTTTATTTCTCATTCCTACGCCGCACATACATGACACTCTAAGCGTCTCATGAGCAGTGTTGGCGGTAACTCATTACAAAAGTAACATATTACATGTAATATATTACTTTTAGCAGTAACTCAATAATATAACTTATTACCTATAGGATTTAAGTAATATTATACCAGTTACTTTGTCAAGTAACTCAAGTTACAAATTGAGTTACATTTTATAAAATCAAAGCACATATTTAAAAAAGATAGAATAATTTCCTAATCAAACTGTTTTTTTATGCAAATAACCACTATAGATGACAATAACAAAGGAAAAGAATAACATTTAAAATGTTGGATTGTTTACACTGACTTCAAGGCGGTTGAAATTATTTTTCAGGATGGTTCCGGGGCGGCGATGTCATTCTGCTGCTGCTGTTGTTTTGGTGAAAGTAATGCAAAAGTAGTGTAATAAGTAACGAGTTACTCTACACAGACAGTAATATTGTAAAGTAACGTATTACTTTCAAAGTAGCTACATGTGTGTGTGTGTGTGTGTGTGTGTGTGTGTGTGTGTGTGTGTGTGTGTGTGTGTGTGTGTGTGTGTGTGTGTGTGTGTGCGTGCGTGCACGTGTGTGCGCGCACAAGCATGTGCAGAAGCACTTTAGTCTCTTGTCACTCAAGTTGTTAACTGTGCTCTCACATTGTATTATGTTTTTCTGTTAAGGGGCAAACAAGATTATTGTTTTGTTTGTTTGATATATTGTTTATTGATTTGTTCATTGATTGGTATGATTATGAGTCTGAATTGATTGAGCAACTTTGACACTGACACCTGTGTAATTGTTAATGTGGGTGTGTCCTGTGATTGGAGATGTGTTCAATAAATCTCACCTTGAGTGAGCGCAGCTGTGCTAGAGCTGTGTTTGAAATCAGTCACAACGCTGTGTGTGTTTGTACTCTGTGAACAGTCTTGTCACTTTATCATGGTTTTACTTTGATCTTACTGTATTTTAATGTGCTCTATCGTAATGATGCTTGTTTGATGTCTTGTGTTTTCGTATGTTTTGTTTTTATCTTCTGGACAGCTGAACTTCCTGTCTGCATAACTATTTTACCCTCGGGTACTAATAAAGAAACCTTGAACCTTGATTGCGCATGCATCATTGTGATGCTGCATGCTTCTATCGGTGTGTCAAGGTCGCCTAGTAGTAGCCATGTGGTGTGGGCGTTTGCAGTTCTGTGAGAGTAGGCTACCATAGCTCACGAGTGAGCTTTATTTTGAAAAATGCTTTCACCTCTGCTGTGTTATTTATTTCAAAAGAGACAATCTCAATGGCCAAGGGCCAGCGTGCTCTCCTTAAGTCAACCCGGGTTGACAGTAGTGGTTGGTTACACTACCTCCCCCTGTGTGGCTTTCGCTGTGGGGGGATTCGAACCCAGGTTGTGCTTTCTCTTGCCTTTTTTTATAAGTCGAACACGCTAACCAGTCGGCCAAGGAGAGAGTCCCAGGTGTGCTGCGTGAAAACTCTGACTTTGCATAGTCCTAATCACCACGTGTATACAGTTTGTTGCAGCAGTGCACAGCCTCAGCTAGCTGGAGTTTGCAACGAAAAAGTAAACAAAGAAGAACTGCTAAACGTAAGAACAATTTGATGATGCTGTCTGCATTGATTGAGCACTTGTTTACATAATGTGTACTACTGTATGTGTTGTTGATGCTGCTGTGTGCTCGGTTTGTCAAGCTAGAGTTGTACTACAGTAGCTTAGTTAGTGTGTGTGGGCGTTTGCAGTTCTGTGTGAGTACCTACAGTAGCTGCAGTGTGTGAGGGCGCCTTATTTACAAACCTGCTTTCAGTGTGATTTATTTTAAAAAGAGACAATCTCAATGGCCAAGGGGCAGCATGCTCTCCTTAAGCCAACCCGGGTTGAAAGCAGTGGTTACACCACCTCCCCCTGTGTAGCTTTCACTGACCAGGGGGGAATCGAACCCGGGTTGGACTGTCCATGGTAGCCTATTTTATATCGAAGTCGAACACGCTAACCAGTCGGCCAAGGAGACAGTCCCAGCTCTCCTGTCTGAAAATGCAGACTACACTTTGCATAAGTTACACTTTGGGTAGGGACGTGTTTCTACCAATATCAAGGCTCTGAAATGCGACTGATCCCCAGCAGGTTTCATACTGCCCGAGATGTTTTGGCTGGAGGGGGAAAAGCCCTCAGTAGCGACTTGTTTGTCATTTTGTGTTAATGATCTAGCCCTGCAGATCAAAGCATTCTGCTTTGGGGTAGAATTGGACGCTGTTGTTTTAGGACGTTTACTTTATGTGAACGATATAATCCTCCTGGCAGAGTTGGGAGACACCTTGCAGAAGACGTTGAATATTAATGTTAACCTCTGGTGCTCTAAGCTAAATGGAGGCTTATGATCAACCAGAGTCAAACTCAGATGATGCACTTCTATTCAGCCTACTGTAATATCTCTGCAGAATGTCTCATTTGGAACCCTGCCTCCCAGCAGAGGGCAGCAGAACACAGAGGAAAACGATGAGAATGACAATAGTGTGGTTGAAAGCATAGATAGTAAATAGATATAGCCTATTTATGGGTGAAAGCACAAAAGTGGATTCACGATAATCTCTAAAATGAGATTAACTTTATTTTATGTATAATGCACTGAAGATTTAAAATAAATCTTCATCATGCTAATACAGACATAATAGCCTACTTGCTATAGAATATTTAAAATAAAGCATCTAGATAGATAGATAGATAGATAGATAGATAGATAGATAGATAGATAGATGGATAGATAGATAGATAGATAGATAGATAGATAGATAGATAGATAGATAGATAGATAGATAGATAGATAGATAGATAGATAGATAGATAGATGGATGGATGGATTGATTGATTGATTTGTTTAACCCTTATGTCGGGCACTCGGGCTCCACAGAAATATGACACAAAGCTATGACCAATCAATGAAATATTTTTTTCCCCAGGATATTAAGCCTCATGATTGGTTGTTATTGGATGGCTGTGGGCAGGTGGTGATTACAGTAGTGACCAAGCGGTTTTATTGATCTTTCCGATTATTCCGACAGCACATGAATGCAGCATCAGAGCAGGTCAAATGAGGTCAGATGATCATGGGTCAGAATGTGTGTGGGGACAACGTGTTGCCTAACCCTAATAAACAAATCTTTGGAATGTAACTTAACGTTTTCAAATAAGAAAGTTATTTATTTTAAAAGAGACAATCTCAATGGCCAAGGGCTAGCGTGCTCTGTTTGCAACCCGGGTTGATAGTAGTGGTTGGTTACACTACCTCCCCCTGTGTGGCTTTCGCTGTCCAGGGGGATTCGAACCCGGGTCGTCTATGTCCACCCTTTTTTTATAAGTCGAGCACGCTAACCAGTCGGCCAAGGAGAGAGTCCCAGCTGTTCTGTGTGAAAACTCTGACTTTGCATAGTCCTAATCACCACGTGTATACAGTTTGTTGCAGCAGTGCACAGCCTCAGCTAGCTGGAGTTTGCAAAGACAAAGTCAACAAAGAAGAACTGCTAAATGTAAGAACAATTTGATTATGCTGTCTGTGCACTGGGCACTTGTGATTGTGTGCTGTAGCCTATATTTTGTGGGTGAGTTGATATGCTGTTTGCATTCATATGTGTAGCCTATTGATTGCGTATGCATCATTGTGATGCTGCATGCTTCTATCGGTTTGTCAAGGTCGCCTAGCTAGTAGTAGCCATGTGGTGTGGGCGTTTGCAGTTCTGTGAGAGTAGGCTACCATAGCTCACGAGTGAGCCTTATTTTGAAAAATGCTTTCAGCTCTGCTGTGTCATTTATTTCAAAAGAGACAATCTCAATGGCCAAGGGCTAGCATGCTCTCCTTAAGTCAACCGGGGTTGACAGTAGTGGTTGGTTACACTACCTCCCCCTGTGTGGCTTTCGCTGTCCAGGGGGGATTCGAACCCGGGTCGTGCTTACCTTCCCTTTGTTTATAAATCGAACACGCTAACCAGTCGGCCAAGGAGACAGTCCCAGCTGTGCTGCGTGAAAACTCTGACTTTGCATAGCCCTAATCACCACGTGTATACAGTTTGTTGCAGCAGTGCACAGCCTCAGCTAGCTGGAGTTTGCAACGAAAAAGTAAACAAAGAAGAACTGCTAAACGTAAGAACAATTTGATGATGCTGTCTGCATTGATTGAGCACTTGTTTACATAATGTGTACTACTGCATCATGTGTTGTTGATGCTGCTGTGTGCTCGGTTTGTCAAGCTAGAGTTAGTGTGTGTGGGTGTTTGCAGTTCTGTGTGAGTACCTACAGTAGCTGCAGTGTGTGAGGGCGCCTTATTTACAAACCTGCTTTCAGTGTGATTTATTTTAAAAATGGACAATCTCAATGGCCAAGGGCTAGCGTGCTCTGTTCACAACCCGGGTTGACAGTAGCCTAGTGGTTGGTTACACTACCTCCCCCTGTGTGGCTTTCGCTGTCCAGGGGGGATTCGAACCCCTGCTGTGTATGATGCCTTTTTTATGAGTGGAACACGCTAACCAGTCGGCCAAGGAGACAGTCCCAGGTGTGCTGCGTGAAAACTCTGACTTTGCATACTAGTCCTCCTAATCACCACGTGCATTCAGTTTGAAACTAACGTTAGCTCAGTGCGGTAGTAGCTTGATAGCTGACAGCTAACATTAGCAAACAACACACATACAGTGATTTAGCTCAACACTCACCAGAAATATTAAGTGTTTAGCCAATCTGCTCCCACAATTGAGCCTTTCTGTCTCTGTTGCGATAGTTTTTTCATATGATTAGTTGCATGAAACGGAGCACCCAACACCAGCGTCTTTCTGAAAAGTTAAAATATTTTCAGCTGGGAGCGCTGGGAGTCGGGCGCACAAAAACGCCGGAACGCTCTGAAAATAGACGCTGGACGCAGCGCACTTTCTCTAGACGTCCGTGTGCGCCCGCATACGCTCTTCCCCCATTGGAAACAATTGAAAATAGACGCCAGAGCTGATGAAAAGATGCTAGGTGGACACAGGCCCATAGGCTGTATACTGTGTTTTTTTAAATGTCAACAAGAGTTAATTTTACACCTGTTTGGGTTAGCCACTAGTTAGGCATGATAGAAGGACTACTGATGTACATGACTGCAGTGAAATTTCCCCAACGCATTAAAATTTGAATTTTTGAACAATATTTCAAAATGGGCTTATTTGACTGGTCGGACTCTGTGCGGCCGTAGGCTGTAAAATGTTTTTTAAAATGTCAACAAGAGTTAATTTTACACCTGTTTGGGTTAGCCACTAGTTAGGCATGATAGAAGGACTACTGATGTACATGACTGCAGTGAAATTTCCCCAACGCATTAAAATTTGAATTTTTGAACAATATTTCAAAATGGTCTCATTTTACTGTTCTGTTTTAATGTGTCTCTGCCTCATTGATATGGGCAGACATTTCACAAGCCCATGAGCAGAAGTGACTAGCTTTCACATAACCACATCATCCATTGTGCATATTAATGGGGCACCCATACTTGATAATCTCTCCTATTGATGTCTTCCGAGAGGCAAATCAGGTGAGTCAGCTATTGACCAGCATGAAGTAGTCAGCAGGAGTTTTCTGTACACAGTCTCCTTTATATTTGTTCTGCTGCTCCTTTATATTTGTTCTGCTGGTCTGTTTTCATTCCAACATTAAAATAGAGCTTCATCTTAGTGTTCTTATGTTCATTATGTTGGGTGTCATAGGTAAATTTCTACTTAAATTCTTATTGTAAAAATCGGACTTTATCATGCTTTTATTCTGAAGGCAAAACACTAAACCGGAAGTGAAATTCCTGCTGGGCGGAAGTCAAATTCCTGCTGACCGCACGCTGGCTAGTCTCTTAGAACAGACGAGTTGGCTTCCGCAATTTTCAAATGCTCTCGCCATACCGTCTGTACGTTAGACCCCCAGAACATGCACAAGGAAGTAGTGAAAAAAACCTTCAGAACGGAAGGAAGTTCGACGGAATCTGACCAATCACGACACGCGTGTCCACGAAAAATATGTTCCCCCCGGAAACTTAAACCGATGCAGGTTGCTAATGCTAGCAGTGCTTTAGAATTACCATGGAAGCTACGCCGACGAAACCGGTGAAAGAAGACCCTGATAGACGTAAACGATGTATCCGCGGCTTGGAGGAACCTCGTGCAAGACGTGCACTTATTCCAGAGTTAAACGAAAGTGATGAGGTAAGTTGCTAACGTTACTGAGCTTATCGTTCGTCTTACTAATCAGCGTTAGCTAACGATAGCTACAGCAGTATACAGCTAGTTAGCTAATGTTAAATTCTGATTGGACGAATGAGCGGAAGTCCCGCCTTTCAACTTCCTTTTCCGTTTGGTGCATGATTCTCCCCCACGAAGTACAGACTGTATATAGCTGCATCCGCCGGATGTAGATAAGACAGTCTGTTTTAAGAGACTACACGCTGGCTGGTCCTCATAGTGATGCTGCATGCTTGATGCTTCTATCGGTGTGTCAAGATCGCCTAGTAGTAGCCATGTGGTGTGGGCGTTTGCAGTTCTGTGAGAGTAGGCTACCATAGCTCACGAGTGAGCCTTATTTTGAAAAATGCTTTCAGCTCTGCTGTGTTATTTATTTCAAAAGAGACAATCTCAATGGCCAAGGGCTAGCATGCTCTCCTTAAGTCAACCCGGGTTGACAGTAGTGGTTGGTTACACTACCTCCCCCTGTGTGGCTTTCGCTGTCCAGGGGGGATTTGAACCCGGGTCATATCAAATGCCTCTTTTTTATAAGTCGAACACCCTAACCAGTCGGCCAAGGAGAGAGTCCCAGCTATTCTGCCTGAAAACTCTGACTTTGCATAGCCCTAATCACCACGTGTATACAGTTTGTTGCAGCAGTGCACAGCCTCAGCTAGCTGGAGTTTGCAAAGACAAAGTAAACAAAGAAGAACTGCTAAACGTAAGAACAATTTGATGGTGCTGTCTGCATTGATTGAGCACTTGTTTACATAATGTGTACTACTGCATGTGTTGTTGATGCTGCTGTGTGCTCGGTTTGTCAAGCTAGAGTTGTACTAGCTTAGTTAGTGTGTGTGGGCGTTTGCAGCTCTGTGTGAGTACCTACAGTAGCTGCAGTGTGTGAGGACGCCTTATTTACAAACCTGCTTTCAGTGTGATTTATTTTAAAAAGGGACAATCTCAATGGCCAAGGGGCAGTGTGCTCTCCTTAAGTCAATCCGGGTTGAAAGCAGTGGTTACACCACCTCCCCCTGTGTAGCTTTCACTGACCAGGGGGGAATCGAACCCGGGATTAGGCTGTTCCAGGAA
The DNA here is from genome assembly GCF_964638095.1 of Poromitra crassiceps. Lineage (NCBI taxonomy): Eukaryota > Metazoa > Chordata > Actinopteri > Beryciformes > Melamphaidae > Poromitra > Poromitra crassiceps. Next base: position 21,018,294 of record NC_139638.1, read on the forward strand.
GATCCTTATTTTATATCGAAGTCGAACACGCTAACCATTCGGCCAAGGAGACAGTCCCAGCTGTGCTGTGTGAAAACTCTGACTTTGCATAGTCCTAATTAAATCACCACGTACGGTGTATCCAGTGGTTCTCAAATGGGGGTCCTTTTTTTTTTTTTTTTTTTTTTTTCTTTAAAAAAAAATGCTACATGTTACTTATTCCTTCTCAAACTACTTCCTACATGGTGCTAGTCTATCAAAATATCTTGGCTGTCATTGATTGTGTTGCATAGTGGTTTTCTGTACTGTTGACAAATTGTGATATTTTAGTCGCTTTGGACAAAAGCGTCTGCTAAATGACGTAATGTAAATGTAATGTAGGCCTAATGTAATTTTTTTTTTTTTTTTTTTTTTTTTTTTGTGTGCAAAATCTTCATAGTTCAACGAAAATAATTTATGCTTTAAATCTAAAATGGTTCATGGATTACATTCTAATAACAAACCTATCAAGTTAAAAGTCATGTCGGGCACTCAGGCTCCACAGAAATATGACACAAAGCTATGACCAATCAATGAAATATTTTTTTTCCAGGATATTAAGCCTCATGATTGGTTGTTATTGGATGGCTGTGGGCAGGTGGTGATTACAGTAGTGACCAAGCAGTTTTATTGATCTTTCCGATTATTCCGACAGCACATGAATGCAGCATCAGAGCAGGTCAAATGAGGTCAGATGATCATGGGTCAGAATGTGTGTGGGGACAACGTGTTGCCTAACCCTAATAAACAAATCTTTGGAATGTAACTTAACGTTTTCAAATAAGAAAGTTATTTATTTTAAAAGAGACAATCTCAATGGCCAAGGGCTAGCGTGCTCTGTTTGTAGTGGTTGGTTACACTACCTCCCCCTGTGTAGTTTTTGCTGTCCAGGGGGGATTCGAACCCGGGTCGTACTGTGTCTTCGTTCTTTATAAGGCGAACACGCTAACCAGTCGGCCGAGGAGAGAGTCTCAGCTGTTCTGCCTGAAAACTCTGACTTTGCATAGTCCTAATCACCACCATCAAAAAAATAAAAAAAATAAAAAATAAACTTGTATCACTAACCTAAACTTGTACCACTGTTCCTTCAGAAGTTGTAGTTGTCATAGACTGTGCTCCATAGTTGATTGCTCTATTGCTGACAAAAAATGTGTTATTGTAAGTCGCTTTGGATAAAAGCGTCTGCCAAATGACATAATGTAATGTGTATACAGTTTGTTGCAGCAGTGCACAGCCTCAGCTAGCTGGAGTTTGCAAAGAAAAAGTCAAGAAAGAAGAACTGCTAATTGTAAGAACAATTTGATTATGCTGTCTGTGCACTGGGCACTTGTGATTGTGTGCTGTATATTTTGTGGGTGAGTTGATATGCTGTTTGCATTAATACATGATTTGATTGCATGCCTCATTGTGATGCTGCATCATGCTTCTATCGGTGTGTCAAGGTCGCCTAGTAGTAGCCATGTGGGCGTTTGCAGTTCTGTGAGAGTAGGCTACCATAGCTCACGAGTGAGCCTTATTTTGAAAAATGCTTTCTGCTGTGTTATTTATTTCAAAAGAGACAATCTCAATGGCCAAGTGCCAGCGTGCTTTCCTTAAGTCAACCCGGGTTGACAGTAGTGGTTGATTACACTACCTCCCCCTGTGTGGCTTTCGCTGTCCAGGGGGGATTCGAACCCGGGTTGTGCTTTCTCTTGCCTTTTTTTATAAGTCGAACACGCTAACCAGTCGGCCAAGGAGAGAGTCCCAGGTGTGCTGCGTGAAAACTCTGACTTTGCATAGTCCTAATCACCACGTGTATACAGTTTGTTGCAGCAGTGCACAGCCTCAGCTAGCTGGAGTTTGCAAAGACAAAGTAAACAAAGAAGAACTGCTAAACGTAAGAACAATTTGATGGTGCTGTCTGCATTGATTGAGCACTTGTTTACATAATGTGTACTACTGCATGTGTTGTTGATGCTGCTGTGTGCTCGGTTTGTCAAGCTAGAGTTGTACTAGCTTAGTTAGTGTGTGTGGGCGTTTGCAGCTCTGTGTGAGTACCTACAGTAGCTGCAGTGTGTGAGGGCGCCTTATTTACAAACCTGCTTTCAGTGTGATTTATTTTAAAAAGGGACAATCTCAATGGCCAAGGGGCAGCGTGCTCTCCTTAAGCCAACCCGGGTTGAAAGCAGTGGTTACACCACCTCCCCCTGTGTAGCTTTCACTGACCAGGGGGGAATCGAACCCGGGATTAGGCTGTTCCAGGGGGACCCTTATTTTATATCGAAGTCGAACACGCTAACCATTCGGCTAAGGAGACAGTCCCAGCTGTGCTATGTGAAAACTCTGACTTTGCATAGTCCTAATTAAATCACCACGTACGGTGTATCCAGTGGTTCTCAAATGGGGGTCCTTTTTTTTTTTTTTTTTTTTTTTTTTTCAAAATAAAAAATGCTACATGTTACTTATTCCTTCTCAAACTACTTCCTACATGGTGCTAGTCTATCAAAATATCTTGGCTGTCATTGATTGTGTTGCATAGTGGTTTTCTGTACTGTTGACAAATTGTGATATTTTAGTCGCTTTGGACAAAAGCGTCTGCTAAATGACGTAATGTAAATGTAATGTAGGCCTAATGTAATTTTTTTTTTTTTTTTTTTTTTTTGTGCAAAATCTTCATAGTTCAACGAAAATAATTTATGCTTTAAATCTAAAATGGTTCATGGATTACATTCTAATAACAAACCTATCAAGTTAAAAGTCATGTCGGGCACTCAGGCTCCACAGAAATATGACACAAAGCTATGACCAATCAATGAAATATTTTTTTTCCCAGGATATTAAGCCTCATGATTGGTTGTTATTGGATGGCTGTGGGCAGGTGGTGATTCCAGTAGTGAGCAAGCGGTTTTATTGATCTTTCCGATTATTCCGACAGCACATGAATGCAGCATCAGAGCAGGTCAAATGAGGTCAGATGATCATGGGTCAGAATGTGTGTGGGGACAACATGTTGCCTAACCCTAATAAACAAATCTTTGGAATGTAAATTATAATTTTCAAATAAGAAAGTTATTTATTTTAAAAGAGACAATCTCAATGGTCAAGGGCTAGCGTGCTCTGTTTACAACCCGGGTTAACAGTAGTGGTTGGTTACACTACCTCCCCCTGTGTGGCTTTCGCTGCCCAGGGGGGATTCGAACCCAGGTCGTGCTCTGTCTCCCTTTTTTATAAGTCAAACACGCTAACCAGTCGGCCAAGGAGAGAGTCCCAGCTGTTTGGCTTGAAAACTCTGACTTTGCATAGTCCTAATCACCACGTGTATACTAGGGATGGGCATCGAATTTCGAATTTTCGAATAATCGTTGTTATTATCAAGGTCGACTTTTATTATTGAAATTCGAAATTCGATTTTTTTTTTTTTTTTTTTTTTTTTTAGTGAAATGTTGCATTGTCTCCCCTGATTCTAAGTATAGTCAAATCGCTTGGTTTGAGCAAGTAAAACAATTTTTATAAGCATTTTAAGCAAGGTTTATGGAAAAATGAATGGCGGATGAAATCCCATGAAGAGGGAGAGGGGGTGACTTTGGCACCCCTTTGGCACTCAGACCTGAGCCTACTAAATATTTAATGAACCACTCATGATTGTCAAAACTGTTTTTTATTTTCGAAAATGTCAATGTCATGTAACATGTTCTTTACTTCAGTGGTGCAATGCTTGTTTGAGCTAAAAATCCACAGCAGAAGCTTTTTATATTAATTAATAAAGCCGTAGACTTAGAATCAGGGGAGACAATGCAACATTTCACTCACAAAAAAAAAAAAAAAAAAAAAAAAAATACATTTTTATTTTTATTTTCGAATTTCGAATTAAATTCGAATTTGGCCAGCGAATTTCGAATAGTGTTTTTGCTAGAAATGCCCATCCCTAGTGTATACAGTTTGTTGCAGCAGTGCACAGCCTCAGCTAGCTGGAGTTTGCAAAGAAAAAGTTAAGAAAGAAGAACTGCTAATTGTAAGAACAATTTGATTATGCTGTCTGTGCACTGGGCACTTGTGATTGTGTGCTGTATATTTTGTGGGTGAGTTGATATGCTGTTTGCATTAATACATGAATTGATTGCATGCATCATTGTGATGCTGCATGCTTCTATCGGTGTGTCAAGGTCGCCTAGTAGTAGCCATGTGGGCGTTTGCAGTTCTGTGAGAGTAGGCTACCATAGCTCACGAGTGAGCCTTATTTTGAAAAATGCTTTCTGCTGTGTTATTTATTTCAAAAGAGACAATCTCAATGGCCAAGGGCCAGCGTGCTCTCCTTAAGTCAACCCGGGTTGACAGTAGTGGTTGGTTACACTACCTCCCCCTGTGTGGCTTTCGCTGTCCAGGGGGGATTCGAACCCGGGTCTGTCCACTCTTTTTTTATAAGTCGAGCACGCTAACCAGTCGGCCAAGGAGAGAGTCCCAGCTGTTCTGTGTGAAAACTCTGACTTTGCATAGTCCTAATCACCACGTGTATACAGTTTGTTGCAGCAGTGCACAGCCTCAGCTAGCTGGAGTTTGCAAAGACAAGTCAACAAAGAAGAACTGCTAATTGTAAGAACAATTTGATGATGCTGTCTGTGCACTGGGCACTTGTGATTGTGTGCTGTAGCCTATATTTTGTGGGTGAGTTGATATGCTGTTTGCATTCATATGTGTATTGATTGCGCATGCATCATTGTGATGCTGCATCATGCTTCTATCGGTTTGTCAAGGTCGCCTAGTAGTAGCCATGTGGTGTGGGCGTTTGCAGTTCTGTGAGAGTAGGCTACCATAGCTCACGAGTGAGCCTTATTTTGAAAAATGCTTTCAGCTCTGCTGTGTTATTTATTTCAAAAGAGACAATCTCAATGGCCAAGGGCTAGCGTGCTCTGTTTGCAACCTGGGTTGACAGTAGTGGTTGGTTACACTACCTCCCCCTGTGTGGCTTTCGCTGTCCAGGGGGGATTTGAACCCGGGTCACGTTGGCCCTCCATTTTATTATAAGTCGAGCACGCTAACCAGTCGGCCAAGGAGAGAGTCCCAGCTTTGCTGTGTGAAAATTCGGACTTTGCATATATCAGCCTTAGGGGCCCTTTACACGAGGACAGTTTCTGGAAGAAACGACACAATAGCGTTTCCTTCACACCTTTTCCTTCACACCTTCTCCCTGTTTACATGAGCGCTGTTGAATTTTTAAAACGCCGTAATGTACATGCCAGGTCGCTAGGTGGCAGTGTGATCACCTTATTCTTTGCCCATACAAGGACGCTTCTGCATGACGTAATTTCGTAATCGTCTTTCCTGTTTTAAACACGGAAGTAGAGTACGCCTTCCGCAGTCATTTAGACTTGCCAAAAAGCTTTTTTCAAGCTAAAAAAAAACCCAAACTGTTTTAAATTTTTAATATTTGTCGGGTGAGAATGTAACATATATGTGACCAGTTTATCAGAATAACGCCTATTGGAAATCTTTAACGAGCAGCGAGGACCGAGAGCACTGAGTGTGCTATCTGTCAAACCCTACTGTAGGCTACTGGCAGTGAGAAAACACTGTCGACGTGCTTTTGTAACTAACATTAAATGCCGACCGGGTACAGCCATCGGCTCCTCGCAACAGTAACGTTATGAACATGTAACTGAAGTTGGCCGCAGTGTAGCTTAATTCTGAATGTTGCCAAACTTCATTCATACTGACGTTTTATTTTGAAAATGGTTGCCAACTCGCGCACGGCTATGGCGTAATCGCGTGTGTCGCGTGTGCAGGCACGTCAGAGTTTCTGAAATGTGCCGTCTTCAAGCGATTACATACTTATTATAAGTCGAGCACAGCATTATTTTACTGGTCGGACTCTGTGCGGCCGTAGGCTGTAAAATGTGTTTTTTCAAATGTCAACAAGAGTGAATTTTACACCTGTTTGGGTTAGCCACTAGTTAGGCATGATAGAAGGACTACTGATGTACATGACTGCAGTGAAATTTCCCCAACACATTAAAATTTGAATTTTTGAACAATATTTCAAAATGGTCTCATTTTAATGTTCTGTTTTAATGTGTCTCTGCCTCATTGATATGGGCAGACATTTCACAAGCCCATGAGCAGAAGTGGCTACCTTTCACATAACCACATCATCCATTGTGCATATTAATGGGGCACCCATACTTGATAATCTCTCCTATTGATGTCTTCCGAGAGGCAAATCAGGTGAGTCAGCAGCTATTGACCAGTGTGAAATGGTCAGCAGGAGTTTTCTGTACACAGTCTCCTTTATATTTGTTCTGCTGCTCCTTTATATTTGTTCTGCTGGTCTGTTTTCATTCAAACATTAAACTAGAGCTTCATCTTAGTGTTCTTATGTTCATTATGTTGGGTGTCATAGGTAAATTTCTACTTAAATTCTTATTGTAAAAATCGGACTTTATCATGCTTTTATTCTGAAGGCAAAACACTAAACCGGAAGTGAAATTCCTGCTGTGCGGAAGTCAAATTCCTGCTCACCGCACGCTGGTCCTCATTGTGATGCTGCTTACCCCGCTAGCCGGGCGCTTCTGGCTCATACGAGCGAATTAGCGCCCGGCGAACGTCACGCATTTCCCATTTTACACTGTGCCATTTTCACGTCTAGGTCTAAATGCCGGCTCCTACCTGAGTCTTCACGTGAAGTGAAGACGCTATCCGATGCAAAACATCCTCTTCTTTTAATGACACCTAGTTGTTGCATCCAAATTGTTGCATAAAATCCACTTTTCTGTCTCTCAAAAACCGAAAAGCATTTATCTGGAGCACCTCGAGCAACCCGGAAGTCGTTGTTCCGGGTTGCTTCAGATCAGAGAAGAAGAAGCGGTGCGCCAGATAAATGCTTTTCGGTTTTTGAGAGACAGAAAAGTGGGGGTTATGCAACAATTTGGATGCAACAACTAGGTGTCATTAAAAGAAGAGGATGTTTTGCATCGGATAGCGTCTTCACTTCACGTGAAGACTCAGGTAGGAGCCGGCATTTAGACCTAGACATGAAAATGGCACAGTGTAAAATGGGAAATGCGTGACGTTCGCCGGGCGCTAATGCGCTCGTATGAGCCAGAAGCGCCCGGCTAGCGGGGTAATGATGCTGCATGCTTCTATCGGTGTGTCAAGGTCGCCTAGTAGTAGCCATGTGGTGTGGGCGTTTGCAGTTCTGTGAGAGTAGGCTACCATAGCTCACGAGTGAGCTTTATTTTGAAAAATGCTTTCAGCTCTGCTGTGTTATTTATTTCAAAAGAGACAATCTCAATGGCCAAGGGCTAGCATGCTCTCCTTAAGTCAACCCGGGTTGACAGTAGTGGTTGGTTACACTACCTCCCCCTGTGTGGCTTTCGCTGTCCAGGGGGGATTTGAACCCGGGTCATATCAAATGCCTCGTTTTTATAAGTCGAACACCCTAACCAGTCGGCCAAGGAGAGAGTCCCAGGTGTGCTGTGTGAAAACTCTGACTTTGCATAGTCCTAATCACCACGTGTATACAGTTTGTTGCAGCAGTGCACAGCCTCAGCTAGCTGGAGTTTGCAAAGACAAAGTAAACAAAGAAGAACTGCTAAATGTAAGAACAATTTGATGATGCTGTCTGCATTGATTGAGCACTTGTTTACATAATGTGTACTACTGCATGTGTTGTTGATGCTGCTGTGTGCTCGGTTTGTCAAGCTAGAGTTGTACTAGCTTAGTTAGTGTGTGTGGGCGTTTGCAGTTCTGTGTGAGTACCTACAGTAGCTGCAGTGTGTGAGGGCGCCTTATTTACAAACCTGCTTTCAGTGTGATTTATTTTAAAAAGGGACAATCTCAATGGCCAAGGGCCAGCGTGCTCTCCTTAAGTCAACCCGGGTTGAAAGCAGTGGTTACACCACCTCCCCCTGTGTAGCTTTCACTGACCAGGGGGGAATCGAACCCGGGATTAGGCTGTTCCAGGAAGATCCTTATTTTATATCGATGTCGAACACGCTAACCATTCGGCCAAGGAGACAGTCCCAGCTGTGCTGTGTGAAAACTCTGACTTTGCATAGTCCTAATTAAATCACCACGTACGGTGTATCCAGTGGTTCTCAAATGGGGGTCCTTTTTTTTTTTTTTTTTAATTTCTTAAAAAAAAAAAAAAATGCTACATGTTACTTATTCCTTCTCAAACTACTTCCTACATGGTGCTAGTCTATCAAAATATCTTGGCTGTCATTGATTGTGTTGCATAGTGGTTTTCTGTACTGTTGACAAATTGTGATATTTTAGTCGCTTTGGACAAAAGCGTCTGCTAAATGACGTAATGTAAATGTAATGTAGGCCTAATGTATTTTTTTTTTTTTTTTTTTTTTTTTTGTGCAAAATCTTCATAGTTCAACGAAAATAATTTATGCTTTAAATCTTACATTCTAATAACAAACCTATCAAGTTAAAAGTCATGTCGGGCACTCAGGCTCCACAGAAATATGACACAAAGCTATGACCAATCAATGAAATATTTTTTTTCCCAGGATATTAAGCCTCATGATTGGTTGTTATTGGATGGCTGTGGGCAGGTGGTGATTCCAGTAGTGAGCAAGCAGTTTTATTGATCTTTCCGATTATTCCGACAGCACATGAATGCAGCATCAGAGCAGGTTAAATGAGGTCAGATGATCATGGGTCAGAATGTGTGTGGGGACAACATGTTGCCTAACCCTAATAAACAAATCTTTGGAATGTAAATTATAATTTTCAAATAAGAAAGTTATTTATTTTAAAAGAGACAATCTCAATGGTCAAGGGCTAGCGTGCTCTGTTTACAACCCGGGTTAACAGTAGTGGTTGGTTACACTACCTCCCCCTGTGTGGCTTTCGCTGTCCAGGGGGGATTCGAACCCGGGTCGTGCTCTGTCTCCCTTTTTTATAAGTCAAACACGCTGACCAGTCGGCCAAGGAGAGAGTCCCAGCTGTTTGGCTTGAAAACTCTGACTTTGCATAGTCCTAATCACCACGTGTATACAGTTTGTTGCAGCAGTGCACAGCCTCAGCTAGCTGGAGTTTGCAAAGAAAAAGTTAAGAAAGAAGAACTGCTAATTGTAAGAACAATTTGATTATGCTGTCTGTGCACTGGGCACTTGTGATTGTGTGCTGTATATTTTGTGGGTGAGTTGATATGCTGTTTGCATTAATACATGAATTGATTGCATGCATCATTGTGATGCTGCATGCTTCTATCGGTTTGTCAAGGTCGCCTAGTAGTAGCCATGTGGGCGTTTGCAGTTCTGTGAGAGTAGGCTACCATAGCTCACGAGTGAGCCTTATTTTGAAAAATGCTTTCTGCTGTGTTATTTATTTCAAAAGAGACAATCTCAATGGCCAAGGGCTAGCGTGCTCTCCTTAAGTCAACCCGGGTTGACAGTAGTGGTTGGTTACACTACCTCCCCCTGTGTGGCTTTCGCTGTCCAGGGGGGATTCGAACCCGGGTCGTCTATGTCCACCCTTTTTTTATAAGTCGAGCACGCTAACCAGTCGGCCAAGGAGAGAGTCCCAGCTGTTCTGTGTGAAAACTCTGACTTTGCATCAGGGGCGGCTCCAGGATTTCAGTTTTGGGTGGGCTCAACAAATGTAGGCTGGCACCCGATTTGGAAAAAATTTTGAGGTCTTTTTTTTTACATTTTTAGCGATATTTAGAGGAATATCTCATTTAAATTAATGATTTGAGGGCTTTTTTTGACCTTTTTTAGCTACACTGTACATTACAACAACAACTGAAGCGCCAAATTTAACTCCCGTCAGTACTTGAAGTCTAATATAACAGTTTTATTTTTCTTTTATTGTTAGAAAGAGTCAGGAAACGTTTTTGTGTGTTTATTTTGTATTCAAATGTTCGTTTTAAAAATTAATTAATTAAAAAAACATATATATATATTAAAAAAAAAAAAAAAAAAAAAAAAAATCTGATTGGGCCTGGGGAAAAAGTGGGTGGGCCTAGGCCCGCCAGGCCCAATACTGGAGCCGCGCCTGCTTTGCATAGTCCTAATCACCACGTGTATACAGTTTGTTGCAGCAGTGCACAGCCTCAGCTAGCTGGAGTTTGCAAAGACAAGTCAACAAAGAAGAACTGCTAATTGTAAGAACAATGTGATGATGCTGTCTTTGCACTGGGCACTTGTGATTGTGTGCTGTAGCCTATATTTTGTGGGTGAGTTGATATGCTGTTTGCATTCATATGTGTATTGATTGCGCATGCATCATTGTGATGCTGCATCATGCTTCTATCGGTTTGTCAAGGTCGCCTAGTAGTAGCCATGTGGTGTGGGCGTTTGCAGTTCTGTGAGAGTAGGCTACCATAGCTCACGAGTGAGCCTTATTTTGAAAAATGCTTTCAGCTCTGCTGTGTTATTTATTTCAAAAGAGACAATCTCAATGGCCAAGGGCTAGCGTGCTCTGTTTGCAACCTGGGTTGACAGTAGTGGTTGGTTACACTACCTCCCCCTGTGTGGCTTTCGCTGTCCAGGGGGGATTTGAACCCGGGTCACGTTGGCCCTCCATTTTATTATAAGTCGAGCACGCTAACCAGTCGGCCAAGGAGAGAGTCCCAGCTTTGCTGTGTGAAAATTCGGACTTTGCATATATCAGCCTTAGGGGCCCTTTACACGAGGACAGTTTCTGGAAGAAACGACACAATAGCGTTTCCTTCACACCTTTTCCTTCACACCTTCTCCCTGTTTACATGAGCGCTGTTGAATTTTTAAAACGCCGTAATGTACATGCCAGGTCGCTAGGTGGCAGTGTGATCACCTTATTCTTTGCCCATACAAGGACGCTTCTGCATGACGTAATTTCGTAATCGTCTTTCCTGTTTTAAACACGGAAGTAGAGTACGCCTTCCGCAGTCATTTAGACTTGCCAAAAAGCTGTTTTCAAGCTAAAAAAAAAACCCAAACTGTTTTAAATTTTTAATATTTGTTGGGTGAGAATGTAACATATATGTGACCAGTTTATCAGAATAACGCCTATTGGAAATCTTTAACGAGCAGCGAGGACCGAGAGCACTGAGTGTGCTATCTGTCAAACCCTACTGTAGGCTACTGGCAGTGAGAAAACACTGTCGACGTGCTTTTGTAACTAACATTAAATGCCGACCGGGTACAGCCATCGGCTCCTCGCAACAGTAACGTTATGAACATGTAACTGAAGTTGGCCGCAGTGTAGCTTAATTCTGAATGTTGCCAAACTTCATTCATACTGACGTTTTATTTTGAAAATGGTTGCCAACTCGCGCACGGCTATGGCGTAATCGCGTGTGTCGCGTGTGCAGGCACGTCAGAGTTTCTGAAATGTGCCGTCTTCAAGCGATTACATACTTATTATAAGTCGAGCACAGCATTATTTTACTGGTCGGACTCTGTGCGGCCGTAGGCTGTAAAATGTGTTTTTTCAAATGTCAACAAGAGTGAATTTTACACCTGTTTGGGTTAGCCACTAGTTAGGCATGATAGAAGGACTACTGATGTACATGACTGCAGTGAAATTTCCCCAACACATTAAAATTTGAATTTTTGAACAATATTTCAAAATGGTCTCATTTTAATGTTCTGTTTTAATGTGTCTCTGCCTCATTGATATGGGCAGACATTTCACAAGCCCATGAGCAGAAGTGGCTACCTTTCACATAACCACATCATCCATTGTGCATATTAATGGGGCACCCATACTTGATAATCTCTCCTATTGATGTCTTCCGAGAGGCAAATCAGGTGAGTCAGCAGCTATTGACCAGTGTGAAATGGTCAGCAGGAGTTTTCTGTACACAGTCTCCTTTATATTTGTTCTGCTGCTCCTTTATATTTGTTCTGCTGGTCCTTTATATTTGTTCTGCTGCTCCTTTATATTTGTTCTGCTGGTCTGTTTTCATTCCAACATTAAACTAGAGCTTCATCTTAGTGTTCTTATGTTCATTATGTTGGGTGTCATAGGTAAATTTCTACTTAAATTCTTATTGTAAAAATCGGACTTTATCATGCTTTTATTCTGAAGGCAAAACACTAAACCGGAAGTGAAATTCCTGCTGTGCGGAAGTCAAATTCCTGCTCACCGCACGCTGGTCCTCATTGTGATGCTGCTTACCCCGCTAGCCGGGCGCTTCTGGCTCATACGAGCGAATTAGCGCCCGGCGAACGTCACGCATTTCCCATTTTACACTGTGCCATTTTCACGTCTAGGTCTAAATGCCGGCTCCTACCTGAGTCTTCACGTGAAGTGAAGACGCTATCCGATGCAAAACATCCTCTTCTTTTAATGACACCTAGTTGTTGCATCCAAATTGTTGCATAAAATCCACTTTTCTGTCTCTCAAAAACCGAAAAGCATTTATCTGGAGCACCTCGAGCAACCCGGAAGTCGTTGTTCCGGGTTGCTTCAGATCAGAGAAGAAGAAGCGGTGCGCCAGATAAATGCTTTTCGGTTTTTGAGAGACAGAAAAGTGGGGGTTATGCAACAATTTGGATGCAACAACTAGGTGTCATTAAAAGAAGAGGATGTTTTGCATCGGATAGCGTCTTCACTTCACGTGAAGACTCAGGTAGGAGCCGGCATTTAGACCTAGACATGAAAATGGCACAGTGTAAAATGGGAAATGCGTGACGTTCGCCGGGCGCTAATGCGCTCGTATGAGCCAGAAGCGCCCGGCTAGCGGGGTAATGATGCTGCATGCTTCTATCGGTGTGTCAAGGTCGCCTAGTAGTAGCCATGTGGTGTGGGCGTTTGCAGTTCTGTGAGAGTAGGCTACCATAGCTCACGAGTGAGCTTTATTTTGAAAAATGCTTTCAGCTCTGCTGTGTTATTTATTTCAAAAGAGACAATCTCAATGGCCAAGGGCCAGCGTGCTCTCCTTAAGTCAACCCGGGTTGACAGTAGTGGTTGGTTACACTACCTCCCCCTGTGTGGCTTTCGCTGTCCAGGGGGGATTCGAACCGGAGTCGTGTCAAATGCCTTTTTTTTATAAGTCGAACACGCTAACCAGTCGGCCAAGGAGAGAGTCCCAGGTGTGCTGCGTGAAAACTCTGACTTTGCATAGTCCTAATCACCACGTGTATACAGTTTGTTGCAGCAGTGCACAGCCTCAGCTAGCTGGAGTTTGCAAAGACAAAGTAAACAAAGAAGAACTGCTAAACGTAAGAACAATTTGATGACGCTGTCTGCATTGATTGAGCACTTGTTTACATAATGTGTACTACTGCATCATGTGTTGTTGATGCTGCTGTGTGCTCGGTTTGTCAAGCTAGAGTTGTACTAGCTTAGTTAGTGTGTGTGGGCGTTTGCAGTTCTGTGTGAGTACCTACAGTAGCTGCAGTGTGTGAGGGCGCCTTATTTACAAACCTGCTTTCAGTGTGATTTATTTTAAAAAGGGACAATCTCAATGGCCAAGGGCCAGCGTGCTCTCCTTAAGTCAACCCGGGTTGAAAGCAGTGGTTACACCACCTCCCCCTGTGTAGCTTTCACTGACCAGGGGGGAATCGAACCCGGGATTAGGCTGTTCCAGGAAGATCCTTATTTTATATCGAAGTCGAACACGCTAACCATTCGGCCAAGGAGACAGTCCCAGCTGTGCTGTGTGAAAACTCTGACTTTGCATAGTCCTAATTAAATCACCACGTACGGTGTATCCAGTGGTTCTCAAATGGGGGACCTTTTTTTTTTTTTTTTTAATTTCTTTTTTCAAAAAAAAAAAGCTACATGTTACTTATTCCTTCTCAAACTACTTCCTACATGGTGCTAGTCTATCAAAATATCTTGGCTGTCATTGATTGTGTTGCATAGTGGTTTTCTGTACTGTTGACAAATTGTGATATTTTAGTCGCTTTGGACAAAAGCGTCTGCTAAATGACGTAATGTAAATGTAATGTAGGCCTAATGTAATTTTTTTTTTTTTTTTTTTGTGTGCAAAATCTTCATAGTTCAACGAAAATAATTCATGCTTTAAATCTAAAATGGTTCATGGATTACATTCTAATAACAAACCTATCAAGTTAAAAGTCATGTCGGGCACTCAGGCTCCACAGAAATATGACACAAAGCTATGACCAATCAATGAAATATTTTTTTTCCCAGGATATTAAGCCTCATGATTGGTTGTTATTGGATGGCTGTGGGCAGGTGGTGATTCCAGTAGTGAGCAAGCGGTTTTATTGATCTTTCCGATTATTCCGACAGCACATGAATGCAGCATCAGAGCAGGTCAAATGAGGTCAGATGATCATGGGTCAGAATGTGTGTGGGGACAACATGTTGCCTAACCCTAATAAACAAATCTTTGGAATGTAAATTATAATTTTCAAATAAGAAAGTTATTTATTTTAAAAGAGACAATCTCAATGGTCAAGGGCTAGCGTGCTCTGTTTACAACCCGGGTTAACAGTAGTGGTTGGTTACACTACCTCCCCCTGTGTGGCTTTCGCTGTCCAGGGGGGATTCGAACCCGGGTCGTGCTCTGTCTCCCTTTTTTATAAGTCAAACACGCTAACCAGTCGGCCAAGGAGAGAGTCCCAGCTGTTTGGCTTGAAAACTCTGACTTTGCATAGTCCTAATCACCACGTGTATACAGTTTGTTGCAGCAGTGCACAGCCTCAGCTAGCTGGAGTTTGCAAAGAAAAAGTTAAGAAAGAAGAACTGCTAATTGTAAGAACAATTTGATTATGCTGTCTGTGCACTGGGCACTTGTGATTGTGTGCTGTATATTTTGTGGGTGAGTTGATATGCTGTTTGCATTAATACATGAATTGATTGCATGCATCATTGTGATGCTGCATGCTTCTATCGGTTTGTCAAGGTCGCCTAGTAGTAGCCATGTGGTGTGGGCGTTTGCAGTTCTGTGAGAGTAGGCTACCATAGCTCACGAGTGAGCCTTATTTTGAAAAATGCTTTCACCTCTGCTGTTATTTATTTTAAAAGAGACAATCCCAATGGCTAGCGTGCTCTGTTCACAACCCGGGTTGACCGTGGTGGTTGGTTACACTACCTCCCCCTGTGCGGCTTTCGCTGTCCAGGGGGGAATCGAACCCGCGTCATATACACAACCCCCACTTTATTATAAGTCGAGCACGCTAACCAGTCGGCCAAGGAGACAGTCCCAGCTTCGCTGTGTGAAAACTCTGACTTTGCATAGTCCTAATCACCACGTGTATACAGTTTGTTGCAGCAGTGCACAGCCTCAGCTAGCTGGAGTTTGCAACGAAAAAGTAAACAAAGAAGAACTGCTAAACGTAAGAACAATTTGATGATGCTGTCTGCATTGATTGAGCACTTGTTTACATAATGTGTACTACTGCATGTGTTGTTGATGCTGCTGTGTGCTCGGTTTGTCAAGCTAGAGTTGTACTAGCTTAGTTAGTGTGTGTGGGTGTTTGCAGCTCTGTGTGAGTACCTACAGTAGCTGCAGTGTGTGAGGGCGCCTTATTTACAAACCTGCTTTCAGTGTGATTTATTTTAAAAAGGGACAATCTCAATGGCCAAGGGGCAGTGTGCTCTCCTTAAGCCAACCCGGGTTGAAAGCAGTGGTTACACCACCTCCCCCTGTGTAGCTTTCACTGACCAGGGGGGAATCGAATCCGGGATTAGGCTGTTCCAGGGGGACCCTTATTTTATATCGAAGTCGAACACGCTAACCATTCGGCCAAGGAGACAGTCCCAGCTGTGCTGTGTGAAAACTCTGACTTTGCATAGTCCTAATTAAATCACCACGTACGGTGTATCCAGTGGTTCTCAAATGGGGGTCCTTTTTTTTTTTTTTTTTAATTTCTTTTTTCAAAAAAAAAAATGCTACATGTTACTTATTCCTTCTCAAACTACTTCCTACATGGTGCTAGTCTATCAAAATATCTTGGCTGTCATTGATTGTGTTGCATAGTGGTTTTCTGTACTGTTGACAAATTGTGATATTTTAGTCGCTTTGGACAAAAGCGTCTGCTAAATGACGTAATGTAAATGTAATGTAGGCCTAATGTAATTTTTTTTTTTTTTTTTTTTTTTTGTGCAAAATCTTCATAGTTCAACGAAAATAATTTATGCTTTAAATCTAAAATGGTTCATGGATTACATTCTAATAACAAACCTATCAAGTTAAAAGTCATGTCGGGCACTCAGGCTCCACAGAAATATGACACAAAGCTATGACCAATCAATGAAATATTTTTTTTCCCAGGATATTAAGCCTCATGATTGGTTGTTATTGGATGGCTGTGGGCAGGTGGTGATTCCAGTAGTGAGCAAGCGGTTTTATTGATCTTTCCGATTATTCCGACAGCACATGAATGCAGCATCAGAGCAGGTCAAATGAGGTCAGATGATCATGGGTCAGAATGTGTGTGGGGACAACATGTTGCCTAACCCTAATAAACAAATCTTTGGAATGTAAATTATAATTTTCAAATAAGAAAGTTATTTATTTTAAAAGAGACAATCTCAATGGTCAAGGGCTAGCGTGCTCTGTTTACAACGCGGGTTAACAGTAGTGGTTGGTTACACTACCTCCCCCTGTGTGGCTTTCGCTGTCCAGGGGGTCGTGCTCTGTCTCCCTTTTTTATAAGTCAAACACGCTAACCAGTCGGCCAAGGAGAGAGTCCCAGCTGTTTGGCTTGAAAACTCTGACTTTTTGCATAGTCCTAATCACCACGTGTATACAGTTTGTTGCAGCAGTGCACAGCCTCAGCTAGCTGGAGTTTGCAAAGAAAAAGTTAAGAAAGAAGAACTGCTAATTGTAAGAACAATTTGATTATGCTGTCTTTGCACTGGGCACTTGTGATTGTGTGCTGTATATTTTGTGGGTGAGTTGATATGCTGTTTGCATTAATACATGAATTGATTGCATGCATCATTGTGATGCTGCATGCTTCTATCGGTTTGTCAAGGTCGCCTAGTAGTAGCCATGTGGGCGTTTGCAGTTCTGTGAGAGTAGGCTACCATAGCTCACGAGTGAGCCTTATTTTGAAAAATGCTTTCAGCTCTGCTGTGTTATTTATTTCAAAAGAGACAATCTCAATGGCCAAGGGCTAGCGTGCTCTGTTCACAACCTGGGTTGACAGTAGTGGTTGGTTACACTACCTCCCCCTGTGTGGCTTTCGCTGTCCAGGGGGGATTTGAACCCGGGTCACCTTGTCCCTCCATTTTATTATAAGTCGAGCACGCTAACCAGTCGGCCAAGGAGAGAGTCCCAGCTTTGCTGTGTGAAAATTCGGACTTTGCATATATCAGCCTTAGGGGCCCTTTACACGAGGACAGTTTCTGGAAGAAACGACACAATAGCGTTTCCTTCACACCTTTTCCTTCACACCTTCTCCCTGTTTACATGAGCGCTGTTGAATTTTTAAAACGCCGTAATGTACATGCCAGGTCGCTAGGTGGCAGTGTGATCACCTTATTCTTTGCCCATACAAGGACGCTTCTGCATGACGTAATTTCGTAATCGTCTTTCCTGTTTTAAACACGGAAGTAGAGTACGCCTTCCGCAGTCATTTAGACTTGCCAAAAAGCTGTTTTCAAGCTAAAAAAAAAAACCCAAACTGTTTTAAATTTTTAATATTTGTCGGGTGAGAATGTAACATATATGTGACCAGTTTATCAGAATAACGCCTATTGGAAATCTTTAACGAGCAGCGAGGACCGAGAGCACTGAGTGTGCTATCTGTCAAACCCTACTGTAGGCTACTGGCAGTGAGAAAACACTGTCGACGTGCTTTTGTAACTAACATTAAATGCCGACCGGGTACAGCCATCGGCTCCTCGCAACAGTAACGTTATGAACATGTAACTGAAGTTGGCCGCAGTGTAGCTTAATTCTGAATGTTGCCAAACTTCATTCATACTGACGTTTTATTTTGAAAATGGTTGCCAACTCGCGCACGGCTATGGCGTAATCGCGTGTGTCGCGTGTGCAGGCACGTCAGAGTTTCTGAAATGTGCCGTCTTCAAGCGATTACATACCGGTACTTATTATAAGTCGAGCACAGCATTATTTTACTGGTCGGACTCTGTGCGGCCGTAGGCTGTAAAATGTGTTTTTTCAAATGTCAACAAGAGTGAATTTTACACCTGTTTGGGTTAGCCACTAGTTAGGCATGATAGAAGGACTACTGATGTACATGACTGCAGTGAAATTTCCCCAACACATTAAAATTTGAATTTTTGAACAATATTTCAAAATGGTCTCATTTTAATGTTCTGTTTTAATGTGTCTCTGCCTCATTGATATGGGCAGACATTTCACAAGCCCATGAGCAGAAGTGGCTACCTTTCACATAACCACATCATCCATTGTGCATATTAATGGGGCACCCATACTTGATAATCTCTCCTATTGATGTCTTCCGAGAGGCAAATCAGGTGAGTCAGCAGCTATTGACCAGTGTGAAATGGTCAGCAGGAGTTTTCTGTACACAGTCTCCTTTATATTTGTTCTGCTGCTCCTTTATATTTGTTCTGCTGGTCCTTTATATTTGTTCTGCTGCTCCTTTATATTTGTTCTGCTGGTCTGTTTTCATTCCAACATTAAACTAGAGCTTCATCTTAGTGTTCTTATGTTCATTATGTTGGGTGTCATAGGTAAATTTCTACTTAAATTCTTATTGTAAAAATCGGACTTTATCATGCTTTTATTCTGAAGGCAAAACACTAAACCGGAAGTGAAATTCCTGCTGTGCGGAAGTCAAATTCCTGCTCACCGCACGCTGGTCCTCATTGTGATGCTGCTTACCCCGCTAGCTGGGCGCTTCTGGCTCATACGAGCGAATTAGCGCCCGGCGAACGTCACGCATTTCCCATTTTACACTGTGCCATTTTCACGTCTAGGTCTAAATGCCGGCTCCTACCTGAGTCTTCACGTGAAGTGAAGACGCTATCCGATGCAAAACATCCTCTTCTTTTAATGACACCTAGTTGTTGCATCCAAATTGTTGCATAAAATCCACTTTTCTGTCTCTCAAAAACCGAAAAGCATTTATCTGGAGCACCTCGAGCAACCCGGAAGTCGTTGTTCCGGGTTGCTTCAGATCAGAGAAGAAGAAGCGGTGCGCCAGATAAATGCTTTTCGGTTTTTGAGAGACAGAAAAGTGGGGGTTATGCAACAATTTGGATGCAACAACTAGGTGTCATTAAAAGAAGAGGATGTTTTGCATCGGATAGCGTCTTCACTTCACGTGAAGACTCAGGTAGGAGCCGGCATTTAGACCTAGACATGAAAATGGCACAGTGTAAAATGGGAAATGCGTGACGTTCGCCGGGCGCTAATGCGCTCGTATGAGCCAGAAGCGCCCGGCTAGCGGGGTAATGATGCTGCATGCTTCTATCGGTGTGTCAAGGTCGCCTAGTAGTAGCCATGTGGTGTGGGCGTTTGCAGTTCTGTGAGAGTAGGCTACCATAGCTCACGAGTGAGCTTTATTTTGAAAAATGCTTTCAGCTCTGCTGTGTTATTTATTTCAAAAGAGACAATCTCAATGGCCAAGGGCTAGCGTGCTCTCCTTAAGTCAACCCGGGTTGACAGTAGTGGTTGGTTACACTACCTCCCCCTGTGTGGCTTTCGCTGTCCAGGGGGGATTCGAACCGGAGTCGTGTCAAATGCCTTTTTTTTATAAGTCGAACACACTAACCAGTCGGCCAAGGAGACAGTCCCAGCTGTGCTGTGTGAAAACTCTGACTTTGCATAGTCCTAATCACCACGTGTATACAGTTTGTTGCAGCAGTGCACAGCCTCAGCTAGCTGGAGTTTGCAACGAAAAAGTAAACAAATAAGAACTGCTAAACGTAAGAACAATTTGATGGTGCTGTCTGCATTGATTGAGCACTTGTTTACATAATGTGTACTACTGCATGTGTTGTTGATGCTGCTGTGTGCTCAGTTTGTCAAGCTAGAGTTGTACTAGCTTAGTTAGTGTGTGTGGGCGTTTGCAGCTCTGTGTGAGTACCTACAGTAGCTGCAGTGTGTGAGGGCGCCTTATTTACAAACCTGCTTTCAGTGTGATTTATTTTAAAAAGGGACAATCTCAATGGCCAAGGGGCAGTGTGCTCTCCTTAAGCCAACCCGGGTTGAAAGCAGTGGTTACACCACCTCCCCCTGTGTAGCTTTCACTGACCAGGGGGGAATCGAACCCGGGTTGGACTGTTCCATGAAGATCCTTATTTTATATCGAAGTCGAACACGCTAACCAGTCGGCCAAGGAGACAGTCCCAGCTCTCCTGTCTGAAAATGCAGACTACACTTTGCATAAGTTACACTTTGGGTAGGGACGTGTTTCTACCAATATCAAGGCTCTGAAATGCGACTGATCCCCAGCAGGTTTCATACTGCCCGAGCTGTTTTGGCTGGAGGGGAAAAAGCCCTCAGTAGCGACTTGTTTGTCATTTTGTGTTAATGATCTAGCCCTGCAGATCAAAGCATTCTGCTTTGGGGTAGAATTGGACGCTGTTGTTTTAGGACGTTTACTTTATGTGAACGATATAATCCTCCTGGCAGAGTTGGGAGACACCTTGCAGAAGACGTTGAATATTAATGTTAACCTCTGGTGCTCTAAGCTAAATGGAGGCTTATGATCAACCAGAGTCAAACTCAGATGATGCACTTCAGCCTACTGTAATATCTCTGCAGAATGTCTCATTTGGAACCCTGCCTCTGGAATCTACATATTCTTATAAATACTTGGGCTTTACTCTGGAATCTACATATTCTTATAAATACTTGGGCTTTACTCTGGAATCTACATATTCTTATAAATACTTGGGCTTTACTCTGGAATCTACATATTCTTATAAATACTTGGGCTTTACTCTGGAATCTACATATTCTTATAAATACTTGGGCTTTACTCTGGAATCTACATATTCTTATAAATACTTGGGCTTTACTCTGGAATCTACATATTCTTATAAATACTTGGGCTTTACTCTGGAATCTACATATTCTTATAAATACTTGGGCTTTACTCTGGAATCTACATATTCTTATAAATACTTGGGCTTTACTCTGGAATCTACATATTCTTATAAATACTTGGGCTTTACTCTGGAATCTACATATTCTTATAAATACTTGGGCTTTACTCTGGAATCTACATATTCTTATAAATACTTGGGCTTTACTCTGGAATCTACATATTCTTATAAATACTTGGGCTTTACTCTGGAATCTACATATTCTTATAAATACTTGGGCTTTACTCTGGAATCTACATATTCTTATAAATACTTGGGCTTTACTCTGGAATCTACATATTCTTATAAATACTTGGGCTTTACTCTGGAATCTACATATTCTTATAAATACTTGGGCTTTACTCTGGAATCTACATATTCTTATAAATACTTGGGCTTTACTCTGGAATCTACATATTCTTATAAATACTTGGGCTTTACTCTGGAATCTACATATTCTTATAAATACTTGGGCTTTACTCTGGAATCTACATATTCTTATAAATACTTGGGCTTTACTCTGGAATCTACATATTCTTATAAATACTTGGGCTTTACTCTGGAATCTACATATTCTTATAAATACTTGGGCTTTACTCTGGAATCTACATATTCTTATAAATACTTGGGCTTTACTCTGGAATCTACATCTTCTTATAAATACTTGGGCTTTACTCTGGATCAATTTATGTCCTATGATTCTGGGATTGGAACACTGGCAGACTCTGCAGGGAGAGCCTGGCGGAGGAGGTTCAGTCTGACATCCGTTACGTGTGATGGCACCCCAGCCATTTGATCAGTTAAGGGAGGCAGATGGAGGCGATGCTAACTTCCAAATTGGCCTAGAAAAATAAATACGTCATGCCTGCAGCACTCTGTTTGTGTGACGATGACCTCTGTGTGCTGTGGTCACCCTGACTGACTCCACAGTTACACGCTGGCCCTGCTTCACTTTCCCTCTCATCTGCCTTGTTTGGGTTTCTCCAGCAGATGGCGCCCCAGTGTTTCCCACATGCCGTTCAATGCCTCACCACTCCAGCTGTCCCTTGTTGTTAGTTAATTTGCTCATACAGTATCTCAGCTACCCACATTTGTCTGTGTGTGTGTGTGTGTGTGTGTGTGTGTGTGTGTGTGTGTGTGTTTGTTAGTCTAGACCTGTTCTGTATTCTTTGCATGCTGAGACTAACAGTTTGAAACCTTTGTTCATTCCCAAGCCTGTCTCCTCACTCTCCTGCCTTGTTCCTCTGCAGCATCCATCTGATCTGCATATCAATTTGTCCAGTTGAAACTGTCAGCAACAGCTCATCAAACTGCTATAGGACGAATCAGTGTGACGTCACTTGCCACCCAGAAATGCGGAACCCCCCGTGGCAGTTAACTAGTATGAGTTGTGCCAAAACAAACGTTAATATCTCAAAAACTATACATCACATCGCTTATATTTTGTCATTTTGAGTGAGAGCAGAAGTAGCTCAAGAGTTTGATGCATAATATATGCATGTCGTGTTAAAGTTGTGTGAACTGTCGCCGTTTTTTTAATGTAAACAGCCAGTTAGAGTCAGACACTCAAGTCTCGCAAAGCTCAGGCTCCATATTGCCGTTGCCACCCAGTGACGCGGTTTGTTGACCAAAATGCTGCTCGGCTGATCCCTCGTATATAAAAAAAGACTAAAAAAGTCTTCTTCTGTTTTGAATTGGAGATCCCAACCGAGTGCTTGTCATTTTTCTATATGATGTCAACACTGTACTGCACTAAGAGGATATATATACTGTAGTGTACATCACTTGTGTGGCGACTGGCCGCGACTTGTGTTGCGTTTTATGCGGGGAAAAGCAATCTAACTTTAATGTGGACATGGGAGACTTATTTTAATGCCAGGTGTAAATGGAAATCATATCTACAGTATTAATACAACCTGGACGGATACGAGGTGCATGTCAATGGCTAAGTGTAAAAATGGCGGCTGACGTGCAGAAACTGTAGATCACCGTGTGGAAGGAGTATGGGTCTGGAGGAGGAATGGGTGTTCTCTCTCTACATGTGACTGTGACATCCTCGCACTGTTTTGGATCCATGCTAATGTGTAAGGAGTGAGCCATCCCCATCACCCGGAGTTTGGGCTCAGATCTGGGCTGTTGTTTTCTGGGTGGAGTTTCGGGGTCAGAGCTGGACTGTTGTTTTCTGGGTGGAGTTTGGGCTCAGATCTGGGCTGTTGTTTTCTGGGTGGAGTTTGGGGTCAGCGCTGGACTGTTGTTTTCTGGGTGGAGTTTGGGGCTCAGATCTGGGCTGTTGTTTTCTGGGTGGAGTTTGGGGTCAGATCTGGGCTGTTGTTTTCTGGGTGGAGTTTGGGGCTCAGATCTGGGCTGTTGTTTTCTGGGTGGAGTTTGGGGTCAGATCTGGGCTGTTGTTTTCTGGGTGGAGTTTGGGGCTCAGATCTGGGCTGTTGTTTTCTGGGTGGAGTTCGGGGTCAGAGCTGGGCTGTTGTTTTCTGGGTGGAGTTTGGGGTCAGATCTGGACTGTTGTTTTCTGGGTGGAGTTTGGGGTCAGATCTGGGCTGTTGTTTTCTGGGTGGAGTTTGGGGTCAGATCTGGGCTGTTGTTTTCTGGGTGGAGTTTCGGGGTCAGATCTGGGCTGTTGTTTTCTGGGTGGAGTTTCGGGGTCAGAGCTGGGCTGTTGTTTTCTGGGTGGAGTTTGGGGTCAGATCTGGGCTGTTGTTTTCTGGGTGGAGTTTCGGGTCAGAGCTGGGCTGTTGTTTTCTGGGTGGCTTTATCTGCTATCCACAACATGATACCAAATGTATCAGGAGGAGATGGTGGATATTAATAAGAAGGGCCAGGTTGGTTGGTGGGCGAGGCCTGACCTTCACCCTCCTGGTGCATGTATAGGTGCAGCTGGATCAGCAGGATGGATAGAAAGAGAGGACAAAACCACCATCATATATATATATATATATACGGTATATGGTCCTCCTATATATAGAGAGATTTTTTTAAACTGCTAATCTTATGATTTCAGTTTTATTAATTTGTTTGTAGTCCAATAAGTTCCTTCTCTTTTTATTATTTGCTTTTTTCTTTCTGCTGTGTTTTCTTACTGTATTTTTTTTTGCTGTTGTTTCAATCTATGTAAAACATTATGTAACCTTTATCAAAAATACTAAGCAAAAACATATATGTATTATATTCATTTGTTGTAGACAGTATAGAACATATACACACAGAATAGAAAATAATATTGATAGAGCAATGATGGAAACCTAGATCATGCAACCATTTAATGTTGCAGTGTTCTAGTGTCATCCCAGTGTCTGTCTGTGTGGGCTTCTGATCTGAACCCAGAGTCACCGCCTCTCCAAAACCTCTTGCTCGAAGGCCATGAGAACCCACAGACCCATGGTGAACATCTTCATTCCCCGAGGCGTTCCTCCGCGCAGATTCAGCGATCCTAATCTCGTGAGGAGTTATCTCCTCTCAGATGGGGTCCCCCAGAGTTCCTGGTGGGAGTCGCTGAAGTTCCCAGTTTGTTTACAGACGTCCACTTCTTGCGTCACAAGGTCACAGTGTTTCATGCTTGGCATTCCATGTCCCACAAAGATCATAAAATATGCTGAAGGATGAAGGATGGCTTTGGACAGATGGTTGAAGGATGGCTTTGGACAGATGGTTCCTGAAGCTACTGTTGTTCAGACAATATAGCCTTTCACAAACCCTACAAACTCACCTTCCATTTGGTGATAATGCTTTATTATATAATAGAACGATAACAAATTCTGCAGCTATTTACAAAACAATATTTGTACGGATGCCTATCAAAAGCACAGGCATAGGTCATCAGTGTTGGGGGTAACTCATTACAAAAGTAACATATTACATGTAATATATTACTTTTAGCAGTAACTCAGTAATATAACTTATTACTTATAGGATTTCAGTAATATTATACCAGTTACTTTGTCAAGTAACTCAAGTTACAAATTGAGTTACATTTTATTAAATCAAAGCACATATTAAAAAAAGATACAATCATTTCCTAATCAAACTGTGTGTTTTTATGCAAATAACCACTATAGATGACAATAACAAAGGAAAAGAACAACATTTAGAATTTTGGATTGTTTACACTGATTTCGAGGCGGTTGAAATTATTTTTCGGGATGGTTCCGGGGCGGCGATGTCATTCTGCTGCTGCTGTTGTTTTGGTAAAAGTAATGCAAAAGTAGTGTAATAAGTAACGAGTTACTCTACACAGAAAGTCATATTGTAAAGTAACTTATTACCTTCAAATGAAAGTAACTAGTAATATGTAGTATATTACATTTTGAAAGTAACTTGCCCAACACTGGGCATAGGTCATACAATAGACGAGTTTCCTGGGCACTTCCGGTTTGCTTCCGGACTCGGCCGCGATCGTGTCTGTCGCTTCCGGTGTTTGTGAATACAGAGAAGCGTAAGGTACTACCGTAGTAGCCATAGCGACCGCCGAAAAAATGCAAACTTGGGATCATTCTCTGAGTCTCCTATCTAACGAAAGAGTGTATCCCACACCCGTTGACAGTGGACACATGGGAAGATAATATGTGTAAATGGCCGAACGTAACTACAGGCAGGATTATAGCGTATTTTGAGGAATCAATGGCGGTGGACGGCAACGCGATGAACTATCTCAAAAGCTCTGAAGCGTCAGCCAGACTAACGTTAGGTTACAGTCCTCTCCTCTGTCACAGTCAGTCAGACTAATGTTAGGTTACAGTGACAGTAGCCTACTCTCCTCTCTCACAGTCAGTCAGACTAACGTTAGGTTACTGTCCTCTCCTCTCTCACAGTCAGCCAGACTAACGTTAGGTTACAGTCCTCTCCTCTGTCACAGTCAGTCAGACTAATGTTAGGTTACAGTGACAGTAGCCTACTCTCCTCTCTCACAGTCAGTCAGACTAACGTTAGGTTACTGTCCTCTCCTCTGTCACAGTCAGTCAGACTAACGTTAGGTTACAGTCCTCTCCTCTGTCACAGTCAGTCAGACTAACGTTAGGTTACAGTCCTCTCCTCTGTCACAGTCAGTCAGACTAACGTTAGGTTACAGTCCTCTCCTCTGTCACAGACAGCCAGACTAACGTTAGGTGTCTCTCCATTAAAAAACAACCCAGTTTGCCTTGATCACTGCAAAACATGACATGCCGTGTGTAGCCTCCACACAATAGGGCTACACACGGTAAATCATGGTAAATACGCAGCACAATACCCGCCGTGGTAAACAGAAGAAGACTGGGATATTAACTTTAAGACGACTCACTTCTAGACTTGAATGAAATTGTATTCATCTGCTCCGTGGATTACCATTTTACAATTTCGGAGACGAAATTGTAACATAGCAACGTTGGTCCACAAACGTTGCTATTTAAAAAAAAAATGGGAGATCGGGTTGGGATTATAACGTTAGTTTGCCGAGTCGCACCTGGTAATCCAGAAATGGCGTTATGGTACCTTTGTCTACTTGTAGATCATCAAGAAACTTTAAATGAATAAATAACAGCTGCAGCAAGGTCATAGTGTAGCACAACATTAAAAAGGGTGACCTTTGCTGTAAGAAAATCCAAATGATGTTAAAAATATGATAATGTTGTTACTGATGACTTAGTCACATTTAAAAATAACCTGTACTTCGATGGCTGTTAAATTCAATGCACATTGATTGTTATAAAGATTGTCCCGTAACCAGAAGGTCACACGTTCGATCCCCCGTGTCCTGTAAGACTCTGCTGACTCATTGATAAGAGTGTCTGTTACATGGACAAAACATTGGAGACTATCTGGCCACAATACAATGTCTGCTCATGTTGTGTGAAGAGTAGCAGTACGTAGCTTTGAGCACATGGCTGCGTTGTTGCTGCTTCTTTAGTCTCGCTGGCCAGACTCCTCGGACGGAAGGGAGAGGAGTCTGGCCAGCGAGACTAAAGCCGCAGGTCTCCATAGTGGGATTGCGATGGACGGCGCTTAGCGGCAGTGCCCTGGGAAAATAGTTTCAAACAATCCAACTTGCCGTTTTCAGCGTGTAGCAACGAGCTAGCGTGTAGGTTTCTGCCGTTAGCTTGCTAGCTAGTTAGCGTTGTTGTTTTCACTGCGGCGGCAGGGCACTGTTTACAGCGACACACAGGGAGGAGGGAGCGGAAGCCGCTCTGATTGACACGGTCGGAGCCAATGACAGAGTTTGTAATAAGCCGGGAGCGGACATCCGGCTGCCACCGAAACAGTCGCTCCAATGGGAGAGCAGAGTAGAGCAGGGGAGGGTTTATCCCAGTTATGGAGACCTGCGGCGCCAGACTCCTCGGACAGAAGGGAGAGGAGGCTGGCCAGCGAGACTACTGCTTCTTTGACCGATCATTTGACAGATATGGTCCAAAATTAACACCAAGCGCCAAATGCGGATATTTTTTGGGTTTGGCGGATAAAATAAAAACAAAAAGTCACCCGATGGTTTATTAAGGAAAAGAGGGGTCAAGAATGAAAGGGTTGAACTGATGGCGGTCGGATGAGTTGTGGGGCGATGGTTAGCTTGAGGAACCAGGGAAATGAGACTCAGAGCGGGCCGGGGACACTGCCTTGCTGAGGGGGAGTCTTCTTGGCTCCATCGTATCCCCCTGTGGTTCCTGTACTGAGAGAGAAGAGCGTGGGGGGGGGGGGTTGATGAGAGAACTGAGACTGAGATACAGCAGAGAGAGAAGGCAGTGGTTTGGCACAGTATCGGTAGAGGAGATCAGGAAATTGAACGTGTGCTTGAGGTGTGATCTTGTTCCCGAACTTCGGTCGTAACAATCGTTCATTTTGTTCACCTCAACTTGTCCACATTTACTGCCATCGTTATACTGGAACTCCTCCATTAACCTACTGCAGGGTTGCTATGGGAGGTTTATTATGTATTCTACTTGGCAAATTAACGGATTCTCGGTTCTGCTTATTGGATTCTGAGGAAGCAATTAATTCTTGCACATCAGCCGCCACCTCGCCGGGACCTTTCCCTCCTTGTCAGTAGCCAGCAGCATAGTTCTTCCAGGGCCTGCTGTCAGGGGATGCAGCTGGCACATGCCGCGGATATTAACATGGTGTAAAAAGAGTGTTTTTCTCGCAGTAATACGAGTCGTGGCCTGGATGTATGCCCAGCAGGCTCTCAATATAAGAGAAAAGAAAGTAGAAGCCATCCTGACTTGAAAAAATATCACTAAGACTAACTTAAACAAAAACAAAAAATGGGGGCACGGTGGTGCAGTGGTAAGCGCTGTCGCCTCACAGCTAGAAGGTCCTGGGTTCGATTCCCACCTGTGAGCGCTGAAGGAATGCGTGCCCGTCCGCATGTCCTCGAGTGCCCACCGCCCGGGTGGGGTCGTCAAAAGGGCCTTTCTGTGTGGAGTTTGCATGTTCTCCCCGTGCCCCCTGGGGGTTTCCTTCATATATGAACCCCACACCAAAACATGCAATATCCTGGTCGCTGATGTGGTGCCTCCTCTGGTCGTTAGGGGCGCCTGTTCGGAGCGAGGGGAACTGGTTGGAATAGCGTGATCCACCCACGTGCTATGTCCCACCGGTGAAGCTTCCCCTGTCAGGTGAAAAGAAGCAGCTGGCTAACTGCCCATGTCTCGGAGGAAGCATGGAGCCAGTTTCGGCTCTCCCCAGATCGGCAGAGGGTGGAGCAGCAACCAGGATAAATAAATTAAAATTAGCACTAATGTGGGATAAAAATGGGATAAAAAAATCGGAAATAGCCTACTTGTCTGTCCAATTCCTAATAAACATGCCGTCTTTCTGCATTGGAGCATTTGTATAAAATTACATATAATCATTTAATTTTTCTACTCAAAAGTGTTTTTCTTACATGCATGACCACCAAGAATCACAGCGTTCCATAACTTTGCCCATTCCTTTGTTGTCATAGGCAACATCCATATGTGTAAATGGTAAATGGCCTGCATTTATATAGCGCTTTTATCCAAAGCGCTTTACAATCAGTAGGTACATTCACCCATTCACACACCGATGGCGGCAGGCTACCACCACGCAGGGTGCTGGCACACCATCGGGAGCAAGTTGGGGTTCAGTGTCTTGCCCAAGGACACTTCGACATGCAGACTGGAGGAGGCGGGAATCGACCCACCGACCTCTTTTCCCCAAAGCGATTAGTGGACGACCCGCTCTACCTCCTGAGCTCCAGCCGCGTAGCTAGGAGCAGTTAGGAGTTAGGAGGTTGATGTGAGGAGCAGATAAGGAGCTTAATCGCTGCATGACTGAGCTCAGGAATGAACTTGTCCGAGCTCCTCAGCAGCTTGTCATGGAATTGCAACCCACAGCTCCCAACTGACTGTAGCCCAGAAGTTCCAGATACATGATTGGTATCCATTAATCATGCAGATTCTAATTATTTTAATTAGATGACAATGACAAATGCTCTTTACTCAGACAGGCATTGTTCATTATGAGGGACCACCATGAGATGAGAGGAGAGTGTGAAGCAATTGAGACCACTCCCAGACAAACAAGATGCACGTTGTGTGTGTATACAGCTGGGCTTTCACCAGAGTGAGGACCAGTCAGAATCCACTGTTTGTCCTAGTAGCTGCATGCACACACTCATTTGTCTGTGTCATCTTGTAGACACCTCGAAACTAGGGCAACTTTCTGTGTTTGTTGTTTTGCTGAATTTCTCAGACGACCTGCAGCAGCCAGACACACACGCCTGCTGCAGAGCAAAATGAGGACTTCTCATATAGAGTAGTGATGTCACGGTACCAATAATTCAGTAGTCGGTACCGGTACTAGTGAATTTCCACGGTACTCGGTACCAATTTCGGTACCACGGTAAAAAAAACAGACTGATATTTCTTCAACATATTCTCTTTTATTAAAGTATGCAACCATTTCCAATGAACAAATGTCATGTAGCCTTCAACTTTAAAACAAAACAATGTGCTTCTGCTTACTTCTTACATTCAACTCTGTATGGCAGTGAGTGCAGACAGTGCAACACCAGTGGCATGTAGCCCTCAAGTATTGTTTATTGAATTATAAAATAATAATAATAATCGATACCCTCGGTACCATGCAAAAACAGGTACCGAAGTACCGAAAACAATGTAGTACCGACTAAGTACCGAAGTACCGAAAACCATGACAACACTAATATAGAGCCATATGATTTCCGCAAAACAGAAGAAATGGACGGAGTCATGGAATTTGGTAATCAAAATGGAATCAACTGTAAAACGTGGAATATTGCAGTTTTCCATAATTTGGCTGAAATTGATAAAAGTAGGCCTAATTATTCAATTAAGAAGTAGATCTAATGATCGTAGTAACCGAAAAGATTTCATAATTGTAAAATACGCCTAGAGAAATGATTCAGTGTTTCGAATGGGATGTTTTGAGAGGGGGGGGGGGGGGGTCAGTCTTGCGTCGGACCCTTACTGCACCTCACAACTTATGTCGTTTTTACCTTGAGAAACATGTCGAAGAGCCTGTCTGACAGAGCCAAGTCATCAAAAAAAGAAAAATGCATCGCTCCTAACCCCTACATTTTAATTTAAATGGAAAAAACGGAATTAGTGAAAAAATCAAACAGAATTTGGAAGAAAAAAAATAGCGGATTTCATATGGCTCTATTCTCATAGCACATGATAAAGCATAGCCATTTAATGAGCATGGCGATGTGTGGTGGTCACTTTTTGACTGGGCAACATGGTGTGGGCGGATGAAAGCGGACAGTTGCCTGACTTGTTGTGTGTAAAGCCAAGAAAAAGTCGCCTGCGCTGCAAAGGGGGACAAGCTCAGTCAGTCAGTCAGACTTCCTCAAACATGCCAACACACACACACACACACACACACACACACACGCACACACACACACACACACACACACACACACACACACACACACACACACACACACACACACACACACACACACACACTGCCCCCTCCCTCTCTCTCTCTCCCCTCCTTCCCTCTCTCTCTCTCTCTCTCTCTCTCTCTCTCTAAAACCTGCCCACAGTTACCACCGCACACACACACTCAGTCTTCTCAGAGCAAGTTGAGTGCGAGTGTCTCTCGCCCAGTCTGTGTGTGTGAGGAGTTAGGACTGCATCGGCTGCGCGGTGTGTGTGTGTGTGTGTGTGTGTGTGTGTGTGTGTGTGTATGTGGGACTTTCTCAGCAGCATGCGGTTGGCGGTGTGAGCAGTGACAGGGGGGAAAAGTTTAGAACAGTATAGAGACTCAGCCCTCCTCTGTCTCCACACACTGAGTCAGCCGGGACAGATCAGATTCAGATCAGATTCTATATGGACGTAGCAACAGGAGGGGAGCAGCAGAGCAGCCGGGGACTTTGTATTTATTCTACTGTGACCGATCACCTGGCTGTCACTGGATTGGATATAACACCTGTGCATCAGCAAGCGTCACACCTGATCCATTCCTACAGGGCTGTTTATTTGAAGGGTAAGTGTGCTGCTGTTGTTGTTGTTGTTGTTGTTGTTGTTGTTGTTGTTGTTGTTGTTGTTGTTGTTGGTGTTATTTGTGACACCTGAATGTTGCCGATTGTGTGCGAACTGTTTTCGAGGTAATGTACCCACCTTGTTTGCTGTAAGTCAGAGGCCATTTACACCTGGCACTAACATGCCTTTTCTGTGATCAGATTGCAATCGGATAGTGCTTGACCACGTTAGCCTGATTTCATTTACACCTGGCGTTTGGGTGATGATCAGATTTGCAATCTGATTGCAATCTGATCATCACCCAAAATGGCTGTGCTCGTCTCAATCCGCATACAGTTGTTGTATGCGGATTGAGAGGACACATTGCATTGACACTTGTGTTCAATGTGGTCACAATGAGGCCATTTACGCCCGGCGCTAACATGCGTTTTCTGTGATCAGATTGCAATCAGATTGTGTTTTATCACTTGAAATGCCAGATGTAAACACCCCCAAAACGTATTGAAGAAGGATTGCAATCTGATCGGCCAAACCACCTCCGGAGGTGGTCAGGGATGCATTGTGTACACATTAAGTGTAAATGCAATGTGTCCTCTCAATCTGGATACAGCAACTTTATGCGGATTGAGAGGACAACCATTTCTGCCATCAGATTGCAATCTGATGGCAGAAAACGCATGTTAACGCCAGCTCTAAATGGAATCAGGTTAATGTGGTCAAGCACAATCTGATTGCAATCTGATCACAGAAAACGCATGTTAGCGCCAGGTGCATGGCCTATCAAAAGTGCACACATCCCTATGTGCCACCGCTGTCTGGGGCAGTATAGGGAACTGGTGTGACTGACGGAGCAGCTGACTGGTACTTTCTCATCCGTTTCCCAGTAGAGATACAGCAGAACTTGACATGGTACTGTAGCTTTACACTTTACACTTTACACTTTACACTTTACTGTATGTCATGTTAAGCCTTGAGTTTACGCAGGAACACCTGATACACAACTTTATATCAAATAGTAGTAGTAGTAGTAGGCTAGTATGTATGACATGCATGACACAAAATGCCGTGTCATTTTGGAAGCGGTCAGATTTTTCGATGCTGCACGTGAGCCAGTGACCACTTCCTTTTAAAATACTTCCTATATAGCCTCAGACCACACGCAGAGATGTCCACTCAGCAAGTGTCTTCCATTACAACATACCTGACGCAAAGACACTGATGACACACGTCCCTCTCTTGTAGTGTCCATGCCTTTGATATTGGACAGGCTTTTAGATGAAATGTTCCAAACCAAATGTCACACATTTTGTCTCTAGAAACGTCTGGATTTGATCACCGTCACTTTGGTTTATCGTTTGATTGATGTGTGATATATTTCTAATCAATTTAAATGACTGACCCATCTCAGCCAACTGTGTCACCGGTAGTAAGGTGCACACTTAGGAGGGGAAGAGAGACAAACTCGAGGAAATAAACACACAGCAATCAGTAACTATCCACCTTATTTTTGAATGCCCCACTGTAAAAAAAATAATTGTGGGTACAAGGTCCGGTTTAACGTGACTTATTGTTGCAGCTTGCCATTTCCTTTGTTATACTCTGGCTGCAGACCCGAATTATAAACCGGAAACTGGAGGACGTTATAAAAGTTATAAATATAGTCACGTTATAAACAACTAACCAACGCTGGGGGTCCGTATGGAAACAGTGTTACTCGAAATGGTTAAAAGTTAAATCAATTTGGTCATTCAGTGGCGTTTTACTGCCATGTAAAGTAACTATTACGCTAGCCGCTAGCATTAGCCACAGTAGCCGACTACCCACAATGCATTACGTTATCCCAGCACCCGAACGACACGGCTGTAGAGCAGAATGGCTCTGCTGTAAAATCCTCATAGACGTTTTTTTTGTCAAGTTAAAACAGTGTAAAAATGACACCGGAAGCGGAAGAAGCACCCATCAGGCATCATGGCAGCTAGAAATAAGGTGGATAGAGATGTGTACCACTTGGGTGGGCTGCTGTTGCTGGGAATCTGTGGAAAACAGTTGGGTTTCAATTACAGGTGGAAATGAGTAAAAGCTGTAATCTTCTTCTGAATCATAGAAGTCTCATTGATATTAGACTGTGACAACGTAGGTGCAACAATTCCAACCTCTTCCCACTCCCAACTCGTTAAATAACTGACGTTTGGTCAGCAGACTCGGCAGCCCTTGGTGGGTGTCACTTTTCAACTCACAAGGTACCCCCGCTATTTCTTCCCTATTCATAGTATTCCCATGATGTCACAAGCATTTTCCTACCAATATGGTGCTACAATACACACAGCTCATTGGCTGTTTGTGTCACGTGATTGTAATCACCTGTTAATTGATACAATCACCTGTTACTTGATTACAATCACCTGTTGTTTGTTTTCCTACCAGGATGGCCGTTTGGTGATGTAACAGAATACTATCAATAGCAGGGTAGTCTCTCCAATAGACTCAATAGAACTCCCACAACATCTGGAAAAGACGCCGCCACGGGATTGTGACAATGAAATAAAATGGTGGTCACCAAGGTTGTAGCATATATGCCTTCCATGCCGGAGACCAGGGTTCGATTCCCAGTGTGTTCAAAGTTTACATTTCAACCGTACGCCTTTAAGCCTAACCCAAACCATTTCTCAAATCTTAATCGAGTGTTTAGTTGCCTAACCATAACTGTAACACAAGTGGTTGGCTATGGTCTCGCGACGGGGAAAAATGCCGGAAAAGGTGGCGTTGAAAAATTCCGAATAAGGGGTCCCTGCAAGGGGGGTCCTGACCAAACGTTGACGAGTTGATAATGAGAATGTGACAATTCCGATGATTTACTAATCATAGCATAATTGTTGGACAGCAAGAAAGCATCAAAGACTGTGAGGCCATTTACACCTGGCGTTAACATGCATTTTCTGCAATCTGATTGCAATCTGATGGCAGAAATGGTTGTGCTCTCAATCCGCATAAAGTTGCTGTATCCAGATTGAGGGGGACACATTGCATTTACACTTGTGTTCAATGTGTACACAATGCATCCCTGACCACCTCCGGAGGTGGTTTGGCCAATCAGATTGCAATCCTTCTTCAATGTGTTTTGGGGGTGTTCAAGATGTACTTTCAAGTGATAAAACACAATCTGATTGCAATCTGATCACAGAAAACACATGTTAACGCCAGGTGTAAATGGCCCCTGTGTGTTTTTAAGGCAGGTTTAGCAAGAGTTCGTCAAACTATACAGCACCTTTTTACTGTCACTATTTTGCAGGGGCACACACTGACTCTAGTGCAGAACATACAGAAGGTGAGGTAGTCACAATGGCATCCACACACAGACCTCCTGCTCCTGTGCGGCTGTCAACTGGCCAAACAGAGAGAGAGGGCGAAACTCAATCATATCTGGATTAATGTGATATCTGATCTGCTTTCCCTGCAGTCAGTGTGGGACCACATGTGTGTCACAGCCTGTAACCACATGAAGAGAGAAGGAGTAAAACAGAAAGGGTTGAGAAAGGGAGGACAGGGAGAGGGGAAAGTAGATCAGAAAATAGGGGGGAGACAGCGACCATGTGTTGTGGATGGAAAAAGAACAGACTGTAGGGAGATGAGAGGAGAAATAGGGCAGGAGTTGAGGTAGAAAGAGAGAAGATATGAAACCCCCCCCCCCCATGCCAGGAATGTCTGCAGTGCACAAGCGGTGCTATTGGAAAACCCAGGGATCAAGTTCCCCATGTCAGCTGCTGCACGCCACTGTTCCCAGGTCTGCCTGTGAGATATCTGTTCCCAGGTCTGCCTGTGAGATATCTGTTCCCAGGTCTGCCTGTGAGATATCTGCTCCCAGGTCTGCCTGTGAGATATCTGTTCCCAGGTCTGCCTGTGAGATATCTGTTCCCAGGTCTGCCTGTGAGATATCTGCTCCCAGGTCTGCCTGTGAGATATCTGCTCCCAGGTCTGCCTGTGAGATATCTGTTCCCAGGTCTGCCTGTGAGATATCTGTTCCCAGGTCTGCCTGTGAGATATCTGTTCCCAGGTCTGCCTGTGAGATATCTGTTCCCAGGTCTGCCTGTGAGATATCTGTTCCCAGGTCTGCCTGTGAGATATCTGTTCCCAGGTCTGCCTGTGAGATATCTGTTCCCAGGTCTGCTTGTGTCATATCTGTTCCCAGG
The DNA here is from genome assembly GCF_964638095.1 of Poromitra crassiceps. Taxonomy (NCBI): domain Eukaryota; kingdom Metazoa; phylum Chordata; class Actinopteri; order Beryciformes; family Melamphaidae; genus Poromitra; species Poromitra crassiceps. Next base: position 21,053,893 of record NC_139638.1, read on the forward strand.
TCTGCCTGTGAGATATCTGTTCCCAGGTCTGCCTGTGAGATATCTGTTCCCAGGTCTACCTGTGAGATATCTGTTCCCAGGTCTGCCTGTGAGATATCTGTTCCCAGGTCTGCCTGTGTCATATCTGTTCCCAGGTCTGCCTGTGAGATATCTGTTCCCAGGTCTGCCTGTGTCATATATGTTCCCAGGTCTACCTGTGAGATATCTGTTCCCAGGTCTGCCTGTGAGATATCTGTTCCCAGGTCTGCCTGTGAGATATCTGTTCCCAGGTCTGCCTGTGAGATATCTGTTCCCAGGTCTACCTGTGAGATATCTGTTCCCAGGTCTACCTGTGAGATATCTGTTCCCAGGTCTGCCTGTGAGATATCTGTTCCCAGGTCTGCCTGTGAGATATCTGTTCCCAGGTCTGCCTGTGAGATATCTGTTCCCAGGTCTGCCTGTGAGATATCTGTTCCCAGGTCTGCCTGTGAGATACAGTATCTGTTCCCAGGTCTGCCTGTGTGATATATGTTCCCAGGTCTGCCTGAGATATCTGTTCCCAGGTCTGCCTGTGAGATACCTGTTCCCAGGTCTGCCTGAGATATCTGTTCCCAGGTCTGCCTGTGAGATATCTGTTCCCAGGTCTGCCTGTGAGATATCTGTTCCCAGGTCTGCCTGTGAGATATCTGTTCCCAGGTCTGCCTGTGAGATATCTGTTCCCAGGTCTGCCTGTGAGATATCTGTTCCCAGGTCTGCCTGTGAGATATCTGTTCCCAGGTCTGCCTGTGAGATATCTGTTCCCAGGTCTGCCTGTGTGATATATGTTCCCAGGTCTGCCTGTGAGATATCTGTTCCCAGGTCTGCCTGTGAGATATCTGTTCCCAGGTCTGCTTGTGAGATATCTGTTCCCAGGTCTGCCTGTGAGATATCTGTTCCCAGGTCTGCCTGTGAGATATCTGTTCCCAGGTCTGCCTGTGAGATATCTGTTCCCAGGTCTGCCTGTGAGATATCTGTTCCCAGGTCTGCCTGTGTGATATATGTTCCCAGGTCTGCCTGTGTGATATATGTTCCCAGGTCTGCCTGTGAGATATCTGTTCCCAGGTCTGCTTGTGAGATATCTGTTCCCAGGTCTGCCTGTGAGATATCTGTTCCCAGGTCTGCTTGTGAGATATCTGTTCATTGAGAGGGCAAGGGATGGAGTGGAATAGGACTGGAGGTGGGCCAAACCTGGAGAGGAGCGTTAAACTAAATGACGCACTATTAATTCTAATGTTCCAAATTCAAGTTCATTAAATTCACTCAAATAAAAAAATGACATTGAATTCATAAATATAATGGTTCTTCATAGGTCACTGGTGTCTTCTCTATAAATAAATATTACATCACAAATTAGGCTAATGATTTTGCTTGTTCATCCATATATATATATATATATATATATATATATATATATGCAGGGATATAGGTTAGCATCCATCCTTCCCAGACATTCCATGACATTGCTATACAGAAGATAGCTAAGTAGCACTTGTATCATGACTTGTAACAGTCTGTGCCTTACTAGTCTCTTAGAACAGACGAGTTGGCTTCCGCAATTTTCAAATGCTTCCGCCATACCGTCTGTACTTCGTGGAGAATCATGCACCAACCGGAATGGGAAGCAGAAAGGCGGGTTTTCCGCTCATTAGTCCAATCAGAATCCAATATGCCGCATTTTTCGTGGACACACGTGTCGTGATTGGTCGGATTTTGTCGAACTTCCTTCCAGTCTGAAGGTTTTTTTCCCAACTTCCTTGTGCATGTTCTGGGGGTGTAACGTACAGACTGTGTATAGCTGCATTCGCCGGATGTAGATGAGACAGTCTGTTTTAAGAGACTTGTGCCTTACAGAAGATACTAAGTAACACTTTTATCACTTGTAACAGTCTGTAGAACGCATTCTGAATGAGTCAGCAGCCGGTCAGTATGAAGTCACCATCATCATCAACCTCTCTTCTCCACAGGACTGCACAGTTCCCAGACATGCTGTGACACATGGCATGGAGGGAGGGAGAGAGGGTGGGTGTGTGTGTGTGTGTGTGTGTGTGTGTGTGTGTGTGTGTGTGTGTGTGTGTGTGTGTGTGTGTGTGTGTGTGTGTGTGTGTGTGTGTGTGTGTGTGTGTGTGTGTGTGTGTGTGTGTGTGTGTGTGTGTGTGTGTGTGTGTGTGTGTGTATGTTGGAGGGGGGGTATGCTGGCTTGTAGCATACCATACCAAAGGGCCACATTGTAGACTATAAAGGGGTCACATATGCTGTCTAAGTTGGGTCTGTAGACAAAATAGACATTGACTCATGACTTTGATTCAGGGAGGAAAGCATGAGAGAGCAGATAGAACATTACAACAGAACATCTAGAGTGGAATCTTTGTATGTATGTAGGATGTATGTATGTATGAATCTCTTATCTATCTGTCTGTATGTTTATCTATCTATCTATCTAACTATCGGCCTGTCTATCTATCTATCTATCTATCTATCTATCTATCTAACTATCCACCTATATATGTCGGTCTATCTCTGTCTGTCTTCCTGTCTATATGCCTGCCTGTCTGTCTGTCTCTCTCTCCAAGGATCATACTCCACCTATTCCTGCTATATTACTACAACCTCCCTCCCTCTCTCCCTCCCTCCTTCCCTCCCTCTCTCTCTCCCTCCCTCCCCCTCTCCCTCTCTCCCTCCCTCCCCCTCCCCCTCTCCCTCCCTCCCCCTCTCCCTCCCTCTCTCCCTCTCTCTCTCCCTCTCTCTCTCTCTCTCCCTCTCCCTCCCCCTCCCTCTCTCCCTCCATCTCTCCCTCCCTCCTCTCACCTGTGTGTGACTCACACAGTGGTCAGTGTGGGCACTGCAGTGAGTGAAGGTAAAGTGAAGGCTGTGCTCCGTGACATCCTCTCTCTCTAAACCACTGATCTGCAAACAGCACAGTGAGAAACATGGCCTCCTCACACCTCTGTGACGTTTCAGCAGAGCGTCAACAGACTGCACACTGCTGTCCAGCTCTCTGCGTCACTAACGGGAGGGTTATATTTAAGCAATATAGCATGAGAGCCAGTGTGTTGTGAAGAATATATCTTAACTGCTGAGCAGGGGGATATATTCCACAACACACGCAGCTCGAGTGCTATATTGCTTTTATAAA
>NC_139638.1:21062043-21109543 GCF_964638095.1 Poromitra crassiceps
CAAACTCTCTGTGCCGATGTGATTTCTCATCACAGTGTCAGCTTAGGTCAAAGAGTTGCGCTGAAGAAACATTGGAAATTATTTCTTGTCCAACTGAACGCCTTATTGAGTGAATAGAGGATCATTTAGATTAGGAATCCAGTATTCAATAGACTCCACAAAACATGACTCAGGATCCCCCCTGCTGGTGGACACAGACAGGCAGAGAATACTAATAGCTACTGTAGCTGCAGCCTAAAGACAAACTGCTGTCAGATCAAAATCACTGGTAGAAGAATACTGCGTAGAAGAACAACTAGAAGAAGAGCTCTACTGCAGTGTTTCCCCTAGAACATCTTTCAGGCCTGGAGGGATTTCGAAACGTATACCCCGACCGCAAACGGTGGGGGCCCTCGCTGGCGACGCTAAACCTTTAGCTAACCTGTTTGCATCTATGTTGGCAATGGCATCCCGAGTATCGTCATACTATTATGGGATGCGACGCGAACAGTTGTATTATGGGATGTGCGTTTCCCAGGCAACGACACACGTTGACACGTTTTGGAACAGCGCCGCACGCTGGCACGATGCTCCTAAAAGCGAAATGCTTATTGTTTAAAAAAAATCTAAAAAAAAAAAAGGAAAAAAAATCTGTCCTGGTGGGGGCGCTGTTCTGTGGAATGGTAGGGGAAACACTGCCTTCCTTTTCTTTTTTCTTCTGTCACAAGTCACAGAGTCGCCTGCTGTGACCATAAGCACTGGGGAATATGTGACATCCTGTTTACAGACATTATAGCAGATGCCAGAAAACCTCCGGGGTCTGAGTCGTGACTGTCTATCTGTGTGTGTGTGTGTGTGTGTGTGTGTGTGTGTGTGTGTGTGTGTGTGTGTGTGTGTGTGTGTGTGTGCGTGTGTGTGCGTTGTATACTGAACTGTCGTATAGTGAAGGTCAGGGTGTCTCCTCCCGCTGACTCTTGGGTGATGGACGCTCTGAGCTCTCAGGCAGAGTGTGAGAAAATCCTATCGAGAGATTCTCAAAGAATGTTTCCAATGCTGCTCGACAGTTGAGGCAGAATATTAGCCCGATTTAAAGCAGCTACGAGCAAGATTTTCGATTGTTATTAAACAGGCTAAATTTAATATCGATGCATCACATCTTACCTCTAATAGTAGACGAGACCAACGCAGAGTAGTCTCGCTTGAACCCCGAGTGAATCGGCCAGTGTTAGTCTGTCTGTGGCCAGGGAAGATCAGGAAGTGAAATGAAACGGTTTGCAGCAGCCACTTCGGCCATAACCACAAAATAACTTCCAAAAAACCTGTTAGAATATAACGAGAGATGTTCGCGAGAGTAGCAAGCCCCTGCATGGCGTTCTCCTTGTTTATGGTCTGTTGCTAGGCAGAGCGAAACGGCGGAAGGCACGCAGCTGCCATGAACCGTTTTATTATTATTCTATTTAGTTTCACTTCCGGGTTTATCCGGCCCGCCGGTAGACAGATAGAGAGAGAGAGCCCCCTGGTGACGCGAGGTTAGACAGACACAGACTCTATAATCATCAAGAGAGCAATCTCCGATTCACACGGCTTTGGTCTCAGCTACTATCATAGGTAAGATGTGATGCATCAATATTGTAATTATACTGTTTAATAACAATCGAAAATCTTGCTCGTAGCTGCTGTAAAAAATAAGGCTAGGTCAGAACCTAGCATATGCCCAGCGTAGGGATGTCAATTTTCGGTTAATTTCACTTTCGATTAACCGACGCTAATAATCGATTAACCTATCGGTTAATTCATAATTTTTTAATATTAAAAAAAAAAAAAAAAAAATGTTTTTTTTTTTTTTTTTTTTTTTTTTTTGTCTATTTACTCAATGAACTCATGCCCAAACAAGGCGTGTCTATTTAGATGCTGAAATGTTAATGCTTTTTGTGTTAGAATTTCTAACACAAAAAGCATTAACAAGCATTAACAAAAAGCATCAACATTTCAACACAAATTCTTTTTGTGTTAGAATTTCTAACACAAAAAGCATTAACATTTCAGCATCTAAATAGACACGCCTTGTTTGGGCATGAGCTCATTGAGTAAATAGACCAAAAAAAAAAAAAAATTTTTTTTTTTTTTTTTTTTTTTTTTAATATTAACTGATAGACCGACAGCAATAACCGAACAACGACGTTAGCGACGGTTAATCGATTAACGGTTAACCGTTGACATCCCTAGCCCAGCGCCATAAAGCGTTCACGAGCATCGGCACTCAAATCGGCACTCAAATTGGACTGGACAAAGCCAGATATAGGGCCTGCTTGAGCTGGCCAAAAACATCCTGATAACATGATCTCATATTGTTTTGTCAATCGTGATCAGTATATGGTTTACCAGGCTAGCAGGATATAGCCTACTGTTCAGTATACTATAGGCATGGGCGTTAATTCCTATGATGGAAATTCTTAGTGTGGACTTTGGAATTCATACAGCCATTCATTTTTCTAGAGATCACACCTGCTTAATATTCGGTACTAAAATTAAAGAACAAAAACAAACCTAGGCTTCATCTCAATCTTCATTTTTTGACTTGTTCTCTGTCTCAATTCTGGATACGATTTTCATTTCCAAAGTAGAACTCAAGGGATTTTTATTTTTTTTGCAACGGACAATTATTCTCTTACAGAGGACATGTCCCCTGAACCCCCATGCTTGCATTCTGTTACAGTAGGCGATCTCAAATAACATACTGTACTATAGGCAATATGAGCATGTACACGCATGTACGTCGTGCACGCACGTTGAACTATAATTCAAGTCCTTGCTTAGGCTACATACCATCTTGAAATGTGACAATTTAACACATTCACTGCCAGACGTTTTTTTTTTACTGTAGTTAGCTTCTGCCAGAGGGGTTTTTTGAGGATTCTGGCTCATCTTTCAAGACCCGAGGATTCTTTTCTGCTAAGATTTTGTGAACACACAATATCTCAAAAGAACTAATAGAATGTGTGCTTTCTCTGTCTAAAATAGTTAGTTTGTAGAGTTAGTAGTTATGTAAGCATTAGCAGTTGAATACAGCATGGTTTCAGCGTCAGAAAAATGATTCAGAGATAAACGGCTTTTTGTGAAATTCGATAGAACAGTCACTTTAACCATTCATTTTTGGCATCAGTAAGACGTCAGACATCTAAACAATAGTTTTGAACAGTAATTTCCTCCATAACAGCAGGAAACCCCCCTCTGCTTCCAACTCCTCCCTCCGTGGGCGTTCTTCTTGGCTGCAGCGGCCGTCACAAGCTTGTCACCAGTCTCACTGCTTTGCTGCTGCTGCTGCCTGTCTGCGCGGCCGCTGTTTGAGGAAGTCTGGATGGACTCGCTCGCTTCTTGGAGTTTTGGTTGAGATAAGCTTTTGCGATTCTGGTCATATTTATGCTGCGTGTTTCAAAGTGTGTTCCACCTGTAATCTATTATGCAAATTTGCAATCCCGCATCGCCAGCAATCAGCGCGAAAACGAAAGCGTTTTCCCCCATCCATTTTCATGAGAATGGCTGCTTTTTGCTCAGTATGAGCCAGAAGCGTCCGGCGAGCGGGGTAAGCCTTCCTCTAGTCAGGAGAGCACTGTCGCCACTTAGTGGCTCGGTGGAATGGGTTGTAAACGTTCGGTGGCTCCAATAATTATATAAGAGATGTAAAAGGGTTAGATGCACATCCCATGGTCAAAAAAAAAAAAATCATTTTTTTGACGTATTAATACGTCATTGGCAGTCAACCGTTGGATTATTTTTGACGTATTAATACGTCATTGGCAGTGAAAGTGTTAATATGACCACTTTTATTATGATTTATGAGTGAAGGATGATTTTTCTTCATGTTTTGCGTTGCTTTGAGTATAGGCTATACAGCTGGTCAGGGCGCATTCTAGACCAGACTACTTGTGATTCATCCTTTTACTTTCTTGTTTTTCACTACTTTGCTGCTTTTATTCCCTTGTTATGAAGGGGAGAAAGTCATCAATATTTCATATCTGGCTGCACTCGACCGTTTCTCATTTTGGTGACCCTATTTTATTTATGAGGCTTCATCAAAGGACCCGTTTTAAACGTGCACACACACATATGCACACACACACACGCGCGCGCACACACACACACACACACACACACACACACACACACACACACACACACACACACACACACACACACACACACACACTAGCAGTGTTTTGGGGGTAAGTCGTTACAAAAGTAACATATTACATGTAATATATTACTTTTAGCAGTAACTTAGCAATATAACTTATTACTTAGGATTTCAGTAATATTATACCAGTTACTTTGTCAAGTAACTCAAGTTACAAATTGAGATAAAAAAAATTTTTAATCAAAGCACATATTTAAAGATACAATCATTTCCTAATCAAACGGTGTGTTCTTATGCAAATAACCACTATAGATGACAATAACAAAGGAAAAATAATAACATTTTGAATTTTGGATTGTTTACACTGACTTATAAGCAATGAGTTACTCTACACAGACAGTAATATTGTAAAGTAACTTATTACATTCAAATGAAAGTAACTAGTAATATGTAGTCTATTACATTTTGAAAGTAACTTGCCCAACACTGTACACTAGTACAGATCTGTCATAGTATGGCGCTTGTTATGTCTCATTAAGAGAGGGACAGTCTGTGTGTAATGGAAGTTGTGGGAGTCAACACTGGCATGGATGCGTTGTAAAACACGCCAGTCATTCTCTTTTGTTACAGGCTTTGCAGTTGTATCATAAATCTCTGCATGGCTCCATCATGGAGGGACAGTGGAGAATTAGCTGTGGAGAAATAGACTATACACAACCTCATTATTACAATAAGATAAAAGGATAGGCTCTGTGTGTTTTTGTGTGGTGTGAGTATAGGTCAAGTAGTATTTGTAAAGTCGATCAGTCTGATAAGATGTGTTTCCAAAGTGAGGTTGCTCTAACTATCTTGGCTTTAGCCCTCGTCTTCCGGTCCTATAGTCTCTATGACAGTAGCTAGTAGCATGAGAGTTGTAGCATTGAGAAGAGTCCGCTCAATTCACTTAAACAGATGTTTTGCAGCATTAGCTGAATAGCCAGTAAGCTAACATATGACGGCACGGTGGCTCAGTGGTTAGCGCTGCTGCGTCACAGCAAAAAGGTCCCGGGTTTGAACCCCCGGACCGTCCCATGTCCTTTGCTACATTGGTCCTTTCTGTGTGGAGTTGCATGTTCTCCAGGTGTCTGTGTGGGTGTCAGCAAAGGGGCTCCAGTTTCCTCCCACCATCAAAGACATGCATAGGGTTAATACTCCTGTCAGTTCTAACTGGAGTGCCAAGGGACAGCAGGTACAAAATAGCCATCTGGCTAACGGGCACATTGTCCCTCAAATAAATACATATGAGTAGCCACTGAGTGTTTTGTCTAACCTACTAGATACATTTCTTAGAGCTATAGAGACAGTCCGCATGTCTGGGAACGCCCACAAAATGTTAAACGGCTGGCGCGTGAGTGGGGTAAAACCGCCCATATATCTCATGGGCTGACTCACCAAAAGACGGTGCTGCGGCTCTAAACTACAGGTTTGGGGGTTCTAGAGCAGAACACAAGACGTCTGCTCAGATGTGCGTTTACTGCGGTGGTTAAATCCCCGATCGTGTCTGCCCGGGCTGGCCTATCAGCTAAATTCTAACTTTGCTGAATGGATAGAACGGGGGTTTTACCCCACCCTGTTCACGCCCCCAGCCAGGCTGAGCCAGCTAAACCAGCATCTATGACGAGACGTGGCCTCAACCTATAGAGACACTGCATGAAATGGGCCACGCCCATCACGTTCACTCCCATAGAGCAGCATCATATTCCTTGAATTAAACATAGCTAAAAGCTGTTGTGTGGTGGGGCTGCGCAGACAACAAATGTAAATAATCGCCAGTTAAAGTTTGTTTGTACTCCAAGGAAGCCATTGAGAATTGGCGAGAAGAAAAATGTGGATCTAGCTGTCAAGGAAGGATTGGAGGGGGGTTTCTGTTTTAGTGATGGTTAGCTGCTAGGTAAGAAGCACATATGATACACAAAATTGTTCAGATATGCCAGACAGTGTGGGAGTTCAAAAACAACACAAACAATAATCATATAGTTTCTGTTATGCTGAGATGCCCAAGCAGTACATTTAGAAACATCACAACAGCCACTGTTGCCAACTCCCCACGGAAAGTAGCTACTGTAATTGGCTGACCAAAATTTGAATAGAAGTTGCCCGATGACATCAAACACTATAGTTTGCATTTTATGAATCGTTGCTTCAGTCCCCGCTCTCAGCAGAGGGAGGGGGGCTGTGCTGTTGTTGTTGCCAAAATGCTCTGGAAGGAAGTAAACACATGAACATTGCTCCCATGGTTGGAAAAAAGTTGCACGTTTTGTTGCTCCTCGTTGCTTTCGAGAAAAATCGAGTGGCCAGGGGAGTCCGAGAACAAGGTCACAAAGCTAGCTGTAAAGTAGCCAAGATTGCAACAAAGGCCTGAGGGGGTATCACCTGAATATGCCCTCTGCTACACCGTGAGCAGGCAGCCATTCATTTTCATCTTCCTGCTGTGGAATAGATTCATTACATTATTGATGTTCTTAACATGCTCAAATCTCTCCCCCATCATTTGCTGTTTCTGTCCTGATCGATGAAGAAGCTTTTACCAGGAGCATCCGAACGACTAACTTTCAAACAGACTCGCAATTGATCATGCAGTTATATTACACAGATCCAACTTTTACTGTGATCTCACATTTCCACATCGATTGATTGATCCTGTAATGTATAGCTTCGGTAACGATGATATATGCATTTTCATCCCAGTGTTACAAAGATAACCTATAGGTTGAAATTTAAAAATAGTCTACTGCTCTCAGACGACAGCCCCCAACAGTCTTACGAAACTGTGCTCCACCATGACAGTTGTTTACAGTTCCAATTCGGGTTCCCAGCACTGCTGTTATCCAGGCGCAGGGGCAGTTAATCACAGGGCAGGAGGCCTGGAATGGTAAAGGCAGTGTGGCACAAGACTGGCAACGCACAGCAGGTGACTCCGTCAACAGATGGGTGTGTCACCTCTACCGCATGATTTATGCTGTGTGTGTGCGTGTGTGTGTGTGTGTGTGTGTGTGTGTGTGTGTGTGTGTGTGTGTGTGTGTGCGTGTGTGTGCGCATGTGCGTGTGTGTGTGTGTGTGTGTGTGTGTGTGTGTGTGTGCGTGCGTGCACATACGTGCGTGTACATGCTCGTACTGTACAGTATGTTATTTGAGATCGCCTACTGTAACAGAATGCAAGCATGGGGGTTCAGGGGACAATAATTGTCCGCTGCAAAAAAAAATGTTTTTCCCTTGAATGAATTGTCTCATAGGATCCTGATTGGGACTTTTATGGTTTAATAATAGATTTCACCACAGGCAAAATGCGAGCACAGCCTATTTCTTTGGCATGGGTCTTGCATGCTAGCTAGACCCTTTTCACGGGGGCCATTGTGTGTCGAAAAGGCAGAATAAACACAGGTGGAAGCAAAACACTAATGAGGGTTTCCAAATTCCAATCATGGAAGTTTGGGGGGGGGGGGGGGTTGTTTCCCCCCGTTTTGGGTGTGGTTTCTGAATGATGACGCGCTACACAGTGTCTCTATACAGGTCCTTCATTGTCTTATTTGATAGTGATGATGGTGGTGGTGGTGGTGGTGGTAGTAGTAGTGGTGGTTGTGGTGGTGTGTTTGCATGCATTTGCATGTGTGCCTGCTGCCTGTGCATACATGGGTGTATCATCCACATGCACACAGCACAGGACATGTCTGTCTGGACTCTGTGCATGGAACCAAATGAAGTGCCTGCAGCACCGCAGCAGCCCTGCATGCTGCACTTGTCCCAGTGCTGCTGCCTGGAACAAACATCTGTTCCTCATCTGGACCTGTGGGTTGTTTGGACCGCCACCAGGCCCAAGCTAAACCAGAACCAGCAGCAGTCTCAAAATAGGAGCATATGTGAATGAACTATCATTCATGCTAAATAGTAGCATACCCGGATGCTACTATTTAGCATTTGGAAAATGATATATTTGGAGGTTAAGGGAAGGGTGACACACACACGCACGCACGCGCGCACGCACACACACACACACACACACACACACACACACACAATCGTTCACCTGTGAGATGAAATGGTATGAAATTAATCGTCAGTAGCCTTTTTACTGCGTAGCCGCCACTAGGGGATGATGCGTCTATAACAGGATCTGTCTGTCTGTCCCTATATCTACTGTATGTATGTCTGTCCCTATATCTACAGTATGTATGTCTGTCCCTATATCTACAGTATGTATGTCTGTCCCTATATCTACAGTATGTATGTCTGTCCCTATATCTACAGTATGTATGTCTGTCCCTATATCGACAGTATGTACTGTATGTCTGTCCCCCCCCAAGAAAAGTATGTATGTCCCAAGAAAGAAAGAAAGAAAGAAAGAAAGTGGCTAGGTCGCCGAAAGAAATTGGCCAGTCGCCAATGATGTCATACATAGAACTCTGTTTTAAGAGATGGAAAGAAGGATCCACACCAAAAGAGCCTCCCGTGACCTAAGTGATGTCACTCGAGCAATTGTGATGTCATCGGTGATGTGTCAGTGATGATGTCATCAGTGCTGTCACCCAAGCAATTGTGATGTCATCGGTGATGGTGTCACTGATGATGTAATCAGTGATGTCACTCCAGCACTTGTGATGTGATGGGTGATGATGTCATCATCAGTGATGATGTCATCAGTGAGTGCGAGTGATGTCATCAGTGATGATGTCATCAGTGAGGGATGTCTTCAGTGAGTGACGAGTTCTATTACTGCATTCAAGACAACTCGGACCTCACTTTCAACACGGATTTTCCGGCCTCCAGCATAGTTGCGTTCATGCAGTTTTTAACTGAGTTACAGAAACATACACAGCTAGCTAATTTCATTGGTAAAATAGCTGTTGAATTCAACTATTGCTAGAATCAGAGTGACATATAATCAACACATTGCATAATTACACCTCAAATTCCCGAAAGGAGCCGAGATGGCCCATGGTACAGTAGACAGGATATCAGCTTTTCTTCATGCCGTAATGAGCCTTGAAACATTTTCCTTGTGCTGAGTGTTGATGTAACAGACAGTTTAACACTATTTCTACTACATTTCGATCGTTTCTACCAAGGAGTTGCTGGGTGCTACAGTACTGTCTGTCGCTGATGCTCCTTGCGTGAGTGAGTGCGCAGCCGCTACATGTCACATGGACAAACTTGCTGCTCTTAAAGAGACAGGCACTGGTAAAAACAATGGAAAATGTACTTTTTTTTAGATAAGATTGTCAATAAAGTATTTTCGATTTTCAATAATAAATATTAGTCGATCTTGATAATGAAAACGATTATTCGAAAATTCTAAATTCATTACCCATCCCTAATGAGGTCATGGGCTTTGTGACATCATCAGTTATGTCCTAAGTCCCTGATGAATATGATGCCATAGTGGTTAATATCCTAATGATGTCATAATCCTTTACGGCTGACGCTATATAAGTGATACCACCCCCCGAAGGTGCGCCGGATAGCAGCGTTTACCTAGACTTCCTTAGCAGTTACATGGAGAAAGACAAAGGAGTTCATGTTATCCATGTTGCGACTCCTAAACTTCCACGCTGGTCAAAGGAAAAGGATCTGTCTCAATGCCACGCCTCCTACAAGGTGAACTCCCCGCAGGAGCAACGGCTTTTGACCATCACCGACCACTTCCGCTTCCAGTACACACACTGCTACATCGACCGCAAACCTCTGCTGCTCTGCCCCGTCAACGAGTGTGCCGTTCAGAAGTTTGTGTCCACGACCCTGCGGCCCACGCTGATGCACTACCCCGAGCTCTACACCTCGGACGGCTGTGCCTCCTTTGTAGCCGCCTTTCTGTCGCTGGAGCTCCTGGAGCCGCCCCTCGACGTGCCCAAGTACCTGCTGTCGCCCACCTTGGTGCTGCGGATACAGAGGGGCACCTGCTTTGACTTCTCCACCCTGCTGTGCAGCCTGCTGCTCGGCGCCGGATACAACGCGTACTGCGTCAGCGGCTACGCGCTCAAGGAGATGTGTCTGAACGACCAGAGCCGCCAGGAGTGCCCCCTGCTGGTCGCCGAGGTCAAGGCGATAGCAGATCCGATGCCGCAGGCGAACAAATACACCGTGAAGCCCCCCAGGAAGCTGGAGAGTGACTTTGAGATGGAACAGGAGCAGAAGAAACAGGACAAGGCCCAGGCCGCCCTGCTGGACCAACAAGAGGAAGCGCAACGACTACAGGAGGAGAGCGAGCGCCCCCCGCCGGACCCGTTGCTGGGCCTGCGCGTGCACTGCTGGGTGCTGGTGCTGTCGGGGAGCCGCGATGTCCTGGAGAACTTCTTCATCGACCCGCTGACCGGCAAGAGGTACTCCGCCACCGATGACAGCTTTCTGGGCATCGAGAGCGTCTGGAACCAGTACAACTACTGGGTCAACATGCAGGACTGCAGTTATGGCTGCGCCGATATGGTGTATGACATGGAAGACGCAGCGACGTGGGAGGCCGTGCTGCACGGTTCGATTAGCCAGACACAGTTGATCAGCGCCGCCATGAAGAACGAGCCAATTTTGCCCATCCTTGAGGAGGAGGATGAGGACGAGGTTGAGGAGCCCAAGGTGTTTGAGATGCCGCGATCCTGGGTCAGCAAGATCACCATCTCAAAACAAGACATGGAGACTCGCTGGCCAGGCGGAGCCAAAGTGACCCACTATCGTAAAGCTAAGCTGGAGAGGTTCTCTCCCTTCCTGCTGCCGGACGGCCTGGTCACACGCCTCACCACATACAAAGACCTGGACTGCACCGAGGCCAGCATTGTGAAGGAGTGGTACCAGCACAGACACGACCATCTAGAGGAGAGGGAGTTAAACAAGGCCACCAGCTTCACCACAGAACACTTCCGACCTAGACGGAGTTTCTGCATTAAATCCCACAGGTACTTGACCCTGACCGCGGAGACTGAGCGTGACATGGAGTTCTACAGCCACGCCCGTGCCGACGGCCTGGAGCGGAGGGCGGAGCTGCCGCTGGAAATGACGGAGACCTTCCAGGAGCGCGATGACTTCCTCTACTACCGGCGCGTCATCTTTGGCCGCCTGGTCCAATTCTTGGGACCGGGAGAGACCGCCAAGCACGGAAACCGACCGCTTGTGAAAGTGGTGGAGCGCTTCCACAGGAACAGGTCCAAGCCGGCCAGTGAAGACGTGGCAGAACGAGTGTTCGTGTTGGCCGAAGAGAGCATGGAGGTGACCTTTCACTTGGAAGACGATCGCTTCTGGGGAGCGCGGAGGACCTTCAACAAACCGCGCAAGGCGACAGACAGGCAGAAGGCAGAGGAGTTCTCGCCGGAAATGGTCTCTTGCTTCTCGGTGGATCCGTCTGAGAATCCTTCGAACCTGCAAAAGTACGAGATGCTGATGTTCATGATGAACGAGGAGGAGAAGGTGGTTCTGCGGATCAAGAACTCTGAGAAAGAGGTGAGAACCATCCTCTCCTCCAGAGAGCAGGAGGAGAGCGGCATCGAGCTCCACTTCTCCATCTACAGCACGGCCTGCGCCCAGAAGGCCCGCCGGCGCAGAGAAGATATGGTGCACCAAGCGGAGGAGGAGCGGCGGTGGCGTCAGGAGAAGGAGAACGACATCTTGGCTCCCTTCCTGGCCCACCTGGGCAACCCGGAGACCGTGAGCCAAGAGGTCGCCATCCAGCTCCGCCAGAACTGTCTGGCCCACTTGAAGCAGCGGTTGGTCGACAACGCCAACTTGATACAAGCACGCTTTGACAAGGAGACGCAGGAGCTGCAGGAGAAGCAACAGTGGTACCAGGAGAGCCAACACGGCATGACCAAAGAGGACGAGGACACGTACCTCACCTACTGCTCTGACACCACGTTCAGAATACAGGTTCTCAAGCAACACCTCAACAAGCACAAGGACACGGCTCCTGAGAAGTACCAGGTTCTCGACGAGAAGCTGCAGCGAGACCCCCGACTGGCCCGCTGGTTAACCTAACTGTCCTTAAGGCGCTCACTATTATCCCGAGACGGTGATGTCTGGTCTGACGCACTTTGCGGTCTTTTGTGAGGAATATTTATTCCAGCGAACGCCAGCTAGTGTTGAATTACTTTAGGGCCTGTGTCCATCTAGCGTCTTTTTCCGACCGTTAAACGCTGGAAGTACGCTGGGAAGCGCTGATCTCAGCGCACAATATAACAAGGAAGCAGTCTGAAACTAACATTAGCTCAGTGCGGTAGTAGCTTGATAGCTGACAGCTAACATTAGCAAACAACACACATACAGTGATTTAGCTCAACACTCACCAGAAATATTAAGTGTCTAGCCAATCTGCTCCCACAATTGAGCCTTTCTGTCTCTGTTGCGATAGTTTTTCCATATGATTAGTTACCTGAAAAGGAGCACCCGACACCAGCGTCTTTCTGAAAAGTTAAAATATTATCAGCTGGGAGTGCTGGGAGTCGGACGCGCAAAAACACCGGAGCGCTGTGAAAATAGACGATGGATGCAGCGCACTTTCTCTAGACGTCCGTGTGCGCCCGCATACCCTCGCTCCTCATTGGAAACAACTGAAAAAAGACGCCGGAGCTGATGAAAAGACGCTAGGTGGACACAGGTCCTTAGACATGTCTAACAATCTACATGTCAAATCTCATATGAATACATCGACATTTAAAATGTCCAAATAGTTTAGGAAAATTATTTGATGAGAGAAAGCCGTATGACGCGTCTGGGCGATGTTGGACAATCGGTTGCTAATGCCTTAACTGCATTATTTACGTTGATCTCAGTAGCCTGATATCAGACTGAATTGTCAACTCATTATTCTCCATTTCCATCTTCTAGTGTGCGATTGCCCTCTGGTTAAGCAATTTCCATGAGGGGAATTCCATTTTTCCATCAGGGTTAGCCTAGCGCGATGCTAAATGACCGGCGATAGCGTCCTTTTCCCGATTGGTGAAGCCAAATCAAAAGTCAATGATCTTTAATGATTTAAAAAAATTCTGATTTATTTTACATGAAAAATGGCAATGTTTCGAGCCCTCACAGCCTCTTTAGTCAGGTCAGATTTGCAATTCTGAACTGACGAAGAGCCTGTGAGGGGCTCGAAATGTTGCCAGCTGAACAATGAATCAACAGTCCTTTCCAGTCCCTTCATAACAATAATCATTCAATCAATTGTCGTCATCAATTAAAACCTAGCTAAAATGGTTGCATGTTCAAAGGGGACAGAAGGACGGCAGACAGAAAATGAGACTACACACAAAGAAACGTTGCAACATGCATCAATAAGACTATTAGTTTCTTTAATTACCATTATTGTGCAGGTTTTAACCAGAAGTCTCAGTGTTATTCTGGCTCACTTGACGCTTTTGCGGCTTCAGTCGGCCTCAGTCTGCACGCAAATCGTTATCACAACAGCTGTGTATAAATGCGAAATAAAAGGTGAGCACGCAACGCTAGTTTGCCGTTTTATGCAGAGACGGTTGTCATGTAAACATGGCCTAAGACAGACGGAGAAAGACAGGCAGGCAGGCCGACAGGTGAGGTGACACAGGTGAGGAGGAAGGAGGGAGGAGAAAGAGCGAGGCTAGCGTAGGTGAGTGGTAGACTGATCAGAGAGATTGCAGGTTTAGCTTGTCGTCTTGTTATCTGACCTCTGACCTCCTCCCACACTTAAGGTCTTTGCACACAGAGTCCGAATTGTTCGCTGCGTTTTTTTAAATCCGTCATCCGGGGAAAAAAACGTCCCGCACAGATACCTTGCACACTGAGTCTGATGCGTTAATTATCCAATAGACAACTACCACGATCCTATTGATCCAGAACAGCGGCTGGCAGTGTGTCTGTGTGGCTCTCTCTCTCTCTCTCTCTCTCTCTCTCTCTCTCTCTCTCTCTCTCTCTCTCTCACTCACATACACAAACACACACACACACACACACACACACACACACCCCGTCCCGCATTCCAAGCTGGTCTGCAATCACCCGGCACATTCTGTCTTTTAATTCCGAATCTCTGTATTCCTGCTTTGTCATAAAATGCTTTGTGCTGCAGGGAGACGAAGTGAATGAACGTCTCAGACGCCACTTTTCATTGTGAATAGCAACACTACGGCGGCTCTGTGTGGTCAAACAACTGTCAAAACGATTTCATGGATGCGGAAAAACGCAGAAAATCGAACCTCGTCCCAAAACTTAAATGACGGACGTAATTGTCGGACTCTGTGTGTCAATGATGATCGACACAAATGAGGTCGTTTTTTTTTCCCCTGCGTCAATTTCGGACGATAAAACGGACTGTGTGCAAAGTCTTTTACACTCCTAGTCCTTGTCTCATACAATGCTGAATCTGTACCTGTCTGCCTAAAACACCATAACACATTTGCTTTTCTGGAAAATTCCAAACGCATGGATGGGGGAATAAGGCAAATGTAAAAAAAGGAAAATAAGAAGTAGAACGTTTGACCCAAATTTCCACGTTTTATTTCACTACCCCATGGCTGCTATATTGATCCCTAGTGAAACATGGACTAACTGTAAATAGGTTATACTCAGGTTATAATTCCTATTTTGTGCAGCTTGCTTGCAAAATAGGATGCGAGACAAATCTAAATCAAAACTCTTGAACCTTTTCGCAGATTAGAGTTGCCGTCCAGACCTGACGGCAATGGAAGAGCAGTCTGTGTCCCAGAGCAGCCCGGCGCAGCACAGTGGAGGTCAGGCCCACAGCCAGGGCCCGAGCCCGGGGAGGACGCAGCACAGTGGAGGTCAGGCCCACAGCCAGGGCCCGAGTCAGGCCCACAGCCAGGGCCCGAGCCCGGGAAGGGCCAACGTCATCAGGTGTGGGTGGCTGAGGAAGCAAGGGGGCTTTGTGAAGACTTGGCACACGCGCTGGTTCGTACTGCGGGGGGACCAGCTCCACTACTACAAAGACGAGGAGGAGACCAAAGCCCTGGTAGGTCACCCTTTCCTACCACACACTCTCCTTTCCTACCACACACTCCTTTCCTACTACACACTCTCCTACTACACACACTCCTTTCCTACTACACACTCTCCTACTACACACTCTCCTTTCCTACCACACACTCTCCTTTCCTACTACACACTCTCCTTTCCTACTACACACTCTCCTTTCCTACTACACACTTGGCACACGCGCTGGTTCGTACTGCGGGGGGACCAGCTCCACTACTACAAAGACGAGGAGGAGACCAAAGCCCTGGTAGGTCACCCTTTCCTACCACACACTCTCCTTTCCTACCACACACTCCTTTCCTACTACACACTCTCCTACTACACACACTCCTTTCCTACTACACACTCTCCTACTACACACTCTCCTTTCCTACCACACACTCTCCTTTCCTACTACACACTCTCCTTTCCTACTACACACTCTCCTTTCCTACTACACACTCTCCTTTCCTACCACACACTCTCCTTTCCTACCACACACTCTCCTTTCCTACCACACACTCTCCTTTCCTACCACACACTCTCCTTTCCTACCACACACTCTCCTTTCCTACCACACACTCTCCTTTCCTACCACACACTCTCCTTTCCTACTACACACTCTCCTTTCCTACCACACACTCTCCTTTCCTACCACACACTCTCCTTTCCTACCACACACTCTCCTTTCCTACCACACACTCTCCTTTCCTACCACACTCTCCTTTCCTACTACACACTCTCCTTTCCTACCACACACTCTCCTTTCCTACCACACACTCTCCTTTCCTACCACACACTCTCCTTTCCTACCACACACTCTCCTTTCCTACCACACACTCTCCTTTCCTACTACACACTCTCCTTTCCTACTACACACTCTCCTTTCCTACTACACACTCTCCTTTCCTACTACACACTCTCCTTTCCTACCACACACTCTCCTTTCCTACCACACACTCTCCTTTCCTACTACACACACTCCTTTCCTACTACACACTCTCCTTTCCTACCACACACTCTCCTTTCCTACCACACACTCTCCTTTCCTACCACACACTCTCCTTTCCTACCACACACTCCTTTCCTACCACACACTCTCCTTTCCTACCACACACTCTCCTTTCCTACTACACACTCTCCTTTCCTACCACACACTCTCCTTTCCTACCACACACTCTCCTTTCCTACTACACACTCTCCTTTCCTACCACACACTGCAGTGGAATAATCGGTGAAATTACCTTCAGTTCAATTTAAAGACCCCCTAAAGTAATGTTTCAAGATGTGTATAAAATACTCTACTTTGAATAATAATTTGTGTCTGATGGTTTTCCCCACAAAAAAACGTTAAATTATCTTGTGAAAATCCTTAAAATGACTTCCCCTCCTCCCTCGTTTAAAAATCCAAAGCAACCAATCAGAGTTATCTAAAACATAGCTGGCCAATCACAGCATACAACACGGGCTTTCAACGCATTCTCTCACTCGTGACAAAGTGACGACAAGGGTTTCTGACCAATCTGCAGTATATGATGAGTTGGGAGCGAGAATATGTTGGGGCTTTAACTGCTGAATATTGGACAGGGATTGGCTACAAGATTCGTGATGTCACGAATCTCGCTGTTTGAAAACGGCCTTTTCAGTGAGCTCTGAGAAACTTTACACTTTCAGCAGACGATTGTGTAACAGCGTTCTAGTGTCGAATTCGGCACAGACATCACTCTGCACAGTGACGCTCAGACATCCAACTGTAGGAACATAAAGAAAAACAGATTTTTGACTTTAGGAGGTCTTCAAGTTCTTTGGCGCCAATGATGACGTACGTTATATTACAGCACGCGCACATGTACCTTTTCATAGGACATCGGTGGTTGTGCAGCTATGAAAAACTGACTGGAGGGGGCGGGGCTTAAAACATCAATTTAACCACAAGTACCAAATGGTAAAATGGCCTGCATTTATAGAGCGCTTTTATCCAAAGCGCTTTACAATCAGTAGGTACATTCACCCATTCACACACCGATGGCGGCAGGCTACCACACAGGGTGCTGGCACACCAACAGGAGCAATTTGGGGTTCAGTGTCTTGCCCCAAGGACACTTCGACATGCAGACCGGAGGAGGCGGGAATCGAACCACCGACCTCTTTTTATCCAAAGCGATTAGTGGACGACCCGCTCTACCTCCTGATCCTACAGCTGCCCCCCTCTCAAACACTCACAATGCCATGTCAACTGAGACAACGGAAGCCTCGGGGCGAAAGAGCAGACGCATCTCGCAGCCACAGAAGATAACAAGACCTGAGACTGATTCAGATGAGCTGGGTTGTTTCGACTACGGTATGTGAGTGACTGCACAACTGCTGTCTGCTCTGCTTACACTGAAGTCAGGTATGTGTGTGACTGCACAACTGCTGTCTGCTCTGCTTACACTGAAGTCAACAACACAGACAACTAGTCTAATGAACAGCAGGCCGTGAGTAATGCAGAGAATAAGGCCGTCGCTAAAGTGACCGTAACCGGGCAGCCTGTCTCACTGGGCATGTGCAGACAGAGGTAAGAAGAATGTGAATGAATTAAGCTCCGGAAGAGAAGAGAACATGTAAATATTGAAGTAATCCCAACAAGTCAATTGTTTTTTTGTTTTGTTTTAATCAAACTACATCTTAGATAGAGTTAGATTGAGAACTGGGATGAAGACAAATTAGGGGATGGGGGGTCCAGGGGGGGCTGTGGCCCCCCGGTTAGAAAGTTTTGTCCATTTTAAAGTAAAATGCTTCAATCTGGTGCACTTTGAGAGCAGAATTAAGAGGCTAGATCTACAAAGAACTACAGACATCATGTTAGATTAATATCCTCTTTACTGTGCTGTTGCTTTACAATGATACAAAAAATAAATGTCTCCTCATATAATATAATATATATTCTGCATACAGGTCACATGGCAGAATACTGCTCAATTAAATACAATGGCCCATCTACACAAACATCACTTACAGGGGAGTTACTTACCCATTCACTTCAATAGAACTGTCCCCAAAGTCTAGCCCCAATGCAAAAATGTGAATGTTGTGGTGAGTTATGTCTCTTCCTTCTATATAGCACACAGAGAGGAAGCAAATTGTTGCATTTCTGATCAACTATGTCATATATCATGTTATTTATGAGGGCTTTAAAACATCAATGACAGATGAATAGATCTGGGGGCCGGGGCTATTTAGAAAAATATATATATATATATATATTTTTTTACAAAATACCAAGGTCATGACCTCGGTGTCCTCGACGGTAGTTACGGCCATGCGATACAGTGTTCATAAACGACTGTAGACTAAGTAAACTGTCACAAGCGTTTCAGGTTGAAGCCTTTGCATGTGAGTGGCACACCACTCATTTAATTTCAGAGATCCTACTGTTCTTTGTCTGTACAGAAAACTCCCAATTGACCACAACCTGCTCCACAAACAGCAGTCTCTTTTTTCCAGGGGAACATTTGCCTCAAGTTACAATCTTAATTCTGCTCATCCACCCACGCTCCGTTGTCTGGGCTGATTTCCCAGCAAACTCAGCTCAGCCAAAGCCAGAGCCAGAGCATGCACCTCTGCAGCCGGAGGCTCTCAAGGTGAAACCTCCACACCGGAAGGTGGGCCGTGGGCCAGAGACCCAGGGAGAGAGAGGAGTTATTCTTCACTCCTGGTGCTCCTGGGCAGCTGTTGTTCTGAAGCTAAAAAGGAACTGTGGTGTTTATAGGAGCACCACCAGCTTCTGTTGTGCTCCAGTTCTCTCTGCTGTGACTATATGCTTAGGGGACGATGCAAGTGCCGTATAGCAGGTTTTCTTAATAATTTACAGGAAATGACAGGAACAACATGGGAAAGGGTAACAAATGGTTGTTACCCTTTCCCATGTCTCTCTCTCTCTCTCTCTCTCTCTCTCTCTCTCTCTCTCTCTCTCTCTATCCACCCAGAAATGTTATTCATTACCGGCCCTACAATTTCAACTACCGAGGAACACACTCCACTCTCTTATGCGTTGCCATTTTCCGTCCGTTGGCCTAGTTCTGAAATGAAGCCAACATAAATTTCCGATACTTATTTGTAAAACTGCGACTTTTTTTTTTGTCTGCGATGGAAAACTTCAATAAAAGTAGGCCAAGTCACACAGAGCAGGCGTGTTTCAAAGTCCTTCAATCTCCATGACCTTCAAAGCAGGAACAGCACACACAAAAACACAGCACCCAAACAGAACACAGCACCCAACAGAATACAACTAAAGACAACTAGTCCAGGGTTTCTGACTTGGGAAAGAACACAAACTGGGGGGAGTCTAGACTTCCGATTCTAGCAGAACTGATAATATTAACGATCGAGACACAGATGTGTCAGCACTTGCAGTGTGTGCACAGTGCAATTATAACTCCTTGTCCTGAGGCACCAACCACAGAATGTGACGGCGTGGAGGAGCCATATTTAGATTGGCTATTAATTACTTCTCTGATGCGATGCGATGACTCCATTTGTTATGTCTGCCCCGTTTGACGTTGGCCTAATTGCTGTCTCGGCTTTAGGAGCCGGAGCATCTGCCCCTTCTCTGTTACAGTATAGAGTAGTTAATACTACAGTACATGTAGTTCAATTACTAGGGGCGGCTGTGGCTCAGGAGGTAGAGCGCGTCGTCCACCAACCAGAAGGTCGGTGGTTCGATCCCCGGCTCCTCCAGTCCGCATGTCGAAGTGTCCTTGGGCAAGACACTGAACCCCCAAATTGCTCCCGATGGCTGTGCCAGCACCCTGCGTGGCAGCTGGTCGCCTTCGGTGTGTGAATGGGTGAATGTAGGCACATTGTAAAGCGCTTTGGATAAAAGCGCTATATAAATGCAGTCCATTTACCATTTTACCATTTACTAGTTTAACTACAATTGGCAGTAGTTGGGAGGTAGTTTAACCTCACTCAAATCGCAGTAGTTTTTTCGGTAGTGAACTACTTTGCGTCATGTAGGTTTAGTTAACGACAAACTAATTCTCATGATGTGTTTTGCCATACAATATGGCACAATGCCACAGCCGATCGGCCACGGATGTCATTTAATGACAATCACCAGCTATTTGATTAAAGTAATATGTGATTGAATTTCCCTAGATATTTAGCATTTTCCTGATACCGCCTCAACAATTGCTCCCTATCTTCTCCTTACAACACATCCTCGGGCTGCCTAAGTGGTGATTGTGTGCCCCCCCATCATGACATCAAACACACACGTACACTTTACTCAGTGTCAGTTCACTTGTCCTTCTGTGTAACAATATGAGATTCCACATTCAGATTGTGATAATTTCCCGTGATGTCGTTTGGATGTAGTTGAATTACTTTTTGAAAGTCGTTTTAGTTTGACAAGCAATTTTTTACATATTTAAGATGTAGTTTCACTACTTTTCATTGTGATGTACAATAAGCTAGTTTGGTAAACATAACTAGGGTTTTAAAGTCGTTTCCCCAACACTGCAGGCACAGGACAAAGCCAGGACTGTTTAGATATGGACTCGCATTCATTCAAAAACACACAGAGAAGTAACTCAAACGGGTGAGAAAGAGGAGTGATTTTGATACACTGACACAACCATTAACACATACATTACATTACACATACAAATATAAAAAAATTACTCTACATAATCTTCTTTTATTATATAAAGTGGGCAATCTCTGTGTGTTCTCCGTTTCAATTTTTGTCCCACTGATGATGTCATAGGCATTGTGACATCATCAGTGATGACGTGAGAGCAATTGTGATGTCATCAGTGATGTGACGGTGTGACATCATCAGTGATGTCATAAGAGCGGGTGAGCCCGGACAGCAGGTCCGCCAGGACACTCTCAGGAATGAGTTTTTGACATGGAAATAGAATAAAACACATTTGACAGTACTTACAAACATGCTGCAGTGTGCATGTCGCGTTTGTGTACATTCAGAGTGACCCAGACAAATGGGCTCAGCAAGACGATTTTGAAGTACCGTATTCCAAAAGTAATCCAAAGTATTTAGAAATACCTTACTTAAAGCAGGACTAAACCGCCAGATTTCGGGCAAAACGGCTGCTCTTGTCTCACTATATATTCTTTGGCTGTGTTCAGACCGGAATTTTTTTATTTTTTTTTAATATCAACAACTAGCCAACGCTGGTGGCCAGTATGGAAACAGCATTGCTCAAAATGTTTGAAAGTTATATCAATTCATTCAGTGGTGTTTTCCTGCAATGTAACTATCGTTTAGCCCACAGCAGAAGCACAATCTTCTTCCATCTTCTTTTTTAGTAATCGTGTGGAATAGGTTACAAATTACATTTGAGGGCATGCATTCAGTAATCTGTAGTGGAATACGTTTTAAAAGTACCCCTCTCAACACAACATAATATACTGTAGGTAGAATACTGTAGAATATGCAGGTCATATAATGCTCTCACAGTATAGTGTGATGAGGAGAAGTTTGGTTTTCACATGTTGCTGATATGATTTCAAGAACATAAGTACACAATGTTCGTATAGTGACAGTGTATTGTTGTCGTCACAGTAACGGATCATATTGGTGTCCCGAGCCTCTCTGAGCCCCAGCTCTGGAATGTGGAGAATGGGAGTGGGATGGGGGTGAAAGGTCACTGAAGCGTGCGCGGGGGCGCGGCACGTGTGGGCTTGGCATCAACATGCCGTGTCTGCGTGCCCTTACTCGCTCAGCCTATTATGAAGACACACACACGCACGCACACACACACACACACACACACACACACACACACACACACACACACACACGTGTCTGCACTCATACACACACACACACACACACACACACACACACACACATACACACACACACACACACACACACGTGTCTGCACTGATACACACACACACACACACACACACACACACACACACGTGTCTGCACTGATACACACACACACACACACACACACACACACACGTCTGCACTCATATACACACACACACACACACACTCTCAAACGTCATCTGGCTGAGTGATAAACAAAGACTGTACTCATTCAGTGGATTAAATGGTATAATTATTGTAATCCGAACCAGTTACCATCTTATAAGTATGGCACATGAATTAAGCAAGGTATTCAATGAATACATTGAGCTGATTTATTTTAATTTATAATACATTATGAAAGGGAACACAAATTAATATGTGATTAGGATATCACTATTCCAGCCACAAACAGGCTTCACAAGTTGGTGAATATGAATGGAAAGAGAGGGCTGCTGTCTGAACTGTCGGGCTAGAGTCAAGTCGCTGGCTTTAATTAGGAATGACATTAAATCAATAACAACACACTGCGAATCCTTTGTTTGTCTGAAGCAGCTTGAACCCCTCTGCTGTTGACATTTAACAAGACAAAAACTAAATGCCATTGCAGTTCTTTAATTATTCATACCGCAATTGATGGTGTTTTGCTGGCGTTTTGTTGAAACATGTTAACAGCAGAACCATTGTGACTTTTACAGCTACATTCATTGTTTAAAGTTCAAAATTATTTAAATGGGAATCGTCTTTGACATACTTTGACAACGTTACTGTACTTAACCAAACACCCACTCCTGCAGCCTCGCTTCTTCTTGGTGGTTTTTGGCACAAATGTGATTTCTTAAGTAGTCTCCACAGAGCAGGAGCAGATGAATCATTGATGAATATAGATCTGACTGTCAATATTCCTATTAACAGAATGATTAAACACACAGACTAATAAATGATTCCTCTGATGCTTTCAAGGGGACCGTCTCTGAAAAAGCCCTGCATCGATTGGTCGAAATGTTCTGCCCATCAACTCTCACTGTGTTTTTCTGAGCCCTGCCGGGGTTTCCAGCACTACGTCAAAGAGCATGGAAGGAAAGAGACGAAACTCCGGCCATTTTTGGAAACAGAATGCGCCTCGCAGTGGTCAGCTGCGGTAGCGCGGGCCCCTATAATCAGCCTCTCTAAACAGTAACTCAACGGGAGAACACTCTAAATTTCGTGGATTCACATCTTTTCTGGGCGTACTGTAAATCTTGATTGAAGTGGTGTAGTGCAGGGATGTAAAACAACAACCATATTGTGGAAACTAAGCAAAATTTTTCTTTTTTTTCTTTTAGTTTTTTCAAGATAAATAGTAAATGCAAAGGACCCGAGGTTAAAACCACGGCAACACACTTCTGACGGAGTGGACGACAGCCGCATTAGCTATTTATCTTGAAAAAACTAAACAAAGAAAACGAAACATTTTGCTTAGTTTCCACAATATGGTTGTTGTTTTACATCCCTGCACTACACCACTTCAGTCAAGATTTGCACTACGCCCAGAAAAGATGTGAATCCACGAAATTTAGAGTGTTCTCCCGTTGAGTTACTGTTTAGAGAGGCTGATTATAGGGGCCCGCGCTACCGCAGCTGACCACTGCGAGCCTGTGCGAGGTTCTTTTGGCGCTGTCACGCTTCCAAAAATAAAAAATGGCGGAGGCTGCTGGGCGCTGATGTTGCAATGGGGCAATATGGAGCTTTCAGTTCTTTCCATAAAAGTTCTTTGACTACGTTGAGAATAGAGAGGCAAAGTGACCGCCTACTTCCTGCTTCAGCACTGTACCAGAGATTTTCATCCGCCATTTATTTTCCCATAGACATTTCGTAAAATGCTTATAAAAAATAGTTTTACTTGTTCGAACCAAACGACTTAGATATATTTAGAAACAGGGGAGACCACATAACATTTCACTCAGAACAAAATGTAAAAAAAAATGCGGATTTGAAGAAAATATTTTTTCAATGTATTTTGTTTTTTAGTTTCTAAGATTCTAAATATATCTGAACCGTTTGGTTTGACGAAGTAAAACTAATTTTTATAAGCATTTTACGAAATGTCTATGGGAAAATAAATGGCGGATAAAAATCCCTGGTACAGTGCTGAAGCAGGAAGTAGGCGGTCACTTTGCCTCTCTATGAACTGCAGGTGTGTACAGTGTACAGGAGCGTGTGCAGTGCTGAATCACACACTGCGTTTACGCACAGCAGGGCTCCACGCTGGTATGCCAGGGCCAGTGACCTTGTCTGAGTGGATGGGTAATACTTTACGCTTCAATGGCCTCATTCCCGTGTAGTAAGCTGTGTGTAACCCAAGGCACATGTTGTAAGGTAGGCTCATGTTTTGGGGCCGTACATCACCAGATCTCTACGTTTGAAACTCCCCTTCTTGAGTTTCAGTGCTGAAAGCATGGTGTTTTAGAGTTTTTGTTGTTGTGGCTATGACCAAGTAAATTAGAGCCATGCTTGAGGGCTATATAAACCCTATATCATGTCTTGGCAAGGCACTAGAGAGGCAAAGTGGAACGTCACTTCCTGCTTCAGCACTGTACCAGAGATTTTCATCCGCCATTTATTTTCCCATAGGCATTTCGTAAAATGCTTATAAAAATAGTTTTACTTTGGTCAAACCAAACGGTTCAGATATATTTAGAAACAGGAGAGACCGCGTAACATTTCACTCGGACCAAAACATAAAAAAACTGCGGATTTAAAGAAAATATTTGTTCGATGTTGTTTTTTTAAGTTTTGGTCTGAGTGAAATGTTCTATGGTCTCTCCCGATTCTAAATATATCTGAACTGTTTTAACTATTTTTATACGCATTTTACAAAATGTCTATGGGAAAATTAATGGCGGATGAAAATCTCTGGTACAGTGCTGAAGCAGGAAGTGACGTTCCACTTTGCCTCTCTATTCCAGACATCGGCTTCAGAGAGCTTAGTAGGCAGACATCAGGACGAGGGCTTGAGTTACTGTACCACCAAGAGTACATCAAGTACAAACAAACAAACAAACATGACAACAACGCTTGAGAAGAGAATGGAAATATAAACACACACACATTGTCTGAGCTCCGCAGCACACAGCTATCCATCAACTGAGTCCAAAGGTGTTTCTGGGGTAACTACAGGTCACCTGACCTGTCTGTCCATTCACACTGCCAGGTGTTTACATAGATTTAGTCGGACGTGACATACCGTAACTGTATCACTATAAAGACCAGACCAGAGGAGGCGCTAGTGCAGCGACCAGGACACATACCCCTAATCCGGCTTATCCCACCAACCATCAGCCAAACGGTGGTAATACGGGGGCGCGAACCTGCGACCCTCGTGTTGGTAGGCAGGGAATCTACCGCTACACTACCCGGACGCTGACCAGACCGTGTTTTGCGTTGGGAGAGGAGTCACACATCATCATTATATTCATGAACAATTCTTACATCAATGTGCTGTCTGCCTGCTCTAGAAGTCACTTTTATGCACCGTTCATTTTAGTATCCCTCGTCTAGGTTGACTGAGCCTGTATGCGACGACGCCCTCTGCTGTGTCAATCTATCAGATATCATTACTAATCTGAATTTAACAGCCTCAATAATGTATTCTTCTCCTCCAAGGACATTATCTACATAGTCTGTGGTGATAATAACGACACTCCCTCCTGCTGCTCAGGTTCCACATCGCCAACTCTCTCCAATAATGACCTGGAAGGGCTGAGTGGAAAGGAGGAGAGAGGGTGAACGCACTTTTAGGTAGACATGAAAAGACGAGAAGGAAATGAAAGTAATCATTAGAGACAGATACAAGTCTGTTGCATCATAACCTGCTTGTAACTCTGACTCATATTATTATAGTCTATTAGTTTCTTTCTCAGTCATCATTTGTTACGCTCATTTTCCTACCTCCATTTCATTTCCCTCCTTACGTCTCATATTTGTCATGGTTCATACTACAACTCATGAAGAATCAGGATTTCGGAGACTCCAGAAATTATTTTTACGAGTACTTTTACTTCTACTTGAGTAAATATTATTAGAAAGGAACTGTACTTTTACTTGAGTAGATTAAACTAATGACCTTCAGTGTTATGGCCAGCAATAGCCTGGGTAAACCCAGCCCCCAGTGACCTGCTCTCAGACCTGTTCTCAGTCACTAGTGACTGAGAACTGAGAGAGCAGGTCACGTGGGGGCTGGGTTTACCTAGGCTATGGAAATAAGCCCTTATTACACAGTGCTTTGTGTAACTGTGTTTTCCAATGAGACTTGACACTAATGAGTGACTCAGTACATGTTGAGAATGTACAGTGTTGTATTTGGTGCAGTTGGTGTATTTGCACAGCTAACTTGGCCATACAATTACCAAAGAATAGAACTACTGGAGTTATTCATCCAGTTATATACAGGTTGGAAAATATTCATTATTTTGGACTAGGCCTGACAAAATAGAGTAGATGTTACTCACGAGGTGAAAACGTGTCAAACCCAGAGGCGGAGGACTTGGGAAGGAAATCTAATTAATGAGGCTAGATATAAGTCATGGAAACTAGAAGTTAATAAGATTCTTGGATCATTGCATTTTGGCTCTTAGGGTGTTACATGTTTTCCACATGCCAGGATGACTATGTCCTCTCTGTCCCCCTACTTTTATAACACTGCTGCCTGGGTAAAAGGCTTTGACCTTTCCAGTTGAATTGACGAAACCAATGTAACATGAACTGTTCAGTTTTCACATTGCATAAAAACTTGAACAGTTATAAATATTACTTGGATGATGAGACTTATTGGAGAGATCAGATCAACTCCCTTCGCCTCTTTATTAAACTCTTAACACCTCATACAGACCTCATACAGGCAAAGGGAGATGTAGACAAGGAGACTGGGTAAAGACACGTAGATATACACACACACACACACACACACACACACATACACACATATTAAAGGATAAGTTCACCCAAAAATGAATAGTCATTCTTACTTTCAGTCATTATCTACTCTACCCCATATCGATGGAAGGGCGGATGGCGTTTTTTTAGTCTACAAAACAATCATGGAGTTTCATGACCGCTGCAGAATTCTCCTAAACAATTGAAATGAATGATGACCAATTTTCAAATGTAAAAAAAAAACACTCCAAACTGCTCACCTGGCATAATCCAATAACAATCAAAAATACGTCTTTTACACCCTGTTCTATCTGAAATCTTGACTTGATTAGAATTCTGCAACAGTGTTTTGTTGTTAAACTCCACAAATGTTTTGTAGACTAAAGAAAACGTCACCCGTCCTTCTATCGGCATGGGGGTGAGTAGATAATGACTTGACTTTTCATTTTTGAGTGAACTTGTCCTTTAATGCGGCCCACAGAGGCTAAACGTCTACTTGACACCTCCAGGGTCTCCCGCTGAGTTGGACTTCCTGTCTGGGTGAGGGAGAGGCCACTGAAGCAGGAGAACAGTCATTATTGGACCAAAGCTGACCAACCAGCCAATGTTCAGTCATGACCTCTTCAATGGCCTCTGTTACGACCACCTGTGGTTAATTGACCCCTAAGCAGGGCTCATTCAAATCTATCTTGTAATCTGAAATCCATTACCGTAAATTTCGGACTATAAGCCGCGGCTTTTTCCCCGTTTTTTGGCCCTGCGGCTTATATAACGGTGCGGCTTATCTATGGATTTTTTCGGGGGGGGGAAAAAAAAAACTGAATTCTCTCTTCTTTAGCACTCTTTCTAACTATAAATCCACTTCTGTTTTAATTTCCTCTCTTGCCCTCTTTTCACCACACCGCGGACACTGTGTGCACTGTAAAAAAAAACACAGGTGGTGTTGTGTTATGTTGTTTTGTTGAAATGTTAATAAATGGGAGCTTCCTCAAACAGCCATCTCTTTCCCGACAATCCCCTCTGTGCATGAACCCTTACATATGGTAATTAAACATTAAAACACAATAAAAAAAAAAAAAAAAAAAAACATTAAAAAACCTGCGGCTTATAGTCCGGTGCGGCTTATATATGTAACAAACAGGCAATTTTGCTGCTGCGGCTTATACTCCGGTGCGGCTTATAGTGCGGAAATTACGGTACTTCACTAAGCAGGGCTCATTCAGATCTATCTTGTAACCTGAAATCCATTACTTCACTAAGCAGGGCTCATTCAAATCTATCTTGTAACCTGAAATCCATTACTTCACTAAGCAGGGCTCATTCAGATCTATCTTGTAACCTGAAATCCATTACTTCACTAAGCAGGGCTCATTCAGATCTATCTTGTAACCTGAAATCCATTACTTCACTAAGCAGGGCTCATTCAGATCTATCTTGTAATCTGAAATCCATTACTTCACTAAGCAGGGCTCATTCAGATCTATCTTGTAACCTGAAATCCATTACTTCACTAAGCAGGGCTCATTCAGATCTATCTTGTAACCTGAAATCCATTACTTCACTAAGCAGGGCTCATTCAGATCTATCTTGTAACCTGAAATCCATTACTTCACTAAGCAGGGCTCATTCAAATCTATCTTGTAATCTGAAATCTATTACTTCACTAAGCAGGGCTCATTCAGATCTATCTTGTAACCTGAAATCCATTACTTCACTAAGCAGGGCTCATTCAGATCTATCTTGTAATCTGAAATCCATTACTTCACTAAGCAGGGCTCATTCAGATCTATCTTGTAACCTGAAATCCATTACTTCACTAAGCAGGGCTCATTCAGATCTATCTTGTAACCTGAAATCCATTACTTCACTAAGCAGGGCTCATTCAGATCTATCTTGTAACCTGAAATCCATTACTTCACTAAGCAGGGCTCATTCAGATCTATCTTGTAACCTGAAATCCATTACTTCACTAAGCAGGGCTCATTCAGATCTATCTTGTAACCTGAAATCCATTACTTCACTAAACAGGGCTCATTCAGATCTATCTTGTAATCTGAAATCTATTACTTCACTAAGCAGGGCTCTTTCAGATCTATCTTGTAACCTGAAATCCACTAAGCAGGGCTCATTCAGATCTATCTTGTAACCTGAAATCCATTACTTCACTAAGCAGGGCTCATTCAGATCTATCTTGTAACCTGAAATCCATTACTTCACTAAGCAGGGCTCATTCAGATCTATCTTGTAATCTGAAATCCATTACTTCACTAAGCAGGGCTCATTCAGATCTATCTTGTAATCTGAAATCCATTACTTCACTAAACAGGGCTCATTCAGATCTATCTTGTAATCTGAAATCTATTACTTCACTAAGCAGGGCTCTTTCAGATCTATCTTGTAACCTGAAATCCACTAAGCAGGGCTCATTCAGATCTATCTTGTAACCTGAAATCCATTACTTCACTAAGCAGGGCTCATTCAGATCTATCTTGTAACCTGAAATCCATTACTTCACTAAGCAGGGCTCATTCAGATCTATCTTGTAATCTGAAATCCATTACTTCACTAAGCAGGGCTCATTCAGATCTATCTTGTAATCTGAAATCCATTACTTCACTAAGCAGGGCTCATTCAGATCTATCTTGTAACCTGAAATCCATTACTTCACTAAGCAGGGCTCATTCAGATCTATCTTGTAACCTGAAATCCATTACTTCACTAAGCAGGGCTCATTCAGATCTATCTTGTAATCTGAAATCCATTACTTCACTAAGCAGGGCTCATTCAGATCTATCTTGTAATCTGAAATCCATTACTTCACTAAGCAGGGCTCATTCAGATCTATCTTGTAATCTGAAATCCATTACTTCTCCACACTAAGATTGCTCTGCATTTCATTACCTTGACACATTATCCTTTTTCGTACACTCACTTATCCACTCAGCATCATTATTTAACAAACTCAGGCTATCTCTTAACTTGGACTACAGGGGCAGTAGTAGTGTAGGGTTAGCACCCCTTGAAAAACAAAATAATATTATTTTTTTAGAACTTCCTCAATAGGGCACTTCCGCTTTTTTGAAAAGGGGAAGTGATTTCTTTTTGGGTAAAAATCAATTTCTCAGTACTTCCGCAAAGGGCACTTCTCCATTTTTTAGGGTTAGGGTTAAAAAACACTTTTCTTGTGGAAAGTGGTTATTTCAATAGTTCTGCAAAGTGTACTTCTCCATTTTTTAGGGTTAGGGTTAAAAAACACTTTTCTTGTGGAAAGTGGTTATTTCAATAGTTCTGCAAAGTGTACTTCTCCATTTTTTTGTCTTGTGCTTAAAAAACACTTTTCTTGTGGAAAGTGATTATTTCAAAAGGCCTCCAAAGGCCACTTCCCCATTTTACCCCATAGCACAGCTCACGACAAAATAGCAGCGTTTTTTTTTTGATCTCGGGGGGAATACATTTGAACAATCATTATGCAAACCCAGCTGGATCATTTTACATAGTGGGCAATATCTCTTTTGCTCGCTGTTGTTATGGACGCGACTTGTGAAACATCAGCATTTTCTATCTCGGCCAAAATGCATTTTGGCCCATTTTAGGAACTACTAAACTAATATTTTGTTAACAGCGGAGACCATTTTCACTGTCTCAATCAATCTCTATCTCAGGCCCCTCACCAAGACAGATTCCACTGCCTGTTGATGTTTTCTCTGACTCAACCGGCCCCCCAGGTTCCCCTTTCCACCCCCTCCCCCACGTGACGTTGTCTATTACGACGGCCGGTGTTCTGTCGATTTCACAATCTCTGACTCACCCAGGCTTCCCCTGCCAGCCCCTCCCATCCCATCCCCCACGTGACATTTGTCTATTACCATGGCCGGTGCTCTGTCGATTTCGCAATCACTTCTGTTTTAAATAAACTTGTTTGTTTTTTGACCGTCAGGTGGGGGGCGTTCCCGGCAGCACGTAACGCCCCTTGAAAGCTACGAATAGCTGCGAGATCAGGTGGGCGTTCCCGGCAACACGTAACACCCCTTGAAAGCTACGAATAGCGGCGAGATCAAGTGGGCGTTCCCAGCAACACGTAACGCCCCTTGAAAGCTATGAATAGCTGCTTGCTCACGTATTTCTCTGACTCACCCATAGAGCCCCCACAGTTTTTTTCCTCCCATGCCCCACTTATATGTATGTACAATACAATGTACAATGTATCCACCATTCAAATATTCCATATTTGCATGTTGTGGCAGGCTATCTTAGCTAGTATAGCCTACTAATGTATAGCAAAGCATTCTGGGTATTCCCAAGGCTATTCTGTAGATTCCATCCGGGCAACACACACACACACACACACACACACACACACCCACCCACCCACCCACTCACCCACTCACACACATATTCACAGCCAGCCACAAACACACGCACCCACAAATTCACAGGTAAACATGACACACTGAAACATTCCAGTCAACTTCATCATTCATGTGTGATATTATGTATTTTCCCATGTTTTTCCCACTCCGGATCCAATTGTGACATCACCATTATGTTTTTTTTTTGATAGGCTATAAGCCTATTAAGCTTTGAATTAAATATGATCAATACAGATTGAGGTTTCAATTTCAGGTTTGAATTGAAAACGATTGAATACAGACTATGGTGTATGACTATGCCGTTTGCCCTGTCTCCCTTATCGTCGTAATGCATTATGGGTAGTCAGATACTACCGGTACTTTGGCTAATGTAGCGGCTAACGCTACTTACTTTGCATTACAGTAAAACGCCACTGAATGACCAAATTGATGCATTGATAAAAGTTAGTTTGTTGTTTATGCGTATGCAATAACGGATGCGTTATTATATTTACTGGAATACATACACACGCCAGCCTATGTGTCCTATCAGAGTTTGTTACGTTATTGTACAGTACAATAAACAAAACAGCATGATAACACAGCTGCATCACTATACGTGTGAGCGTAAGTATTAATGGTTTACAACTTGTTTGTGTTGTACAGCATTTGGTTCAAACATATGGCGACATTCAATCAGTGTTAGCTTAGCGCTAGCTAGCTAGCATACACTACGATCTGTAGAATTGGCCTGGTTTTGGTCGATATGACCAAAAATTGATATAACGTTACAGTAGCATGGACCCCTCTCGTTTTTTATTACAGTTGAAGATTTCACAAATCTCAACCACTCTCAATCTTGGTACAACCCAGACCCCGGATATCCGTGACCTACGGATATTATTTCAAAATATGGATTGAATATGAATCTTGGAACGTGAACAAACATCTTAGTTTTATTTTTTCGTATTTTTATATGATTATTTTAATAGTTACTAACTATATTATTATATAACTAACTAGTCCTCCTCACAGAATTGGTTAATTTACTGTGAGACTTTATGTTTTGTAGACAAGCACCAAGTATATATAATAATGGTATATAATAATAATAATCTTTGTAATACAATTGTTATAAAATTAAAACGTATAGCACACTTACAATATGTTTGTTGTATGTATTACAACTTAATTCAACTTGGTCTCCCCCCACATCTCCTCTTCTCTCCTCTCCACACCTCACCCCCTCCTATCTCCTCCCCCTCCCCCTCTTCTCCTTTCCTCCCCTCTCCTCTCCTCTCCTCCCCTCTCGTCTCCTCTCATCTCCTCCCCTCTTCCCTCTCTTCTCCTCTCCTTACAAGCCTATAGATGAGGGATTTCAGACAATGTGTCCATTGTTACAATATGTTTGTTGTATGTATTACAACTTAATTCAACTTTTCTCACTACACTTTCCAAACATTAACACACACAAATAGTGTAGTAGCCGTACCGTACCGCACTGCAGCTGCTACCATTACGTATGTCTAATGTTTAATTGTATGTCTAATGTTTAATTGTATGTCTAATAAGATACATGTTATTTGCACCTGTATGTCAAATACATCGAATTTAAAATGTTTAAGCACGTCTAATGTATGCACATGACATGTGCACCTATGTGCAGTGAATAGGCCACTGTCTCAGACTTGTCTTATCACTATACTGTCTTATTGCATATTGTTGCTTATTGGTACTTATTGCCATATTGCTTATTGTTTTTGCACTCACGCCTTGCTATATTTGTACTATGTTGTAAACGGAGTCCACAGCTCCCCTCTCCCCATCCTCTCTCCTCTCCTCTCCTCTCCTCACCTCTCCTTGTCTCCTCTCCAGGAGGGTGATTGAGGTGAAATTTGGATCCAGATGTTAACAGCATACATAATGTTATGTCTCGAAAGACAAGAGCTATGTAACCTACTTTAAATCAGATCACTCCGGTGTACAAGCATACATTGGTTGTCTAATAAAGTTTTACAAATCAATTAATTTGGTTGTCAACCATCGTTAAACGAAACTTAGTAGTTGTAAACTAAGTAGTTGTATCGATAAAGACTCTAATCGTTAAGCAGTCTCGAAAGTGGGGTCAATATCAATCTAGATTGATTTGATTCACTAATTTGGCGTTCTCTCATGTAAAATATCCAACATCCAATATCCAGAAGTAGTGATTACTACACAGAAGTAACTTTAGTTCCAACATTTGCTATTTGCTTCAAACATAATTTGGATCAGTTGTAACTTTGACCATTTCTAACAATTTCTAGACAGTGAATTTACACAAGCACTTGAGTGAAATTCATAGTACCTATAGGGACTGTGATTGAATGAACGCAGATTGTCAGATTTGTTTACCAAACCCTTATCCTGGTGCCTGCAAGGGTCGTCTGTACCACTAATGTCAGCCACTATGTGTAAATGTGTTACAATATTGGGCTGGTGTCATAGACCTGGCACAAAAGTACATGCATACATGTTAGTTAGTCATAATAGTCAAACATGGTTTTTCATGTTCTGACTTGCTGAAATGTGTGCTGCATATATACATATATGCCTCTACCGTATGGGTTTATCATAATAGTCAAACATGTTTTTTCATGTTCTGACTTGGTGAAATGTGTGTTGCATATATACATGTTAGTTTACACATAATAGCCAAACATGGTTTTTCATGTTCTGATGTGCTGAAATGTTTTACACGTCACGTAAAACAGTTTTTAAAACAGTTAATTAGCCTACACAATGTGTTATTTCAGGTTATTGTAAGTTATTGCATAGTTGCAATCTTTCATACTTACATACTTGTAAGTGGGTTGTTTTTTAATGGCATGTGATTTGCGGTTCTAATTACCCAATGTGTAAGGTGATTGTCAATTGTCAATTGTCAATTGTCAATTGTGTAAGGTGATTGTGATGTCAGGTGATTGTAAGTGTGTCATACATACCTACAAGCCTTCATATCAGTTGGTTGTGTCAATGATTTTCTGTATCTCTTGATGCGTCAGCATTGTCTTTGTCAGGCTTAGAAGCAATGTCTAAACAGTAAACAGTTTATGACAAGTGGTGGCAGCATGCTATGCTACTACACAAGACGTGTTATGGTACATAAATAATATGTAGCGTGTAATAATCTGAAGAACTCTGTCAGAGTTCTACTCTGTCATTATTTTTACATTTGACTTTGAGAACTATAATGAACTGTTAGTCTCTGTACTGATGTACAAAAGTAACAAGATTGAGGTTGTGAAATCTTCAACCGGAATAAAAAAACTGGATATAATATAACTGAATCAGTTAGGCCAAATTATTATCAGTCAGGTCGGTAATGACCGGGGGAAATTATATGATTATTGTCCATTGTGTGTATGATACAACTTTGTTTATCATTCTGCCCCTCACACTATACAGTCTGTATTTAACTCAACACACTCTACCTGCCCCTGACCTCAGAGGGGCTCTTCTGTCAACGGGTCTGAGGCAAGGTGTGGTGATCACAAGCATTGACATAAATATTGTGACAATGAAATTGGTAAATTGGTTAAGCAAAGCAAGTAATGCTTTTGCAATGAAGTTTGTAAGATAAGATTTGTTGTATTTGTTGTATAAGATGTATTTTACAAGATATTTTCTGAGATTTGGTTATATTAACTTATTATTTATATTATTATTCTATTATTATTATTCTAATTATTATTATTCTAATTATTATCTACTATTATTCTAATTATTATATTATTATTATTATTAGGGGTTATTATGTATATTAACTATACATATTAAAGTATAGATGATTGTTTTGCCCACCTTATTTGGTTGCCTTATCAAAACAAATGTATAGCATGTTAAAGTTTTAAATAAAGTCAAGTCAAGTCAAATCCAACAGGTCTTAATGTCAATTAATTTAGCTTTAACGTGTTTTTTTGAAACACACACACACACCCACACATTGACCCCTCTCATATATACGTAACTGCCTATAACTGTACATATATTCCTTTCACACACACTTTTCAAAATAGACACTCTTTCATATTGTGATTCATAGTGATTCTTGTTTGTTTTATGTGATCCCGGTTTTTTAAGCAAACCGGATCCAGTTTCCTTGTATGTGTACATCCTGTACAAGGTACATCCTGTACAAGGCACATCCTGTACAAGGTACATACTACATTGGACTCAATGATCCACAGATGTATCAAACAAATGTATGTTTTACTGATACAAATGACCAAATTACCACAAATTCAACATGTAATGCCATTTTCTCAATAATTTTGGTCAAAACATTTGGTGTGACCCAGATCAGTCCTTGTAACGAGGACCTTCACTGGTGTATAGCCAGACTTGGCACATTTGGTGTGACCCAGATCAGACATTGTAATGAGGACCTTGTTATCACTGGTGTATACCCAGACTTGGCACATTGGATGTGGCCCAAGATCAGTCCTTGTAATGACTTGATCAAAAATATTACAGACAATATATATATATATATATATATATATATATATATATATATAGTAAATATAATTGTATAATATATTCAAAGTATTGTTAATTGTTAATTATTATTATTCAAAAAACCTGAAAATACTGTAAATACTGTAAATAAACTAAACTAAAACTAAAACTTGGAACTTGTACTGTGTGTTAATTTAATGTGTTTTTGAAACACACAACCACATATAAAATCTCAAGTGAGATTTTGAGAAAGAAAAAAGAAAAAAGAAAAAAAGTTTAAAGTATATAAACCCTTCCCAGCTATGTGATTATGTTTAACACATAGAGGCGAAACATGATACTGAATTGGCTATCCAAATAGCACGTGGTAAACTAAGTACTTATCAAAGCAACTTATCAAACTCTTCATAACACCCTGACTACTGTAATAGTAGTAATACTGACAGGCTACAATTAGTTCAATTAGTTCAATTAGTTTAACTAAAACCAAGAAGAGAGGTCACATAACTTTACATCACATACATTTCACTGTTTTTTCCTGATTTTCACTGATTTACCTTTGTTTATTCTTCATGTGTAAAGCGCTTTGGGCTGCATTTTATGTATGAAAGGTGCTATACAAATAAAAGTTTATTATTATTATTATTATTATTATTATTATTATTATTATTATTATAAACAAGCTATTTTGTGCTGGTCTCTATCAAACTTTAACTTTAAAAGTACACTTTGTGTGGAAAACAACTCTTCTCGAGCAGTTTGTGTAATTGTAATTGCATTTACCCACACTGTCCCACAATCAAACCTCTGAAAAATCCTGTCCCACCCTAAACCCTAAACCCTAAAACCTAACCATGCTTGGTGGAGTCCATTGACGTATATATTAATGGACCAAAAAGGAGCTCATTGACTTTGACACAGCAAAATGAAGCTCACTTCCGGATATTGTTTCATTTCGCTTGATGGGTTGAATGAATTAAATTGAATGAAATGCTCCCCCTAGCGGCTGCCGGGGTAGTTTCCGAATTTGCATTATCGCCGTAATGCATTATGGGTAGTCAGATACTACCGGTACTTTGCCTAATGTAGCGGCTAACGCTACTTACTTTGCATTACAGCATTGCATTACATTGATTTAACTTGATTTTTGATCTAACCCCAGCGCTGGGTAGTTGTTTATAACGTGACTATATTTATAACGCTATAATGTACTCTGTTTTCTGGGGCTGAATCCAATGGTCTGAATACAGAGTTAAATCTGAATACGTTAAATGGTCCACCATGTTATGGACGTTAGATGTGTGGTATATATATATATAGTGACGTGTGTCTACTAACATAAGATAACATACGATAATTTGCTCGAGTATTACTTGCGGTGTTCTTACTGTTCTTATTATCCGATGTTTGTCGTCAATTTTACTCAAAATGGGGGAGGGCCCGTTGACAGAAGAGGCCCGTTGGCTGAGGGGGAGGAGTTTGGCTGTGAATAAGTAGCCGTGCCCCTATACGATTTCTGCACGTTACTAAGCATGGAAGGACACGGATGTAACTATGAAAAACGCCACATGCATAGCTTCTACGTTAGGAAGCAGAATAACGTCAAAACGTGGGGACATTCGTGCGGAAAAACCTGTACCATCGAGAAATCGATACAGCAGCTGAGAGTCGGCGCCAATCCCTCGGGGTTGTATCCTCTGATTACCAGAGAGGATGGAAGCATGCTAGCACCACATGCTCCTTGTGGTGTAGTCAATGTTGACGAAACGCTCACCATCAAGCTGATTAAGTTCGATGACATACCAAAGCATTCTGACAAGCTGCTGTACCCCGACGAGCCGTTGGATAGTTACGTCACATTCTTTGTGAATGTAACGTGGAAAGACAAGGGGCGCCACATGCTAAACAGCAAGGTGTTGAGGAAGATGTCCCAGCGGGAAAAGCTGACTCTGCAAGTGTATGCGCTAAAGGGAGAAAAGCTTCGAGAGGCATTGAATCGGGATGGCCGGTTCACCGACCAGGTGAACCATACCGGGTGTTATCTGAGGGAGGAGCGAGGAGACTGTTCAATATCCCTTTGGGAGTTGGGATGTTTTGTCGACTTTTCCCAGGACCGGCACTACCAATTCTATTACGAGGAAGAAAATATAAAAATAAAAGAGAAAAAAAGTTACCCCTGACGCAGACTCTGTGGCAACAGCGAACGATGAGCAAGGAGAAGAAGCTCAACGTAACTGTATATGCCCATGGTGTATTTGAAGACGTAGGTTTGCACCTGTGGTGGCAATATTTTTATATGCAATATATTTTTATTGTATACGGTCCCTGTTCAAATAAACAATAAAGATAATAAAAAGAAATAACTCTTTTTCACGTTGTTTTCACGTCGATACCCCAAACCTCTGGAAATCCCTGACCCTGATCCTGACTCTAACCCTAGCCCGTGACCAGTTCCCCTGGGTAAATGGAGTCTGTGTACGTACAATGGTGAACAACGAGAGTCTGCAACTTATATATTAGAGGAGCAATATTTAGATATTTAGAGGAATATTTAATTTTAAATTAACATTAGGATTATATTGTGTAATACTGTTATTCATTATTTCATTACAACAGACATTTGTACAATATTATTATTATTATTAAGGAAAAACCAGATTATGATGAGAATCAATTTTATTTTTATTGGCACAGTATACAAGTTACATACAAGGAATTTGTATTTATATTTCCCTCAGTTCATACAGAAAAGCTTCCGAAGCATCCTGCACTCTTGAAGGGGTAGCATGCTGGTGCAGGCTTTTATAATGTTCAGAAAAGTAAAACTGAGCAGTCCATCTGGCTGGTCCAGAGTCAGGGGCGAATTCGGAGGAGAAGGAAGGTCTTCCGGTGAGTTAGGTGGGTTGGGGAAGAACATTGGTGACGACGACGGGGAGCATCCGTACATCAGACGGTTCAACTCTTCAAGGTCTACCTGTGAGGAAGGAGGCGAGGTAGGTGGGGTAATGAAGAACAAGGGTGATGACGACGCGGAACATCCGTACATCAGACGGTTCAACTCTTCTTCCTCCGATTCAGAGTGGCTGTGAGTTGTAATGAAGGACAATGGTGACGGCGACGGGGTCTCCATGATGATATCTGTCTTTTTTATTGTGTAAAATGGTATGAGTCTCTTTTGAACCCCGTCTCTTTTATCCTTATGTTGTGATGAGGAGGAGGAGCTAGGTCTAGGGGAGGGCGTGGCGTAGGGATATGGGAGGAGATCATCAAAAATGACGCTGACCGGAATTTGTTAGAGAACAAATGTGAACAAATGTGAACAAATGTGACCAAAAAGTAAGATGGAGGGCGTGGCTTTTTAAAAATTGGGTCCTGTTAAACGTTCCGCTAAATCGCCCCTTTTGATCATCCGTAAAACATGTGCGGTTATGTCCTTAATGTTTTTATCGCCGAAGGTATTGCGCATGTGATCTATTGTGTCCAGGATGTCTGCCTTCTCCAAACATCTTCTAGGGATGGGTGGGAAGTCCTTTAGAAAATATGCGTTTTGCATGAACCATTTGAATTTTTTGAACTCGTTATCATCCAAAACCTCCAAGACCGCCAGCACCGCTCTGAATTCGCATTCCATGTCCAGAGTGTATTTTTGGTGTATTTTTGGTGTATGTCTGTACCTGGGGCAGCACAAAGAACTACAAAAAAGCAGAGCAAGTAATGCTGGAACGTTTAACGTTGTCTGAAACACCCCAGAGTTGCGGGGTCCCGCCCCTAGGGACAGGGTTTCCGGTAGAAAGGGGGCGCGGCTTTCTTTTTTCTTTCTCAAAATCTCACTTGAGATTTTATATGTGGTTGTGTGTTTCAAAAACACATTAAATTAACACACAGTACAAGTTCCAAGTTTTAGTTTTAGTTTAGTTTATTTACAGTATTTACAGTATTTTCAGGTTTTTGAATAATAATAATTAACAATTAACAATACTTTGAATATATTATACAATTATATTTACTATATATATATATATATATATATATATATATATATATATTGTCTGTAATATTTTTGATCAAGTCATTACAAGGACTGATCTTGGGCCACATCCAATGTGCCAAGTCTGGGTATACACCAGTGATAACAAGGTCCTCATTACAATGTCTGATCTGGGTCACACCAAATGTGCCAAGTCTGGCTATACACCAGTGAAGGTCCTCGTTACAAGGACTGATCTGGGTCACACCAAATGTTTTGACCAAAATTATTGAGAAAATGGCATTACATGTTGAATTTGTGGTAATTTGGTCATTTGTATCAGTAAAACATACATTTGTTTGATACATCTGTGGATCATTGAGTCCAATGTAGTATGTACCTTGTACAGGATGTGCCTTGTACAGGATGTACCTTGTACAGGATGTACACATACAAGGAAACTGGATCCGGTTTGCTTAAAAAACCGGGATCACATAAAACAAACAAGAATCACTATGAATCACAATATGAAAGAGTGTCTATTTTGAAAAGTGTGTGTGAAAGGAATATATGTACAGTTATAGGCAGTTACGTATATATGAGAGGGGTCAATGTGTGGGTGTGTGTGTGTGTTTCAAAAAAACACGTTAAAGCTAAATTAATTGACATTAAGACCTGTTGGATTTGACTTGACTTGACTTTATTTAAAACTTTAA
Organism: Poromitra crassiceps; assembly: GCF_964638095.1. Taxonomy (NCBI): domain Eukaryota; kingdom Metazoa; phylum Chordata; class Actinopteri; order Beryciformes; family Melamphaidae; genus Poromitra; species Poromitra crassiceps. The sequence goes on from NC_139638.1 coordinate 21,102,386, forward strand.
CATGCTATACATTTGTTTTGATAAGGCAACCAAATAAGGTGGGCAAAACAATCATCTATACTTTAATATGTATAGTTAATATACATAATAACCCCTAATAATAATAATAATATAATAATTAGAATAATAGTAGATAATAATTAGAATAATAATAATTAGAATAATAATAATAGAATAATAATATAAATAATAAGTTAATATAACCAAATCTCAGAAAATATCTTGTAAAATACATCTTATACAACAAATACAACAAATCTTATCTTACAAACTTCATTGCAAAAGCATTACTTGCTTTGCTTAACCAATTTACCAATTTCATTGTCACAATATTTATGTCAATGCTTGTGATCACCACACCTTGCCTCAGACCCGTTGACAGAAGAGCCCCTCTGAGGTCAGGGGCAGGTAGAGTGTGTTGAGTTAAATACAGACTGTATAGTGTGAGGGGCAGAATGATAAACAAAGTTGTATCATACACACAATGGACAATAATCATATAATTTCCCCCGGTCATTACCGACCTGACTGATAATAATTTGGCCTAACTGATTCAGTTATATTATATCCAGTTTTTTTATTCCGGTTGAAGATTTCACAACCTCAATCTTGTTACTTTTGTACATCAGTACAGAGACTAACAGTTCATTATAGTTCTCAAAGTCAAATGTAAAAATAATGACAGAGTAGAACTCTGACAGAGTTCTTCAGATTATTACACGCTACATATTATTTATGTACCATAACACGTCTTGTGTAGTAGCATAGCATGCTGCCACCACTTGTCATAAACTGTTTACTGTTTAGACATTGCTTCTAAGCCTGACAAAGACAATGCTGACGCATCAAGAGATACAGAAAATCATTGACACAACCAACTGATATGAAGGCTTGTAGGTATGTATGACACACTTACAATCACCTGACATCACAATCACCTTACACAATTGACAATTGACAATTGACAATTGACAATCACCTTACACATTGGGTAATTAGAACCGCAAATCACATGCCATTAAAAAACAACCCACTTACAAGTATGTAAGTATGAAAGATTGCAACTATGCAATAACTTACAATAACCTGAAATAACACATTGTGTAGGCTAATTAACTGTTTTAAAAACTGTTTTACGTGACGTGTAAAACATTTCAGCACATCAGAACATGAAAAACCATGTTTGGCTATTATGTGTAAACTAACATGTATATATGCAACACACATTTCACCAAGTCAGAACATGAAAAAACATGTTTGACTATTATGATAAACCCATACGGTAGAGGCATATATGTATATATGCAGCACACATTTCAGCAAGTCAGAACATGAAAAACCATGTTTGACTATTATGACTAACTAACATGTATGCATGTACTTTTGTGCCAGGTCTATGACACCAGCCCAATATTGTAACACATTTACACATAGTGGCTGACATTAGTGGTACAGACGACCCTTGCAGGCACCAGGATAAGGGTTTGGTAAACAAATCTGACAATCTGCGTTCATTCAATCACAGTCCCTATAGGTACTATGAATTTCACTCAAGTGCTTGTGTAAATTCACTGTCTAGAAATTGTTAGAAATGGTCAAAGTTACAACTGATCCAAATTATGTTTGAAGCAAATAGCAAATGTTGGAACTAAAGTTACTTCTGTGTAGTAATCACTACTTCTGGATATTGGATGTTGGATATTTTACATGAGAGAACGCCAAATTAGTGAATCAAATCAATCTAGATTGATATTGACCCCACTTTCGAGACTGCTTAACGATTAGAGTCTTTATCGATACAACTACTTAGTTTACAACTACTAAGTTTCGTTTAACGATGGTTGACAACCAAATTAATTGATTTGTAAAACTTTATTAGACAACCAATGTATGCTTGTACACCGGAGTGATCTGATTTAAAGTAGGTTACATAGCTCTTGTCTTTCGAGACATAACATTATGTATGCTGTTAACATCTGGATCCAAATTTCACCTCAATCACCCTCCTGGAGAGGAGACAAGGAGAGGTGAGGAGAGGAGAGGAGAGGAGAGAGGATGGGGAGAGGGGAGCTGTGGACTCCGTTTACAACATAGTACAAATATAGCAAGGCGTGAGTGCAAAAACAATAAGCAATATGGCAATAAGTACCAATAAGCAACAATATGCAATAAGACAGTATAGTGATAAGACAAGTCTGAGACAGTGGCCTATTCACTGCACATAGGTGCACATGTCATGTGCATACATTAGACGTGCTTAAACATTTTAAATTCGATGTATTTGACATACAGGTGCAAATAACATGTATCTTATTAGACATACAATTAAACATTAGACATACAATTAAACATTAGACATACGTAATGGTAGCAGCTGCAGTGCGGTACGGTACGGCTACTACACTATTTGTGTGTGTTAATGTTTGGAAAGTGTAGTGAGAAAAGTTGAATTAAGTTGTAATACATACAACAAACATATTGTAACAATGGACACATTGTCTGAAATCCCTCATCTATAGGCTTGTAAGGAGAGGAGAAGAGAGGGAAGAGGGGAGGAGATGAGAGGAGACGAGAGGGGAGGAGAGGAGAGGAGAGGGGAGGAAAGGAGAAGAGGGGGAGGGGGAGGAGATAGGAGGGGGTGAGGTGTGGAGAGGAGAGAAGAGGAGATGTGGGGGGAGACCAAGTTGAATTAAGTTGTAATACATACAACAAACATATTGTAAGTGTGCTATACGTTTTAATTTTATAACAATTGTATTACAAAGATTATTATTATTATATACCATTATTATATATACTTGGTGCTTGTCTACAAAACATAAAGTCTCACAGTAAATTAACCAATTCTGTGAGGAGGACTAGTTAGTTATATAATAATATAGTTAGTAACTATTAAAATAATCATATAAAAATACGAAAAAATAAAACTAAGATGTTTGTTCACGTTCCAAGATTCATATTCAATCCATATTTTGAAATAATATCCGTAGGTCACGGATATCCGGGGTCTGGGTTGTACCAAGATTGAGAGTGGTTGAGATTTGTGAAATCTTCAACTGTAATAAAAAACGAGAGGGGTCCATGCTACTGTAACGTTATATCAATTTTTGGTCATATCGACCAAAACCAGGCCAATTCTACAGATCGTAGTGTATGCTAGCTAGCTAGCGCTAAGCTAACACTGATTGAATGTCGCCATATGTTTGAACCAAATGCTGTACAACACAAACAAGTTGTAAACCATTAATACTTACGCTCACACGTATAGTGATGCAGCTGTGTTATCATGCTGTTTTGTTTATTGTACTGTACAATAACGTAACAAACTCTGATAGGACACATAGGCTGGCGTGTGTATGTATTCCAGTAAATATAATAACGCATCCGTTATTGCATACGCATAAACAACAAACTAACTTTTATCAATGCATCAATTTGGTCATTCAGTGGCGTTTTACTGTAATGCAAAGTAAGTAGCGTTAGCCGCTACATTAGCCAAAGTACCGGTAGTATCTGACTACCCATAATGCATTACGACGATAAGGGAGACAGGGCAAACGGCATAGTCATACACCATAGTCTGTATTCAATCGTTTTCAATTCAAACCTGAAATTGAAACCTCAATCTGTATTGATCATATTTAATTCAAAGCTTAATAGGCTTATAGCCTATCAAAAAAAAAACATAATGGTGATGTCACAATTGGATCCGGAGTGGGAAAAACATGGGAAAATACATAATATCACACATGAATGATGAAGTTGACTGGAATGTTTCAGTGTGTCATGTTTACCTGTGAATTTGTGGGTGCGTGTGTTTGTGGCTGGCTGTGAATATGTGTGTGAGTGGGTGAGTGGGTGGGTGGGTGGGTGTGTGTGTGTGTGTGTGTGTGTGTGTGTGTTGCCCGGATGGAATCTACAGAATAGCCTTGGGAATACCCAGAATGCTTTGCTATACATTAGTAGGCTATACTAGCTAAGATAGCCTGCCACAACATGCAAATATGGAATATTTGAATGGTGGATACATTGTACATTGTATTGTACATACATATAAGTGGGGCATGGGAGGAAAAAAACTGTGGGGGCTCTATGGGTGAGTCAGAGAAATACGTGAGCAAGCAGCTATTCATAGCTTTCAAGGGGCGTTACGTGTTGCTGGGAACGCCCACTTGATCTCGCCGCTATTCGTAGCTTTCAAGGGGTGTTACGTGTTGCCGGGAACGCCCACCTGATCTCGCAGCTATTCGTAGCTTTCAAGGGGCGTTACGTGCTGCCGGGAACGCCCCCCACCTGACGGTCAAAAAACAAACAAGTTTATTTAAAACAGAAGTGATTGCGAAATCGACAGAGCACCGGCCATGGTAATAGACAAATGTCACGTGGGGGATGGGATGGGAGGGGCTGGCAGGGGAAGCCTGGGTGAGTCAGAGATTGTGAAATCGACAGAACACCGGCCGTCGTAATAGACAACGTCACGTGGGGGAGGGGGTGGAAAGGGGAACCTGGGGGGCCGGTTGAGTCAGAGAAAACATCAACAGGCAGTGGAATCTGTCTTGGTGAGGGGCCTGAGATAGAGATTGATTGAGACAGTGAAAATGGTCTCCGCTGTTAACAAAATATTAGTTTAGTAGTTCCTAAAATGGGCCAAAATGCATTTTGGCCGAGATAGAAAATGCTGATGTTTCACAAGTCGCGTCCATAACAACAGCGAGCAAAAGAGATATTGCCCACTATGTAAAATGATCCAGCTGGGTTTGCATAATGATTGTTCAAATGTATTCCCCCCGAGATCAAAAAAAAAACGCTGCTATTTTGTCGTGAGCTGTGCTATGGGGTAAAATGGGGAAGTGGCCTTTGGAGGCCTTTTGAAATAATCACTTTCCACAAGAAAAGTGTTTTTTAAGCACAAGACAAAAAAATGGAGAAGTACACTTTGCAGAACTATTGAAATAACCACTTTCCACAAGAAAAGTGTTTTTTAACCCTAACCCTAAAAAATGGAGAAGTACACTTTGCAGAACTATTGAAATAACCACTTTCCACAAGAAAAGTGTTTTTTAACCCTAACCCTAAAAAATGGAGAAGTGCCCTTTGCGGAAGTACTGAGAAATTGATTTTTACCCAAAAAGAAATCACTTCCCCTTTTCAAAAAAGCGGAAGTGCCCTATTGAGGAAGTTCTAAAAAAATAATATTATTTTGTTTTTCAAGGGGTGCTAACCCTACACTACTACTAGGGGCCGTATTCACAAAATAGTTTATCTTACCACTATAGGAGGACTGACTCCCAAATAGCACTAAATGTTCCTAGCTTTAACAAAGCTGCTCAGACCAACTTTGACTAAGGAATAGGTAGAAGTCTTAAGCTAAGAAAGGGAGGGCTTGATCTCCTTGCTATAGTGAGGCAAAGTGGAACGTCACTTCCTGCTTCAGCACTGTACCAGAGATTCTCATCCGCCATTTATTTTCCCATAGACATTTCGTAAAATGCTTATAAAATAGTTGTATTTCGTCGAACCAAACGGTTCAGCTAACGCTATAATCGGGAGAGACCATAGAACATTTCACTCGGACCAAAACTTATAAAACGTATTTTCTTTAAACCTGCATTTTTTTACGTTTTGGTCCCCGTTAAATGTTATGCGATCTATCCTGTTTCTAAATATATCTGTACCATTTGGATTGAACCAGTAAAACTATTTTTATACGCATTTTACGAAATGTGTATGGGGAAATAAATGGCGGAAGAAAATCTCTGGTACAGTGCTGAAGCAGGAAGTAGGCGGTCACTTTGCCTCTCTGTGTTTCATGAAACTGTGATTGGCTGGTTGGTATGGTATGTTATTTGAATACAGATTTAAAAATAAACATGCTATAAGTTTCACTGATTTAACGAAACAAAGGATAATATACTGACGAGTCAAGTATACTGTATGTGCAGCTAATTGTCAGCCTCTTACAAGCCTGGCAGCTCGTTAAACAATTAGCGGAAATCCATCTAAGCAGCCTTGTAATTAACAGACTAGAATAACCATGGCTACACTGTGCAAGAGAAAACCAAACTTCTTGCCCAACTTGTGCATGAAAAGAAGGACATTATCAAAGGAAAATGAGTTTGAGTTGGGATCACTTCCAAAATCCAAACAGAAGCGTGCGAATATGCTTGTTAATAAATGCGTCTTTCTGTCCAGAACCACAGATGAGTGTGAAAAGCGCTGGTATTCTTTGCCGTCTCAGACAAGGGCAGAGATTGTAGAATTCAAGCGACAAACAACCGCCAGAGGTAATAGGACATTAGGCCAATTCTTTACAACTATATACACAATGTTTTATTCTCTATCATTCAATGTATTTAGCATATATAAAATTAACATTCATGTATTTATGTGTAAATGAACCTCATACGTCATTATTATATATTATTATATTTTTTTGCATTTATTAGGAGGAGACTCAGCACCCGAGGCTCTTTGGGTCCTGCATCGAGCACCACTTGATGGAGCTGGAGGGGAGCATTGATCGCGATTAAGACAACACCTTTTTAAAAAGCTCAATATCATGAAATGTATCTAAACTGTTGACCCGATTACGAGGCCGATTGCCGGCAGCAGCCATTTTAAAATTCTTTGTGATTTGGTCTAAGGCCATGTTCACATTACAGACAAATCTGATTTGCTGCTAAAGTCATTAATCACCATTATCTTGATTGGTTTCCCAAATCTGATTTGGGAGTTTGTCCGCACTGCCACAAATCTGATTCTCAAGTCGGATCTGTGTGTCCAGACCTAAACAGCCTATCTGCATGGGTTGCTATGGTAACGACGTGGGCGTCAGTAAATACGTACGTTGGTGACGTGGTTTTCCTGCATTTGATGACGAGTTGCGAGTGACGTTCAAATCAGATTTGGTGGATCTGCGCGTCCGTCCACACTGAAGTCACATCAGTCGAAACCAGATTGGAAACTACCTCCATATGTGGTTTGGGACAAGTGACACAAATCAGACTTGGTCCAGACTCATAAAACCAATCTGGATAAAGTCATTAATAGCTCACTAAAGTTCACAAATCAGATTTGGCCTCCTAGTCTGAACATGGCCTTAGTCCCTTTTGACTACCGCTAACGTTTCACAGATTTGGAGCTGGTTTTAGTGCGAGA
>NC_139638.1:21112043-21119543 GCF_964638095.1 Poromitra crassiceps
GTTGTGGTAAGTTATGTCTCTTCCTTCTATATAGCACACAGAGAGGAAACAAATTGTTGCATTTCTGATCAACTGTCATATATCATGTTATTTATGAGGGCTTTAAAACATCAATGACAGATGAATAGATCTGGGGGCCGGGGCTATTTTTCTAAAAAAACAAAACAACAAAACACAAGGTCATGACCTCGGTGTCCTCAATGGTAGTTACGGGCATGCACACACAGTGGCTGATATAGTCTCTCTAACCCATCTGTTGGCCAGCCACTTTATTTACACATCATATATTATCATTGGGAATATCATCTCTGGCCTAGTCTATGAATAGTGTCTCAGTAGTCTGCCTGCTCATGGAACGTGATAGCACACTGGTGCTCAGTGACCCCCTGGGCAATAGATCCATGGATCAGCTCAGGTGTAGAGACGCTGCAGCAGAGCAGACATCTCCCCCATATAGTCTATTAATAGCCCAGCAAGGTTATTGTGGGGCGCGGCGTGAGGGAAGATGCTGATGCTGGTGCTATTTAAAGCAGCAGGGAGCTGGCCTTTAAGTGTCACACAGGCTGATGTATGGCTGTGGATGTGGGGCTGAGTGGCTCCAGAGAGATGCTGCTGTTCCTCCATAAGGTCACCTGACACATTTAATAACGGCTGAGCGCCGTCATCCAGAGTCACCTCAGCTCTGTCATCCAGAGTCACCTCAGGAGACCTGCTGTATAACACCACAGACAGCTCATCAGACAGAAGAGTTACTGATACACAGGCCCGGCTCCAGACCCAAGTTACAGAGGGGGCCTGCCACTAGCTTGGGGGGGCCAAGCTACCCAAGGGGGGTCCGGGGGGATTCTCCCCCGGAAGAAGATTTTGTACATTTTAAAGTAAAATTCGTCAACCTGGTGCATTTGAGAGCAAAATGAAGAGGCTAAATCTGTGAAGAACTACACACATCTCTAATGTGTTGTGACTTTACAAATAATTAGGCCTAAACAATTAATATTAAACAATTAATATTAAGTGTATTTACACATTGTGCACAAATTGCATTCATTGTGACAAATTTACAATAGTTAATATCCAGCCAGAATCATTGCAAATGGATGTTCAAAGTAACAGTTAGCAATAGCATTCAGTTAATCAATGCCTAATGACAGCCAGATTCCATGTTAAACTTTAAAACAGAAAAACGGAAAAACGTTTAGCAAAAAAAAAAAAAAAAAAAAAATTCTTTTTTTTTTGGAATGGGGGGGCCAGTTTGTTGAATGGGGGGGCCCGGCCCGGTCAGGCCCGCCCCTAGCGCCGGGCCTGCTGATACACATGTACGGGTTGGAGTCCCACAACACATAGTGATATAAGCATGTTTCTCTCACGATAACCACTTGGGGTTGGAGTTGCTGAGCCCAGGAATGCTGTTGGATAAGTTATGAAGTTTGCACAAAGTCATGTATATATATATATATACTGTATATATATATATATATATATATATATATATATATAAATCTCGTGTGATCAATTCCGAGGCTCAGCCGCTACGCGGCCTCGCCTGCACTGCATCTCGCCTGTAGCACGGACTCAGCGAGTATGCCATCACTGGTGATGTCACAATGCCTATGACATCATCAGTGATGTCACTTGCTGATGACATCATCCAATGTGGGACAAAAATGGAAGCAAACAAACAAACAAACTTGCTCACAAAGCCCACTTGCTCCATACACAGACACACACACACACACACACACACACACACACACACACACACACACACACACACACACACACACACATATATATATATATATATATATACAGTATATATATATATATATATATATACTGTATATATACTGTATATATGTGTGTGTGTGTGTGTGTGTGTGTGTGTGTGTGTGTGTGTGTGTGTGTGTGTGTGTGTGTGTGTGTGTGTATACTGTATATGTATATATACAGTATATGTGTATATGCAGGGGCGGTTTTAGCATCAGATCTTTGGGTGGGCTCAAAGGTCATGGACCACTGAACCCCTAGGGGGGTCCGGGGGCATGCCCCCCCGGAAGAAAATTTTGTGCAGTTTCAAGTAAAAATGGATCAAACTGGTGCACTTTAAGATCAAAATGAAGAGACTAGATCTATGAAGAACTACACGCATCAATATCAGCTTTGCCACTCTGTGGTTTTCCAGCGATGAAAAAATAATTGTTTCCCTATATATACTATATATATTCTGCATACAAGTTACTATATGGTAGAATTATGCTAGCCTGGGTAAACCCATCCCCCACGTGACCTGCTCTCAGACCTGTTCTCAGTCACTATGGTCTGGTCCCCCGCCTGTGCTAAACGATTTCCTGCGGTTGTTGGGCCCCCCCCGATAGACCGCTCCATTACGCAACCTTCATCCAACCAGCTTTGTGCACAGAGCACATGCGCAGTGCAGCAGATGGCGTCATCGCTCTGCGACCTTTGTTGTTAGCAAGCGAGCTAACACTTTTCATTTCAGTACTGCTAGCACGCAAATGGTTACAACCAGCTACAACCAACCAAGCCCCCCTCCGCCCGAAATGTAAACAGACTCAGAGCTGGCCTACGGATCGATGTGTGATTTCCAGGTAAGAATATGTTATTCACAGGTATATGCCACACTATATATTATCTCAGAAACTAGCGTAATTGTGTTTGGTAAGAAAGACATTCGATAAATGAATGACTTTTCCTCATCGGCTGTGTGGGGGTTAGCGAGGTAACGTTAGCTAGCTAGATTACGGGAGCATTTAACGATCTAATGAATTCTAGAAAAACATGTCAGAAGCTAGCTAACGTTAGCCACGTGTAACATACAGTAACTGCTACGTTTTATATTATTAGAGCTTCCAAGAAGAGAGAACATCGCCTCTGCCAATGACTCCTGTGACGGTGGTCAGGGAATGAAAGAGGAACAGGACAACTGTCTACACGGACCCAAACCTCGATCCCTGCTGCAGATGGCCGCAGATCTGGAGAGATATTTGTGGCTGTGAAGAACAGTCATCATCTATACAGTGATATGATCTAGTTTTCAGGGACACGCTGTCTTATCTGCATAAATCATATTGAATAGTACCAGACAAAACAAATCAAATCAAGCTCATGCAGGGTGTCGGGCAGGCAGCAGTGCATCGCGCACCCCTCTGGAGCTCGCAGAGCTCCAGGCTGCCTCCGGGGCTCGACTCTGCTGCAGCCCGAGGTCGGGTGCAGGGTGTCGGGCAGGTAGCAGTGCATCGCGCACCCCTCTGGAGCTCTCAGAGCTCCAGGCTGCCTCCGGGGCTCGACTCTGCTACAGCCCGGAAATGATCGTGGACTTAATGTTAATCAAAAACGGCCACACTCATAACGGTAAGGTGTGTTTGACCTAGCTAGAAATAACGTTAATGCACTCGCATTTCAGCGTGGTTACAGATGTAGCTGACGCTAGCTAGCTACAGTAGATTTTTGGAGGCTATAGCGTTAACGTGAATGTCATGAAATAGTGAGCGTAGTGTTATACTGTATATTATACATAATCCAGATCATATTCCAGATGCAACCTAGCTAGATGTTAAGCTCCACACTGCTGTATGAGTACAATCAAATCTATCAAGCCTTGATATCATATTCCAACGTGAATTCAGCTGAGGGGTTCGCTCCAGAACGAGACTGTTGCATTCAATATTTGTACACGATACTGTGCAGTAGTTAGTGCAGGCTAGTTAATTGTTGGAAGTAAGGTTTTTGAATTGTAAAAGGCTCACAGCACATGTTGTTTCTGACTTGGATTGATTAATCAAAATGTTCAAAATCTTTACTACTGTAGGCTACTGTCCATTAATAATTACATCAGGTGACAAGCTGAAATGTCAATTCTTATAGCAAATCTAGGTAAATTTCAGACTTTAACGTAGTGTCTTGTCTGAAGTGAATACAAGTGACATATATTTTTCAATCCTGTCTTTGAATAAAAGTTGTACATTGTGTTATACTTGAAAACCATGTCTTTGCTCCCTTTGTGTTCACAATTACAACAAATCTGGTGATCTGCAGATGATGTAAACTTTTGTAATAAATGTTATCTCTTGTACTTCAACCTCTGTCTAGTCAATTATAGGACAAGATACACTTAGCCTACTGTAACACAGTCTTGGGTTTTGTCTTCATTGCCTAGAATTATTATTATTATTAAAACGATTATGAATTATATTCGCTAAACATTATCTTAACAGACTTACCAGCTTAGGCTTCATTCTGTGATGCGTTTGTTATGGTTTGTTGTTGTTCACTTCCTCCCAGCATGCATTGTGCTACTGTATTTCGCTACTAAATAGCAACCAAATGAGCCGAAATAGATATGAAGGTAGATCTCAATTTTGTGTAATGGTAACACAACCTGCAATTGTATAACATTTCAATATTGGACCAAATAAAACATCAAATGAAAACACCACCCTATGTGAAACATATATGTAATCCTGGGTCTATATATACCCCTCGTCGATTTAACGTGATTTAGGTAAGTGACAGCGTAACGCGCTTCTACGCTTCTACCGGCATCTCCTACTGTGATGTCCGCTCCAATAAATTGGCTCTACTTCACATTTTAGTTTTACAATAAAAAACACATTTATGCAATGACTTTACATAATGTAGGCTATATTTATGTGCATCATCCTACCTGCAGCAGGAGAGAGAAAACTTTATAATAGCCTATTACTGTATAGCCTGGATGACGTTAGCTAATGCTACCCAGCCTTACATTGGTATATGCTGTATTTAGCTTGTGGTATTATGTAGGCTACAATAATATTGTATAGCTGGCTAGACAGAGGAGTTTATCTGGAATCAGTGTGACAAGATCCCTGCTGCTAGCTTGTCTGCCTTTCTGTGTCAGAGTATCTAGCTACATTATCTGCATTACATGCTACACCATGCAAATATATTTCGATATAATTCAAACAATTAGCCCACTGTACTACTGGACTGTGTATTGCTGTGAATAAGTTAGATTTGATTGTGTAAAGTGTTACATGTTATATTTTTAACTGAGCTTTGCAGAATTACCTCAACACAATTGTGTTGTGTATCAGCTTTAAATATCCAATATATACAGCATTAAACAAACGACCAGCAGCATTCAAATGTGCAAAAACGTTATATTTATTGAAATGTGGTGATCTCATGTCACATTACATAATGTTATGCCCAAATGGTCTACTGCCCAGAAGCGTCACTTTACATGTTTGGTAGGGAATTATTTTAATTATGTTAAACCAGCGTTTATCTTCCATAATGCATTAAATCATAATCACAATGCTATGAAGACATTAGCTGATCACCACAGAGCAGCACAGACAAGTTTATCAGATAATTTCGCCATAAAATGTGTCCAGGTGATCAGCTCTGAAGCCCTGGCTTGTATGGTCCGCTAAAATCCGATTTCGATAACGCTAGGTGTTATTTTGATCAACAGACCTCAACCTCAACAGCTGTTTTCACTTGAATTTCCTCACGTAGTTGCATAGCCATATAGCTAGCCAGCTAGTAGCTAGCTCGGGAGCTATGCTTTAGAGAGGCCAAATGCTAACAGCTAGGTAGTGCTAAGCCGCTGCAGCTGTTACACGTCATTGACAAAGACGCACTCTCTGATTGGCCGATCACGGCAGGACTGATGTTGGCAGTCATGCCGTCACTCATTGGCTGCGGGTCTGCGGGAGTCTTTCAACCGCCGCGGAAATCGTTGTGAATGGCCCGGAGTCTAGACGCTAGTGACTGGGAACTGAGAGAGCAGGTCACGTGGGGGCTGGGTTTACCTAGGCTAGAATTATGCTTGCATAAATAATACCAAAATCACTTCAGGGGAGTTTCAAGTAAAGTAACATTTTGCTTTGTAGGCAAAACAAAAGTAAAATTAAATCAAAAGGGAACTTCCTAACTTATTGGCTGGAATAATATTCCGACAAGATAATAATATACTGTAAGCACTAAAGCAGGAGTTTGCAGTCAACTAGTTGAAATTAATATGTGGCAGTATTTGTGGGGGTCAAAATCTATGTAGGGTATACCACCACAAATAGATCAGTGTATGGGAAACACCGACTATTAAATTGTGTGACTAGAAAGACACCAATAAATCTGAGAAAATGTACTTTAATTTTGAACGGTGGCATTACAAATGGTATTATGAAATTATTGTGGGAAAAAATAAGAATGCCACTTTTTTGAACTTTAAGCAGAAAATTAAAAAATAGTTTTAAAGCAAAAATAATTAATAAATAAAGATAATTTTAACATTGGCTCAACCAGCCCATCTTACTGACCACCAGGGGTCCTGGTCCTTAATCCCTTTTTATTACTACCATGCCACTGGTACTGTACACAAACAAGCCTGTTTAAATATCTGCCTTGCACTCCCTTAGAGGGAAATAACAAGCCTGTAAGAACTTTTATTGAGATACTGAACTAACATCACAGCAAGACATAAGTGATGGCATACACGCATGTTAAGCTATCGTCATCATCACATCAGACAGGCTGTGTAAAGCAGCCACTTGCGATTCTGAAGGGCTTAATTTCATTCAGATAACAAGGGACCCATTTGAAAATATGTTTGTCACTTATGCCCATATGTTTCTCAAAAAACATTGCATCCATTTACACCCGCTTTACTGCGAGCTAGCATGACATGGCTGGCTGGAGCCATGGTAGCCTACCTACCTTCCTCCAGTCCACCTGTTTGTCTGGCAGGCACAGCGACAAGTTCTTTTGTTTAGCCTACGAAACAACGTTACGCGCTAACTTGTATATCAATATGCACTAATTAAGTAACTACTAACGACTCTGACTGCTCAATGCTCACCTCACAGTTTCATTGATCATGAGTGGGGAGAACGATTGTGTGGACTGTGGAGGATCACTTCGCTGCTGTAGCCTACTGTGTGTGTGACCTGTGTGAAGTGATGTGGGATTAGGCAGATAGATGGAGGAGGGAGCGCCTGCGCAGCCGCGGTTCTAGAAACTTTTCGGGTGGGCTGAACCCCCCTAAATTTTTGTCTCAGCCCACCCTAAGAACATAGAGGGGGGGGGGGGACATGCACACAGCGCATTGAGTGTAGTCAGAAACTGCTACTAATGACCACCATGGATTTGGAGAGAAAAAAAAAAAAAAAAAAAAAAGTTTTTTTTGCCTCTATTTTTTTGGGTGGGCTGAGACTATTTTTGGGTGGGCTAAAGCCCACCCAAAAACGGCCTAGAACCGCTCCTGTGTATATGTATGCTTGTATTGTCCAAAAGCCAGGTTTTGACCTTTTGACCTTGTTGTTTTTGAAGATGTTTCTGCAAAGGTAAGTTGTTCCAGTTCACAGTCAGTGTTGTAGTGTAGTATTGCATCTGATCAAGTCTTTGTGCCTCCTGTCTTGTCCACAGGGAGCCATCTTGTTACCTGGAAACAGAGTCACAGAACATCCAACCAGTGGGGATGAAGGGGGGAAATTC
>NC_139638.1:21124543-21162043 GCF_964638095.1 Poromitra crassiceps
TCTGACAGGGTGTTGCTGCTGACTGTGGTCATGCTGTATATCTGTCAGGGTGTTGCTGCTGACTGTGGTCATGCTGTATATCTGTCAGGGTGTTGCTGCTGACTGTGGTCATGCTGTATATGTGTCAGGGTGTTGCTGCTGACTGTGGTCATGCTGTATATGTGTCAGGGTGTTGTGGTCATGCTGTATATGTGTCAGGGTGTTGCTGCTGACTGTGGTCATGCTGTATATGTGTCAGGGTGTTGCTGCTGACTGTGGTCATGCTGTATATCTGTCAGGGTGTTGCTGCTGCTGACTGTGGTCATGCTGTATATCTGTCAGGGTGTTGCTGCTGACTGTGGCCATGCTGTATATCTGTCAGGGTGTTGCTGCTGACTGTGGTCATGCTGTATATCTGTCAGGGTGTTGCTGCTGACTGTGGTCATGCTGTATATGTGTCAGGGTGTTGCTGCTGACTGTGGTCATGCTGTAAATGGTAAATGGCCTGCATTTATATAGCGCTTTTATCCAAAGCGCTTTACAATCAGTAGATAGTCTACATTCACCCATTCATACACCGATGGCGGCAGGCTGCCACACAGGGTGCCTACACACCATCGGGAGCAAGGAGGGTTAAGTGTCTTGCCCAAGGACACAACGACAGCAGCTGGGAGGGAGCGGGGATCGAACCGCCAACCCTTGCGTCATTGGCCGACCCGCTCTACCTCCTGAGCTAAAGCCGCCCTATTGCTGCTGACTGTGGTCATGCTGTATATCTGACAGGGTGTTGCTGCTGCTGACTGTGGCCATGCTGTATATCTGTCAGGGTGTTGCTGCTGCTGACTGTGGCCATGCTGTATATGTGTCAGGGTGTTGCTGCTGACTGTGGCCATGCTGTATATCTGTCAGGGTGTTGTGGTCATGCTGTATATCTGTCAGGGTGTTGCTGCTGCTGACTGTGGTCATGCTGTATATCTGTCAGGGTGTTGCTGCTGACTGTGGCCATGCTGTATATGTGTCAGGGTGTTGCTGCTCTGACTGTGGTCATGCTGTATATCTGTCAGGGTGTTGTTTTATGGTGTTGCTGCGTAAATAGTTATTGGAATAAAGTACTATTTCTAAGGGTGTGACAACACAATGCAGATACAAAGTGTGTATAAATGTAATGCCCCAAAATATGTACTTAACTGACATTATGTTGAGTGATATGCCAATATTCCCTGCAGTCTTCTGGTATCAGTCTTATCATGATACTGAACTCACTGAACTAACAGCCAGTTAGATCATAATATTAATATTAATATTAATATTAATATTAATATTAATATTAATATTAATATTAATCAAAGATAAAGGAGTGAGGATAATACAGTACATGCTTTGAATTCCTTAGTTAGCTAATAGCTATGCAGTGTTCTAAGCAGACCGGATGGCATCCAGCAGATGATAGAACGTTCATCCATAAGAGACTTGAGACTTGACTTGGAATTGTGGCCAAAGACGTGAGACTTGACTTGGACTATAGCTCAAATAGACTTGAGACTTGACTTGGACTTGTAAAAAATGACTTGTGAGCATCTCTGTGAGCTATTCATATAATGTTGGTTGGTGTGTTGTTTTGAAAAGGCTTTCCAGGACGAAATCATTTACGTATATCTTTATTGTAAAAAATAAAATGCTACATTTTACACAATGGAGCAGCATACTTTTCCAACTCAGCTGCTAAGAAGCTGTTTTAGAAATGGCAGAATGAAGTCAGAACTCAATGAAAGGCTGGTGACTGTGAACATTATATTTACACACTGTGCTTATTTACATTGTGTCGTCACACCCTTTTAAGTACATTTTTGCATTAGGGGGATTTTCATTAAGTGCTATTGTGTGTAAGTGTGTGTGTTGTGTGGCCGACCAGTTTGATGAGGAAGTTACAATGCCAGACAGTCAGGACTGGATTACTGCTACTGGCTCCAAGTGTCACTTCAAGACAGCAAGGATACAATCAGATCAGATCAGATCAGATCAGATCAGATCAAATCAGATCAAATCAGATCAAATCAGATCAAATCAGATCAAATCAGATCAAATTGGTGGAGTCAGAGAAATTATGGTCTTGTTTCCCAGGAGGTAAAACACTAGTAAGATGTAGATTGCAGACACATGAACAGTACATACACAAACAACATGTGTGGACGCACACACACACACACACACACACACACACACATGCACAAACACACACACACACCGCCGGAAAACGCTCTTGCATTATATCATCAGTGAGATCACGCTCGAGTGACATCACACACCACACACACTCTCTCTCTCTCTCTCTCTCTCTCACACACACACCATAACCTCTGCAAACACATTTGCGCAGTCACACATACATAGACACGTGCATGCCATGCACGTGCACACACAAGCGCGCGTGCGCGCGCACACACACACACACACACACACACACACACACACACACACACACACACACACACACACACACACACACACACTTTGATTGCCATGGTCACAATTTCCGTAGTAAATTCTGCTGAAGTCTATAAGGCAGCTTTATGACAAAAATGGGTGTTTTCTTCTCAAACTATCAAAGAGTGTCTCAGACAAGAGGAGATGCCATAAAGGCACAAGACGTGTGGATGAAAATGTGACGTTCACAACAGGTCCTTCTGAGACTTGAAGAAAAGTTTTGTTCACTTTCTCACACAAGTACCACTGAGAAGAAAGTGCTTTCTCCATTCTGCTGCGTCCTCCATGTTGACGGAAAACAAGGAGGCGACTTATGAGACAGCAAAGAAAGAGGTCTAAGAGAGAAGCGGAGAGAGAGCGACAGAGAGGAAAACACAACACACAGATTCCACTGGTCTAAATGCGGCCCTGCAGTATATGAACACAACACATAGAGACTAGCTAGAGCCAGGACCATCTGGGTCTGCTTGGTCCAGACAGAGAGGACTGTGAGCTCCTAAATAACTCCCGAATAGGACAGTGTTGTCCATTGTCCTGTGTGGCTGATACAGTAATGGGAGCTGGACAGGACCCGGGTATCTGGTGCCTGCCAGCAGGGGGCGACATCAGGACAAAATGCTGCAGTGGGAGGGAGACCACATGAAGGTACTGTACTGCAGGCCCCGCATTCTGTCCACATATCAGGAGACTATAGACCCTTTTCACGGGGGCCATTTTGTGTCGAAAAGGCAGGGTAAACACAGGTGCAAGAAAAACACTAATGAGGGTTTCCAACTTCCGATCATGGAAGTTGGACACAAAATGGCCCCCGTGAAAAGGGCCTATTAAGGCCCTCTTCACAGCAGCCGTTTTGAGGTGGTAAAGCAGCAAGTAAAACAGGTGTAACGGATAACAATAACGAGGGCCCTCCTGGCATTGGAACACCCAATGGAACCATCATTAATGGTATTGGTTACGCCTGCTTTACCACCTCAAAACGGTTGCTGTGAGATGGGTGCGTTCAGCTCTTCCGTAAAGTTGAAGCTGGAAAAGTTGCACATAACATCCTTACAGTGTGGAGGTGAAGCAGCTGCCTGACGAGCCTGTCAGTGCTGACCTGAACTGTCTCGCACCTTCTCTTTATTCTCAACAAGCTTTTCTCTTTCGTGTGCTCATTTTCCCCCCAGCGATTGTGCTCCTGAACGCACCCTGAATGTCACTGTTTGACACAATGTTTCCACTCTCTCCTCAAACGCTACTTCTTCTTCTGTCACACAGTGTCTCTGGCTGTCTCTGTGCACTCAAGAGAGTGGGAGACGGCTCCTATCAGGCAGATTTTCCACACGGCCGACAATGTTTAGACTAGAATGGTGACTATCTCTTTAGGTGAACTGTCACAGATAGGCACAAGAGAGGAGCTTTTGTCTTGCTTGCCCAGACGATAAATATTCTTCAACATTGCTGTGTTGACGCCAGTGTTGGGGGTAACTCATTACAAAAGTAACAATAATAAACATATTACATGTAATATATTACTTTTAGCAGTAACTCAGTAATATAACTTATTACTTATAGGATTTCAGTAATATTATACCAGTTACTTTCTCATGTAACTCAAGTTACAATTGGGTTACATTTTTTTAAATCAAAGCACATACGGTATTTAAATAAAGATACAATCATTTCCTAATCAAACTGTCTGTTTTTATGTAAATAACTATAGATGACAATAACAAAGGAAAAGGATAACATTTAGAATTTTGGATTGTTTACACTGACATCAAGGTGGTTGACATTATTTTTCGGGATGGTTCCAGGGCACCGATGTCATTCTGCTACTGCTGTTATTTTGGTGAAAGTAATGCAAAAGTAGTGTAATAAGTAACGAGTTACCCTACACAGACAGTAATATTGTAATGTAACTTATTACTTTCAAATTAAAGTAACTAGTAATATGTAGTATCTTACATTTTGAAAGTAACTTGCCCAACACTGGTTGACGCATAGCACTGTTTGCATGCAACATGTTGCAACATGTGCACGCACAGAGAGGCTTAGCTAAAAGGGACAAGGAAGAGAAAGAAAAATGCATAATGTATATTATTATTTCCAATATTATTATTTTGAATATGATCTGTCAGACATGTTTTTACATTGAAGGATCCATTTAAAACAAAATGGCGAAGGGTTTTTCGATTCCTTGTGCAGTTGATGATGTGACTTGTGACTTGCCTGAAGCGTCGCATAATTCTCTAAAGGATCGCAGAAGAACTGGATTCTTCCCGAGTATTGATTTTTGGATCAGTGCAGCCAAGTGAAGGCAGCTCTGACAGAATGAACCTCTGGATTTACACATCTGAATGTTCTACTAGCTCAGGAGCAGTGTGCCGTTTTATCTGATGATGCTGAGTCCTCCCAAGAATGTCAGGTGTGAATACAGAACCTGTTATGACACAGCTCTCCCAACGACGCCGGTCTGGGTTTTGAGACCAGCAATACAAGTGACAGAGAACAAGCAGAGAGTCCCCCCCCCCCCCCCGACTCCCTGTACCAAATTAATATATCGTTACCATATTAATTCATATCAGCCATGCACAGTCTGAGGCAGGTGTACTTATGAATCTGGGAGAGTTACCAGCCCAATGCTTTCATGTGTGATTCAAACTTTGCGGACGTTTGAGATGATATTTTACACAATTATATAGTTGATAGATGCTGAAAAGTCATGCAAAGAACACGTCAATATGCATGCACAACAGTGTTGTCTTTATTAATGTGTCTTTTTTTAAGAATTATATTTAAAAAAATGAAGAAATCAAACTATAAATACATAAATACATAAATACATACATAAATACATAAATAAATAAATAAATACATAAATACATAAATACACAAATAAATAAACCCCCACAATGGCTTTGATTAGGACTGAATATAAATATCTGTCACAGTTGAATAAACACCTGTAGCCAAAGATCAGTCCCCATGGCCCGTCTGTGGTGAATCATCTGTTGAAGGAAGTCGTCTCCGGCTGTGCTTGTAATGGAGAAGCCATGACTGCTCTCCTCTCCCCACGGTCTAATAAGCACTGTGCTCTGGCTTGTTGGCCTCTAGTACAAAGTACCAAGTACTCTTCATGCCTCAGGCTCCACCTTACTAATCACACACACACTCTCAATAAACATCTGATCCACTGTGAGCATGTGTGTGTGTGTGTGTGTGTGTGTGTGTGTGTGTGTGTGTGTGTGTGTGTGTGTGTGTGTGTGTGTGTGTGTGTCCGTGTGTGTGTGTGTGTGTGTGTGTGTCCGTGTGCGTGTGCAAGTGTGTGCATGATGCAAACAGGAGTATCTCTAGATTTCTCTACGAGGGATCAGCCGAGCAGCATTTTGGTAAACTAACCGCGTCACTGGGTGGCAACGGCAATGGAACCCTATGGAGCACAAGTGGCGCAAGGCGTTGAGTGTCTGACTCTAGCCAGTTAACTCTGTTTACATTTTAAAAACTGCGACAGTTCACACAACTTTAACACGACATGCATATATTATACATTAAACTCTTGAGCTACTTCTGCTCTCACTCAGAATGTCAAAATATAAGCGATGTGATGTATAGTTTTTGAGATTTCAACGTTTGTTTGGCACAACTCATACTAGTTAACTGCCGCCGGGTTCCGCATTTCTGGGTGGCAAGTGACGTCACGCTGATTCGTCCTATATGTATGGGGCTTCTCTCTCTCTCTCTCTCTCTCTCTCTCAGTCACTCTCTCTCTCTCCACAGCTCAGCTAGGCCAGTGGTTCTCAAATGGGGGTCCCCCAGGGGTCCGTGGCACTTTTCAAGGGGGTACACGAAAAGTATTAAGAAGAAAAAAAAAAAAGAATATATATATATATATATATATATATATATATATATATATATATATATATATATATATATATATATATATATATACGGTGTGTGTGTATATATATATACAGTATATATATATATATATATTTTTTTTTGCAAAAGCTTCATATTTCAATGAAAATATTGTATGCTTTAAATCTAAAATGGTTCATGGATTACATTCTAATCTAACAAACCTATCAATTTAAAAGTCAAGCACGTTACCGTGGAAACAATTAAGCTTAGCCCAAAATCACAAATCAGAATGAGGGGGGTCCCTGGTATATTTTCTATCTTGTAAGGGGTCCTTGGCTGAAAAACATTTCAGAACCTCTAAGCTAGGCTATCCACTGGCTGGTCAGGCCACAGCGAGGCACTGCTGCTGCTTTGGGAATGTTTCCATAGTCACCCCCCCCCCCCCAGGGGCATCATCCATTCCATGCAGTGGCGGACTGCATAATCGGGCACGTCGGGCAAATGCCCGGTGACCTGGCCTGGCCTGGCCTGCAAAAAAAAAAAAAAAAAAAAAAAAAAAAATTTGCAGGCCAGGCCAGGCCACTCACTGAACAGCAGGCCAAGCGCCGCCTACTGGTTTACTAGTGGTTTTATTACTTTATTCAGGTTTAAAGTGGGTGCATCTCATTGTAAAATTGGACTTGGCCCAAATTGGGCTTCAAACGGCCCAAATTGGGCTTCAAACGGCCCAAATCTGGCTTTAAACGACCCAAATTGGGCTTCAAACGGCCCAAATTGAGCTTCAAACGGCCCAAATTTTTCGACGGCGCCCTTCGGACGCCGGCACGTGCGTCGGCCCGTATCGGCCTGGCCTGCTTGGTATCTAATGCCCGGCCTGAATTATGATCCCAGTCCGCCCCTGATTCCATGCTACATAAGATGACCAGGGGCATCATCCATTCCATGCTACATAAGATGACCAGGGGCATCATCCATTCCATGCTGCATAAGATGACCTTGGGATCAGGTTGCAGTAAGCAGGTGGATGGCCTCCAGCAGAAAATGCTGTTTACAGAGCAAAGTCTGAGTGCAAAATATAGAATTGTGTTTGGTCTTCTCCCAGTGTCATACCATTATGTTTGCCTCCAGCTGGTTGTGTGTTTGGTCTTCTCTCTCAGTGTCATACGATTATGTTTGCCTCCAGCTGGTTGAGTACGGATTTCTAGGAATTCCCTCCTTTTAGGTGTGAGTTCACTTCACATACTGCGGTTGTGAGGAGCCTAACATAGAGACAATTGTATAGACAGGTACATACTTGGCTATTCAGTGTGGGGAAAGCCCCTGTGGCCCCCTGTTTGATAGAAAGGTGATGGTGCCCTCATGTGGTTTTTCAAAGCATTGCAGTATCACAGTAGGAAAACTTGTACATGCAATTTACTGCATGTATCTTACTACAAGATAGTAAGCAATACATTTGTCTGAGTCAATGTTCTACAGTATGCCTCTTAATTTAAACCTGCAATATGCAAAGTCAGAACTTATATGTTATATATGAACTTATATGTCCGTATATTCAACCCTGAGACTAATGTGTGCGATCTGGAGATTTCATTGAGACATACAGTAATGAGATCAAACTCTTTTTCACCTCTGTTCTAAATATCGTTGTCAAATTCAGGTCCTGAACAAAGCTCCTTCTCCTTCAGTAGCTTTTCTTCTTTTTGAACTAGCCTGGCACCTAGGAATGTGTTTCAACAGAAGAACATAGTATCCTCACTGAACCGTCCAATAAAACTTCTTATTGCACAGTCATGACTGAGTGCTAGTCTAATGTTACAGATTACTATTAGAGGGTGAAGACAGAAGAGCACTGAGCGTTGTAGTCGGAGGGTAATTTGAAGTTGGCCAGCAGGCAGCCTGCAGACCCTAAGTACCTCAACATGATGATGGAGTGACAGATGGGTGACAAAAAGCCCCCAACCAGCAGGGGGCGTTTAATAACACAATTATTTTAGTTGTTCACTGATGGCAAGAAAATATGGCACGCTCAGAATGTACGTTACCCTCCCTCCAGACATCAGGAAGCCAGTGGAGCAGAATGCACATTACTCTGTGGTGTTGACATTTCAGTGTCACGAATGCCTGGAAGCTGTTTTTTTAATAGGCCCACATGTCACTAGTGATATAAAGGTTATTGTGCTGGTGTTGACTGCATGTGTGCACCTGCATGATGAACAAAACACATGCACATTTATCACAAATACCTCCGTCCACATTATCATCCAGCAAGTTCTTGAAATCCATAACGAGCTGTTTTAATCTCGCAAAAGGCCCCATCACGTTGTGCAACAATGACTCACACATCTTCATCTGTGCTTCTGGCCCGACTCCACAGATCCCCACCTAACTATAATCAATTAACCAGCTTCTGGAAATAAAAATTAGTCCCCCGACCCCAATACACACACACCCGCGCACATGCACGCACGCACATGCACACACGCGCGTACACAAATGCACACACACACTGTGTGTGTGTGTTACTACACACCGGTTGACTCTCGAGCACGTCCGCTCCATTTTGATTGGGTGAGGTGCAGCATGCGAGCCTGCCCACTATGAGCTGTTATTCAGCATTTCACAGAGCTTGCCGACAGATTTTCGATGCAAGTGATGTCATAGACATTGTGACATCGGCAGTGATGTCATAGACATTGTGACATCATCAGTGATGTCATATATTGTCATCAGTGATGTCATCAGTGATTTATGACAGACACTGATGATGTCATAGATAGACATTGTGACATCAACAGTGACATCATAAGTCATTCCCTGCTGAGGTTATAAATTGGACGCTGAGGAAACGGACAGGACAGCAGAACATCAGGTGTAACGACATCCATTCCATTGTCTTTGTGTCTTTTTTTTACTAGTTTGAAAAAATGGATCCAATGACTGAGTCCGCCCAGACATCATTGTCCCAGGGGTTTGGCGATGGGCAGAATCCTACTGCCAAAGACTCAAAGCTATCCCTCAAGGACCTGATCCACTGGCGAGACCCCATGAAGTCGTGTGTGGCGTTCGGCCTGTCCATGCTGCTGCTGCTGTCGCTGGCCGCCTTCAACGTCATCAGCGTGGTGTCCTACCTGCTGCTGGCCCTGCTCCGTGTCACCATCACCTTCTGCATCTACAAGGCCATCATTCAGGTGATGCAGAAGTCGAGCGACGGGCACCCCTTCAAAGCGTTGATGGATAAAGATGTCAGCATTCCCGCAGAGACCTTCCGCAAGCACGTGGACAACAGTCTGACCCACATCAACCGAGCCCTGAAGCAGATGAGGCGCCTCATCCTGGTCGAGGACCCCATGGACTCTCTGAAGCTGGCTGCGGTCGTGTGGTTGCTGACCTACGTGGGGGCCGTCTTCAATGGAATCACCATCCTCATCCTGGCTGACATCCTCCTCTTTGCCGGGCCCCTGATCTACGAGAAGAAGAAGACCCAGATCCATCAGTACATCAACTTGGCAGTCCTGGCACGCACCCAAGTCAACACCACAATGACTAAGTTGCAAGAGAAGCTTCCTGGAGCTGACTCAACGCTATCTGTCAAGGACCTGATCCACTGGCGAGACCCCAAGAAGTCGTGTGTGGCGTTCGGCCTGTCCATGCTGCTGCTGCTGTCGCTGGCTGCCTTCAGCGTCATCAGCGTGGTGTCCTACCTGCTGCTGGCCCTGCTCTGTGGCACCATCACCTTCCGTATGTACAAGTCCATCATTCAGGCCGTGCAGAAGTCCAGCGACGGGCACCCCTTCAAAGCATTGATGGATAAAGATGTTTGCATTCCCCCAGAGATCTTCAGCAAGCACGTGGACAACAGTCTGACCTACATCAACTCAACCCTGAAGCAGATGAGCCGCCTCTTCCTGGTTGAGAACCTCATGGACTCACTGAACCTTGCTGTGGTCATGTGGCTGCTGACCTACGTGGGAACCGTCTTCAACGGAATCACCATCCTCATCCTGGCTGACATCCTACTCTTCACCGTGCCCCCGATCTACGAGAAGAAGAAGACCCAGATCGATCAGTACATCAACCTGGCAGTCCAGACATGCACCCAAGTCAACACCACAATGTCTAAGTTGCGAGCAAAGCTTCCTGGAGCTGTGAAGCACAGCAAAACCGAATGATCAGCAGCCTCCACCCCCCCCCCCCCTCGTGCCTACAAAATCCTGACCATCCTCCCTCCCCCTTCCAACCGTCTCACTACTACTCCCACCACCCACCCTACCACATTGAACAAACAAAATCTTCTTGAGCTACTCGATATTCAATGTAAAAAAAACTACTGCACAGCTTAACTTCCGAGCATTAGAGAAAAGAACCACGAATTCGCAATAGTTGCGACCAGATATGCATCAGTCAGAGTGTGACGTCATCCACTCCATTGGAGATTTAACGGACTTATAGAGCTGCTTGCTGGCCATGCTGACCGCAGCTAAAGAGAAGTTTGTGTCTAAAGGTAGTATTTGGATTAAAGGTAGTATTGGGATTTCTGTTACTGATTGATTGGCCTGTTGAGTTGCTTTTTCTGTTCAACTTAAAGGCACTTATGTACGTTTCTGCAAAAGCACTGAAACATTTCTCATTGTTGGTTTTCAAAAACCCATAAGGCATGTTGAAGCCCCCAAAAAAGAAACACTGACTGACTGACTGAATGAATAAATAAATAAAACAATTGTTTTACTATAATTGAAGGTGTGTGTGTGTGTGTCCGGAGTTGCTCTGATCATCTCTAAAGTTTGCCAAAACCTTTCAGGGGTCTGGCATGTATCTGGTGTGAAAACAAAATGAAAGAAATGCATCTATGGGGGCATTACAGTGATATTTTACATATTTTAGTCGAACACCGCCCTATTTGGTGGTGACATCACTAATTGCTCGAGTGACATCACTGGTGACATAATCACTGATGACATCACAACTGCGCGAGTGACATCACTGATGACATCTTCAAGCGCTCGAGCGACATCACACATCACATAATTGATATCAGTGATTTATGGCTGGTGCTGATGTCATAAACATTGTGACATCATCAGTGATGTCATAACTCCTTCCCTGCAGAGGCTATAAGTAGCACTGGAGGTGTGTCCTTTCCCTCTGAGTGCTTACACATTGCGTCTTAAATGTTACCAAGTCGTGTAATTCTGAGGAAAGTCAGACAAAAAACACATTTACAAAGGACAGGACAGGAGAATATCAAGTGTTTAATCGCATTTGTGCAGTTTTTTCCAACTATAGTTTGGAAAAAATGGATCCAATGACTGAGTCAACCCAGGTATCGTCGGAGGTGGTTGGCGATGAGCAGAATTCTGCTGCCAAAGACTCAAAGCTATCCGTCAAGGACCTGATTCACTGGCGAGACCCCAAGAAGTCGTGTGTGGCGTTCGGCCTGTCCATGCTGCTGCTGCTGTCGCTGGCCGCCTTCAGCGTCATCAGCGTGGTGTCCTACCTGCTGCTGGCCCTGCTCTGTGGCACCATCACCTTCCGCAAGTCCATCCAGGCCATGCAGAAGTCCAGCGACGGGCACCTCTTTAAAACGTTGATGGATAAGGATATCAGCATTCCCCCGGAGACCTTCCACAAGCACGTGGACAACAGTCTGACCTACATCAACCGAACCCTGAAGCAGATGAGGCGCCTCATCCTGGTCGAGGACCCCGTGGACTCTCTGAAGCTGGCTGTGGTCATGCGGCTGCTGACCTATGTGGGATCCCTCTTCAACGGAATCACCATCCTCATCCTGGCTGACATCCTCCTCTTCGCCGTGCCCCCGATCTACGAGAAGAAGAAGACCCAGATCGATCAGTACCTCGACCAGGCACGCACCCAATTCATCGCCACAATGACTAAGTTGCAGGAGAAGCTTCCTGGAGCTGAGTCAACGCTATCTGTCAATGACCTGATCCACTGGCGAGACCCCAAGAATTCGGTGGTAGCGTTCGGCCTGTCCATGCTGCTGCTGCTGTCGCTGGCTTCCTTCAGCGTCATCAGCGGGTTGTCCTACCTGCTGCTGGCCCTGCTCTGTGTCACCATCACCTTCCATCATTCAGGCCGTGGATAAGGATGTTAGCATTCCCCCGGAGATCTTCAGCAAGCACGTGGACAACAGTCTGACCTACATCAACCGAGCCCTGAAGCAGATGAACCTCATGGACTCACTGAAGCTGGCTGTGTTCTTCTGGCTGCTGACCTACGTGGGGATCGTCTTCAACGGAATCACCATCCTCATCCTGGCTGACATCCTCCTCTTCACCGTGCCCCCGATCTACGAGAAGAAGACCCAGATCGATGAGTACATCAACCTGGCAGTCCTGGCACGCACCCAAGTCAACACCACAATGGCTAAGTTGCAAGAGAAGCTTCCTGGAGCTGTGAAGCACAGCAAAACTGAATGATCAGCCTCCACCTCCACCCTCCCCAACCGCCTACTAAAACCTCACCATCCTCCCTCCCCCTTCCACCCCACCTGCCAACCGTCTCACTACTACTACTCCCACCCACCCTACCACACTGAACAAACAAAATCTTTTTGAGCTACTCGATATTCAATGTAAAAAAAAAACGACTGCACAGCTTAACTTCCGAGCATAAAAAGGAGTTTGTGTATAGAAAGGTAGTATTGGGATTTCTGTTACTGATTGGACTCTTGTTGAGTTACTTTTTCTGTTCAACTTAAAGGCACTTGGTTAATATTTTTCTGTTCAACTTAAAGGCACTTGGTTAATATGTATGTAAGTTTCTGCAATGCACTGAACCATTTCTTATTGGTTTTCAAAAACCCATAAGGCGTGTTGAAAGAAACCCCCCCAAAAAGAAACACTAACTGAATGAATGAATAAATTGCCAAAACACTTTTCAGGGGTCTGGCATGTACCTGGTGCGAAATCAAAATGAAAGAAATGCACCCCATTGGGGCGCTCTAGTGATATTTTACATATTTTCTTCTTCTGTGGTGTTTTATGGCAAGGTGGCATCCTTTATGTTGCATTACCGCCTACTTGTGGATTTATGCATCCAGTTTCCCTTTTCTGTCCCTCTCCACGTCGTTTTAGGTATTTTAGACATCACTGGTCACATCATCACTGATGACATCATCATCGAGTGCTCGAGTGACATCACTGATGACATCATCGAGTGCTCGAGTGATGTCATAGACATTGTGACATCATCAGTGATGTCATAACCCCTTTCCTGCAGAGGCTATAAGTAGGACTGGGGGTGTTAATTCTCCCTCTGAGTCCTCTGATATTGTGTATTTAAGGTGCAAGGCCCAACTTAATGCTGACGAAAAACACATTTCTCCAAGTGTAACGACACCCATCTCATCGCCTTTGTGCAGTTCTTTTAAACTAGTTTAAGAAAATGGATCCAATGACTGAGTCCGCCCAGATATCATTGTCCCAGGGGTTTGGCGATCGACAGAATTCTGCTGCCAAAGACTCAAACCTATCCCTCAAGGACCTGATTCACTGGCGAGACCCCAAGAATTCGGTGGTAGCATTTGGCCTGTCCATGCTGCTGCTGCTGTCGCTGGCTGCCTTCAGCGTCATCAGCGTGGTGTCCTACCTGCTGCTGGCCCTGCTCTGTGGCACCATCACCTTCCGCATCTACAAGTCCGTCATTCAGGCCGTGCAGAAGACCAGCGACGGGCACCCCTTCAAAACGTTGATGGATAAGGATATCAGCATACCCCTGGAGACCTTCCTCCGCAAGCACGTGGACAACAGTCTGACCTACATCAACCGAGCCCTGAAGCAGATGAGCTGCCTCATCCTGGTCGAGGACCTCGTGGACTCTCTGAAGCTGACTGCGGTCGTGTGGTTGCTGACCTACGTGGGGGCCGTCTTCAACGGAATCACCATCCTCATCCTGGCTGACATCCTCCTCTTCACCGCGCCCCTGATCTACGAGAAGAAGAAGACCCAGATCCATCAGTACATTGACCTGGCACGCACCCATGTCAACACCACAATGGCTAAGTTGCAGGAGTTCCTTCCTCCTCTACCTTCTACTGACAAGTGCTATTTTTATCCTATTTCATTTATATTCTATTGTGCTTTTCACTTTTTGCCTTATTTACGTACATATATACGTATTACTGTTGTGATTATACTGTACTTGAACTATGTCTTGTAATGGCACCCCCTAGCATGAGCATTTCATACGTGTAGAGTACTTGTACAACGGACTGACAATAAATATCTTCTAAATATTTTTTTCCGTGATTTTTTATCCCATTTTTATCCCCCATTAGTGCTAATTTTCATTAGTGGCCCCGGGTCTGTCAGTACGGCCATGACACGTCACAGTGGGCGTGGCCGGCAGTCAGTACGGCCATGACACGTCACAGTGGGCGTGGCCGGCGCGGCAGACCTGGCGGTTCTGCTGGGCACCCGGCCAGTCGTGTAAAAACGACTGGTTGACACGTCATACCCAGCTGTCAGTAGACTGCTTCTGAGGAAGGCGAGAGCTATCGCCGAAACTGTCAAGGTATAACATCTAATAAACCTATATGTCTGAACACAAGAAAACAAAAACTGTCCATTTCCCATACATTTTTCTCATCACATTTTGAAAAATCCTTATCTAAAGAGTTTTAAGCCTGCAACCAAGACTGTCTAGCTACAGAATGGTGACTGACCATAAAACATTTGATTCAGAGTTGGAAAAAACATTGAAAAACGGGAGTACAAGGTACACGAGTGTGTACATATTATGCGATAATCTGCTCTTAAGAGTGAAGAATCTATTTATCCCATAATGCATCCCGGCATTTCTGGCCAATCAGATTAGCGGATGATTGAGGACTCACTCTGAGCGGCAGTGGGTGGGACAGCAGTCTTGACCAGCGCTATTTCAGGTATTAGCTCCATGGCTAACGCTATCGACGTAGATAGACGCATTTCTGTTCATTAATGTGAACGAACTGGCAAACTCATGCCGATACATAACGTTGAATGTTGATGCGACCAGATAGTGAATTTCTGTGGACCAACCGAGCTACGCAGCTTAGCTTAGTCACTAGTTGCAATGCCATGTTTTGCACAATTTCCTGATACTTGTTTATAATCAATATAAAAGGCCAGGGCAGTCAGTTTTCTCTTTCTTTTGAAAAGCTGCCTGCACAACCATGGAATGAATACTTGAGGAAGAGAGAGAGGTTTGGACACGTGATGTGAAACACGTGACATAAAAGATCAGCTCTCAAACGACACGTTTGATGTATTGATGTAAATGACAGCTTAATATATTGCCCAACACTGATGCATCATAAATCCATGAGCTATAGAAGCAACAACAGCCTACCAAGGCATGCATGATGAAGGAAAAGAGGGAGCAATTCATTTGCCGGATATCAAGGCGGTAACATGAAACATGGAAATGCACGAGTGACTCTGACAGAACTATCTTTTCCATAAACAAAATCTTGGAGAAGAATCTTAATTTATACGCCTCCTCATGGCCAATGTGGATATGACACTTTCGAAAAGTCACAAAGTGGACTTCTCTGTGGTCTCTCTCTGCTTTTCCCACTGTATATGTGAAGTCAGTGCCTGGTGTCTCTGTAGTGCCATATGGCTTCCTGGGAGAGCTGTGGTCTGACGGCCTGTTGTTGACATTTCTCATCTGGGCGCCTCTCAGATTCGCATGCCTTGTTGCTGTTCTCTTGATATCTGAATTTATTACCACCAAGTGTTCAGCATCATCACCAAGAGGGAGAGGGAGAGGGAGAGGGAGAGGGAGAGGGAGAGGGAGAGGGAGAGGGAGAGGGAGAGGGAGAGGGAGAGGGAGAGGGCCATCAAAGACACAGGGGATATCACTGTTGTGGCATCATCGGGTTTGGGGGGTTCCAAGAAAGACACTGGCTCAAAAAAGGACTGAGCTCCATTTGGTAACACTTTATAATAACGTTCAGTCGTAAGTCATTGATAAGCCTTTAGTTAATGATGAACTAACCATTTACAAAACATGAATATACATTTGTAGATGATTAATCAATCTTATGTTAACATATACAAATGTCTTCTAAGTCATCTAGAAACCTTTAGTAAATGAAGTGTTGCTCATCTGTTGTAAATGATGTGTAAATAATTTACAATTCATTTACAAGGCTTTCTGCATCCCCTAATCTAAAGTGTAAACCATTCATCACACATACATGTGTTACATACAAGGGGGTAACTCTGTTTGTCAAAATTGAAGCCAATGCGGAAGTGTCCTGTTTGCCTGCAGGGGGCGACCCATTGGTTTGTGGACTGCAGAAAGCCTTGTAAATGATTTACACATCATTGATGAGCTTAGAACACAATTTACAAAAGGTTTATAGATGACTTACAACGCATTTGTGATATGTTAACATAGCATTTATTAATCATCTACAAATGTATATTCATGTTTTGTAATTGATTATTTCATCATTAACTAAAGGCTTATAAATGACTTACGACTGAATGTTATTATAAAGTGTTACCCTACAGGTGAATATTGCATTTACTGTAATATAATCCAGAAATGTCTGCATTTATTCAGAATGCATGTGAATTTGATCCATTATCATTACCTATACAAAAGACCAAACTACACTCATTAGCTAGTTCCTACATGAAACTAGCAGCTAGCTAGCTAGCGGGTGTAGTTCGGTCGAAAATTGTTCCTACATGAAACTGCTCACAACAAGTCTGTGGATTATCTTGAGTAACCGGGTCATGATTTCTGGAAAGAGACACTGCTGTTGAGTTTTTCAATTGTCAATTTGTTAAATTTCAAGTGCCATCCGGTTCCATTGTATTGAAGAGAAGGCAGAAATCACTATGGCTGATATGATATCTCCAAAACGCAGACTACTAACAGAAAACAATCTAAACGGATAAATAGCACTATCGGTGAGAGGAAAATATGTATTTTGGATTTTAGGGTGAGGCTCTTTAAGCCTTGTGGGCTCAGCACTTGTAAGGTGAAGGTAGGGGTCGGGTACAATGCCTGGCTGGCAGGCAACGGGCAGGGGCAGACGAGGCTAGTTGTAGACGTTGGCCATGGAAAATAAATAGCTCTTGGCACATGGAGGATAAATTCTTTGGGAGAGAAGGAGCTTGAGCTTGTGTGGAAAGTTGAGAAGTACCAACAAGTTGGGCTCATCTCCACATACAGTGTTGGCTCTGGACAGTCCAGTATCACTGCAAAGCGTGTAATGCACCCGCGGTCGCGGTATCATGTCAGTTTCACGCCTAGGCGAGCCAAAGTGTAAAAAGTACACAGTGTATTAGAGCAGTGGTTCTCAAAGTGCGGTTCGGGGACACCCAGGGATCCGTCAAAGGGGTGCCAGGGGGGGTCCCCAGCCAAAAAGGGAATGATTTGTTTCCATAAGTAACACAACAACAGAATGTATAACTTTGGTGAAGGGTTTCATACACTTTCTGTAATAAAACGACTAAAAGCAAGAATCTTATCAGATGGGGGGTCCCTGGGGCAAAATCGTATCAAATGGGGTACATGGTCTAATTTGTGTCAGTTTAGGGGTCCTTGATGTGAAAAAGTTTGAGAACCACTGGTAGAGGTACTGCACCAGCAGGGGACGCCGCGCAGGATAGTCACATGACCGCCAGAGGTCGTTAAGCACAGTCTCATTATGTGAAGTGTCACCACCTCTTGTACTCTCTATAGAGGGTGACATCACAGGGAAGGTGACCAGCCAATAAGAGAAGGACAGTTCAGTACCCTATTTTTCACCATTAGGTGTCAGGCTTCACCAAACATTTGGGTTTGGGTATAGTTACACTTTAAATGGGCTACTGCCGAGCTAGGGAGTAGGGTCTGGGATGGGCGGACCAGTGGATAGCATCCTCGTCTTTCAACTTTCTTCTTTTTTTTTCTTTGTCTTTTTTGTCTTGTTTGAACACATTCCTGATTCACAGGACATTCCCGTTATTTCTGATATCGACAATCCAGATTCACAAAATATCCTGACCTATATTTCTAAAGAGAATCCAATAGAGTATAGCAGAGATGGGAACAAGTTACTTTGGGCCAAGTCTCAAGCAAGTCCCAAGTCATTTTGGTTTGGTCAAGTCAAGTCAAGTCAAGTCACTTTCTCTCGTCTCCATGTTGTCAGACACTTACAATAACAATCTGAGCCGGTCAGTTGCAAAAACAAGCGCTTTTAGTGAATGTACACTTTGACGGTATGCTATGCCCCGCCCCCCGTGTGATTACATTGCAGCCCGTGCCGCCGTCGGCGTGCGAAACGAGCGCGATATGAATGTGAATGTATTATATTTCCAGTTGTAACACCGCGCAAATGTGATTTGTGTCAACAACCTGGTTACAGTCCTATTTCTTCTGGCCATACGATATGCAGTTCAATGTGGGACCAAAGCTCTTAAGGTGCGTTCACACCGACCTATTAAAGTTTTTCGCTGGCATCGAGTTTACATACAAAGTCAATGCAAACGAGCAATTGAGCGTATATTCGCCCGGGAGAAAAATCGCTGGGCGTCCGAGCGACAGAGACAGAGCAATAGGGCGAAAATTCGCTCGTCGCCCGAGATGAAATGTCCCAACTCGAGCGAAATTACGCTGGCATCAGTCGCTCGCTCTTCAACGCTGATTGGCTGCCGTGTGAGAGCGAGTCAAGGATCACACTGGCTTGGAACAAACCGCTGGTTTATTGTGTGGCAACAAACCGCATTGACAGCTGATTGACAGGCTGACAGCTGACATGAAGTGAGGTCTGTACTACCGGTATAGAGCTCGCGTTAGGAGCACGCTGATAGGCTTAGCTTGTAAACAACTACGGTGGCTCGTAGTGGACAAACATCATGACATTGCGTAACGTTATAGCCCCCAGATGTCTGTCAATTCTTGTGCCTGTTGACGAGTGATTTAAACACAGCGACAGAGCAACTCCAAAGGGTTGAATCAAGCGACAGAGAGAAAAATAAATATATCGGTGTGAACCATTGACCTATATATAAATGGACCAACATAGCTCATTGACTTTGACACAGCAAAATGAAGCTCACTTCCGGATATTGTTTGATTTCGTTTGATTGGTTGAATGGATTAATGCTACGCGGAAGTACGAGGAGAAGGGGCGGCTGCCCCTAGCGGCTGCCGGGGGAGTTTCCGAATTTGCTCTGTCTCCCTTATCGCCGTAATGCATTATGGGTAGTCAGCTACTGTGGCTAATGTAGCCACTAACGCTACTTACTTTACATTGCAGTAAAACGGCACTGAATGACCAAATTGATTTAACTTTTAACCATTTCGAGTAACACTGTTTCCATACGGACCCCCAGCGTTGGTTAGTTGTTTATAACGTGACTCTATTTAAAACCTTATCGTACTCCGTTTTCTGTGCTGAATCCAATGGTCTGAATACAGAGAAGGCTTAAGGCTTTATCTAACGGTATAAATAACGTTAAATGGTCCGCCATGTTATGGACGTTAGATGTATGGTATCTATATAGTTACGTTTGTCTACTAACATTATTAAAATATCATAAACTAACGCTATTTTCGGATAATTTGCTCAACTATACTTGCTACCTGATGCCTTGCGGCACATTGCTGCCTCTACCGGTCGGAAGTATTACTGTTCTTTTTATCCAATGTTTGTCGTCAATTTTCCTCGAAATGGGGCTATCATTTGGAAAACGGAGCGCGTTAGAGCATGAAAAAGACTTGAAATTTGTTTTTTCAGACCATACACTAATTTGGAAAGTGTTTATTTAATACATAGACCGAGAGAGAAGTTGTCTCGTTTCCCATATAGTTGAATGGATGTTCCCGGGAGTGTGCTACACAAGCTGCGACCCCCACTGGCCATTTGGAAAGAATGCAATTTCCGCATAGGCCTCAAAAATAGGCAGGCTGAAATGCCCACTGGTGTGAACACAGCTTTAGGGACCTACAGTACCTAATGGCTCATACTTCACAGTTGTTGATGAGGGCTATTTGTCATAAAACCATGATGTATGGAGCACTAAATGTGAAAAGACAGCTACAATAACAACACGGGGGAGTAACATGGAGGCTGAACGGACACGGAATGTTGCCCGCCGCACATTTTGGAAGTATAAACGAGAGACGTTTCAGAAAATGTTGCATCCCCCATTAGCTGCTAACAAAGCTGTCAGGATCATGGAAAGATGATAAACTACCAGCTTATGCTGTTGATTTTCTATCTGGGCTGTGGAGGACAACAAAGAGGTATATAAGGTATTAAGAGTGATGCTCGTGTGTGTGTGCGTGCGTGCGTGTGTGTGTGTGTGTGTGTGTGTGTGTGTGTGTGTGTGTGTGCCTGCGTGCGTGCGTGCGTGCGTGCGTGCGTGCATGCGTGTGAGCGTGTGTGTGTGTGAGAGAGAGAGAGAGAGAGTCAACACCTTTACTACTTTACTATACTTTGTTGTTATGTCACATGGGTTTCCATTGGCGGAAACTAGGGGTGTCAAAAAATAATCGACTATAAGATGCATCGCGATGCGGACGTGCACGATTCTGCAACGATTCACAAATGTCCCAAAAAATTATAATAATCAAATAAAATATAATGGAATACATGCCGTTGTTTATTTTAATTATGGATCATAATACAATGCAATTCCAAATGCACTTTTATTTTAAAAGTAGCCACACAGTGAGAAAAAAGAAAGCGAGGGGGAAAAAAATCATGTGTCGCGGAAAAAAGTGATGCATCGATTTAAGATGCATCGAGATACATCGATAATCGTAATCGAATCGAATCGTAGCCCTCTGAATCATAATCGAATCGAATCGTGAGGCCAGTGAAGATTCACAGCCCTAGTGGAAACCCATGTGAACTTATATCTAGCTATTTATATATTATTATTATTATACTATAATAATTGGTAAATGGCCTGCATTTATATAGCGCTTTTATCCAAAGCGCTTTACAGTCAGTAGTTACATTCACCCATTCACACACCGATGGCGGCAGGCTACCACGCAGGGTGCTGGCACACCAACGGAAGCAATTTGGGGTTCAGTATCTTGCCCAAGGACACTTCGACACGCAGACTGGAGGAGCCGGGAATCGAACCACCGACCTCTTTTATCCAAAGTGATTAGTGGACGACCCGCTCTACCTCCTGAGCTACAGCCGCCCCTATAATTCCAGGATTGTCTGTCTGTCTGTGCTTCTCGTATCTCGGATGGACTTCAAACTTGGGGAATGTGCTTAGGGGGGACCTGACGGAGTGCAGTATGTCCCGGGAGGGGAGGGGGGGGGCACTGCACTACAGTAGTTTGATTAAATTGATTATCACTTCATTACC
This sequence comes from Poromitra crassiceps, assembly GCF_964638095.1. Lineage (NCBI taxonomy): Eukaryota > Metazoa > Chordata > Actinopteri > Beryciformes > Melamphaidae > Poromitra > Poromitra crassiceps. The sequence continues at coordinate 21,146,191 of NC_139638.1, forward strand.
TCCACCATTGGGGTTGCCCGGGAGGTCATGTTGTCAAGGAAAGGCAAGTGTGATTGTGTAGCTGCTACACAAATGTATGAAATGTGCTAATGTGCTACACTGTAGCACATTAGCACATTTCATACACAGAGGCTTTAGATCAAATGCATCAAAAGAGCAGAGAGTGTTACAAGGTCAAATGTAAGATCCAAAGGTCACAGTGCAAAATAATTAACAATCGTCCCTCGTGTTGGTAGGCAGGGCCATCTACTGCTACACTACCCGGACGCCTTGTCTAAGACTGTTCATCTATATCTTTGACATTGCATCAAGAACTATTTATTATACATTGAATGACTGCTGTTGGGACACTCGGAATGTTTTAATACATCTACAGTACAGGTGCTGCTGGCACTTTAAGAAGTCAGGTGGTTTTTACTCCCAACCCGAGTTTGATTGTTCCCAAGCCTCCCGGCATAGAGACGCTGTGGAGCGCGTCATCATTCAGAAACCACGCCCAAAACGGGGGAAAACACAAACTCCCCCCCCAATCCTGGCGTTCTCCTATGTCACGTGGATGGTTGCGTGTTGCACAAAAATATCATATATACGGAAGATGAACACTCCAACTTACTTCATTGACAGCTAGATCCACATTTTTCTTCTCGCCGATTCTCAATGGCTTCCTTGTTTTGCTCGGGAGTACAAAAAAACTTTAACTGGTGATTTTTTACATTTGTTGTCTGCGCAGCCCCACCACACAACAGCTTTTTGCTATGTTTAATTCAAGGAATATGACGCTGGTGTGTGGAAGTGAACGGAGAGCTTTCCCCCCGTGATGGGCGTGGCCTATTTCATGCAGTGTCTCTATCGCTGGTCTGGTTTCATCACTACAGCCCTGTAGTGCACTGATGCCATTCATCCCACAGTTCACTTGGAAGCGTACTCGGACCACCTCCTACCTCAACTTCTGACACCAACCGCACCCAGGTCCAGACTAAACCCAGGTCCAGACTAAAAGGCTGGTGTGAAAGCCCGCTCAATCTCGCTCCAGTTTAAGCAAACACATTATGCACTTCAACCGGCCACAGACTGATATATAATTATGGGCTGTTGTTAGTTCTAAAATGTCAACGACTTACATGACCTGCTTCTGAAAAGTAACTCACGTTCCTACAGTGAGAAAAGACAGGAGCGCCAGGAATTCACTATGTCCAAACAATCAGCTGCATACTTTTCGTATGTGGTGTATATATCCACTTCTTCCTCAACCATCCTCCACTATTAGGTCAGGGCTCTCTTCTTCCTTTCGTGCGTGCGTGTGTGCGTTTCAATGTTTCTGTGTATAGAGAGGCAAAGTGACCACCTACTTCCTGCTTCAGCACTGTACCAGATCTTTTCATCCGCCATTTATTTTCCCATACACATTTCATAAAATGTGTATAAAAATAGTTTTACTGGTTCAAACCAAATGGTAGAAACAGGAGAGATCGCATAACATTTCACTGGGACCAAAATGTTGAAAAAAAATTCGTTTAAAGAAGATGTTTTTTCAATGTTGTTTTTATAAGTTGTGGTCCGAGTGAAATGTTCTATGGTCTCTCCCGATTTTAGCGTTAGCTGAACCGTTTGGTTCATCACAAAGTACAACTATTTTATAATAGTTTTTATAAATTATTTATAATTTATAATTTTATAATATTTATTTTATAAGAAAATAAATGGCGGATGAAAATCTCTGGTACAGTGCTGAAGCAGGAAGTGACGTTCCACTTTGCCTCTCTATCTGAGTGAGTGGATTCTATGGACTTGTTAGTCTGGGGGAATGATCGATGAGTGCACACCACAACAACAACAACAACAGAGAGTTTCTCTTGAGGAGATGCAGTGCTACCGTAAGAGAGCAGAGGCCCTGGTCTCAGGCCGTAGAGAAGGACAGGAAACTCAGACGCTTACATAACAGTCTTATGGAGGGGGGGGGTTGGTATTTGACATGTCAAATACCAATCTCCTTCATCAGGACCCCCCTCCTCCAAACCTAACTCCCCTCCATAACCCGTGCCCCCACATATCAGGTTGGCTAGGTCTTTGCAGGGGCACATTTTGGCCTGTCATTGAAGTTGCTGCTGGACTACAGTAGCCTAACATATCTGTTTGTCTCGTGCGGATACTAGACTTGAATGTTGGGATCCATGGTATGTAAACGGATTTCACATTGGATAAATATTTACATGTGGCTCTATTATTTTTTCACCCTCTGAGCTAAATCCAGCTGCTAGTAAGATTTAATCACCCTAACGAGCCCATGGGTTCAGAGGGCCACTCTCAATGTCCGTTCATTAAGAAGTTGGGTCTGCCTAACGAGACCGAGGGAGCTCCAAGACAGATAGCAGCGCCTCCTCAGAAGAGCAGCCAGACTGTTGGCCACACCGGTAGCCGCCTCACCGACCCCGCGCGGCGGCCGTATTTATAGAGCTCTGTCGGATGAGTCATTTGGCCAAGTGCCCACTCTCCGTTCGCCAGATTTACTGGTCCCCACTTTGGGGCGGGCTGGTTGATTTACGATGCCTCCCCCGCACCCACCGCACTCCCTCCCTACAGAGAAGAGCAGACAGACCCAACTTGCCTTAAGGGCTTGCTGCTGTCCCCACTCCCACCCGGGCCCAGTTCCACGGCTCTTCCCCGTGTGTGAGTGTCCTCCAACCTACTACACCTCTTCTGCTCATTCAGCTCCCCAGAGGTACATGTAGAAGACAGGCCCCCTGCGAGGCAGACAGATGGGCAGCACTGCTGGCCTGGCCGCGACCTTGTCTACGTGCTGCTGATGATCGGCGTGCCGCGCTGCTGACCTGCCTCCGCCTCGACAAGATGATGAAGTTTACCGGCGAGCAGTGAGGACTGACGTCGGAGGAATTCTATGAAGAGGAGGAGGAGGAGGACTGGGAAACGGAGGGAAGGAGGGAGAGAATAGGAAGGGTAGTAGTAGTAGTAGTAGTAAGTAGCTGCAGTGTTGTGTTGTGTGTGTAGCAAGAGGGAGAAGAGGCTTATCTCTGAGTGACCTTCCGAGGACCAGATCAGATGAAGAAGTGGCATCGGGGTGGCTACAGTCAGCAGCAACAGCAACAGCGTTTGCTCCCTCCACCTTCAGCGGAGAACGTCTCCTTCTGCACCTCATGGATCTGAACTGCAACCCAGGTCTGTTTCTTTCTCTACATGAGTATTTAAATACTAGTAGGTTTGGTTTACATTACATTACATTACGTCATTTGGCAGACGCTTTTATCCAAAGCGACTTACAATAACACATTTTTGTCAGCAATAGAGCAATCAACTATGCAACACAGTCTATGACAGCTACAACTTCTGTAAGGAATAGTGGTACACGTTTAGTTTAGGTTAGTTTAGATTTTAGGTTAGTTAGGGTAGGGTTAGTTTTTTTTTGTTTTTTTGGGGGTTTTGGTTTTTGGTTTGGATGTTCCATTGCAGTGGTAATGTTTTTCTTCATTATAGAGAGCCAAAGTGAAACGTCACTTCCTGCTTTCTCCCTGTCCCAGCACTGCGAAAAATATGAATGGCGGTGGACGGAGAATAGGGTTACTTTTTTGATCCTGTTTGAATTGTGCCACGGGGTGCCAACGCTAATTTTGTCAATTTAAAACATAACTTTGCATGTGAAGAAAGTCACAGTTTGTCGTCAAACTGAAACGTAGGGGTTAGTTTCATATAAAAACTACATAGCTTGTGGAAGCTTGTGTCATGTCGCCGGTATTCAGCTTTGCCGGTAGAGAAAGTGACGTCACTTAGGCGACAGTGTATGTAGTCTTTCTGATTTATAACTTATAGTGCAACAGTTTGGCGACAAACTGTGACTTTCTTGACATGCAAAGTTACGTTTTAAATTGACAAAATTGGCGTTGGGGCACCCCGTGGCACAATTCAAACGGGATCAAAAAAGTAACCTTATTCTCCGTTCACCGCCATTCATATTTTTCGCAGTGCTGGTACAGGGAGAAAGCAGGAAGTGACGTTTCACTTTGGCTCTCTATTAGATAGATTGAACTGCCTGTTGTTTCTTTTATTTTGAAAAGCCCCCCCACCCCCATACTGCTTCTCATTTCCTCATCTTTCAACTTAAGACACAAAGCTACTTGCAGTTGGCTTGCATAGTACTCATTGTTCTGACAGGCAAACGCTTTCTTTTCCATATGCAGATGTCTGTTTATCATGTCAGCATAATGGCTGTTTTAAAAGTTATGGCTCATAGACTCAATGTTTATTGCAGTTGTGATGTCAGATGGGGAGTTTATGATGCGTGTGTTCCTGCCTTCCCAGCTGTGGTGGTGATGATAACGCCCCTCAGTGTTTGTCTACAGTATTGACATTTTCAAAGACGTTCCATGAATAATGGAATTCTATGTCTATATATTCAAACAGCAGTAACACCAATAATCTATTTGACAGAAGGGCTGTACTGAAGAGTACTGCATAGAGTCTATACAGTACTCTATGAGAGTACTGTATAGACGGTTTTCACCAGAGCGCAACCCCACAGCACTTCCTTTTTCTCAGCATTCGGCAAACTGCAGAAATATTCACTCGACATCGTTACTTTTGTTTTCGCTGCTCAGCTGTATAGACGGTTTTCACAGAATGGTCAGTCCTGCACTTGAATGTTTTTTTTTCTTTTATGTCCATAGCAAACACTGCAACAGGAAGTGAGCGGGGGTTCAATTTAGAATGTTTTTGTTGTCAAGTTAAAACCGTCTATAGACTCTATGCAGTACTCTTGCCATAGACTGAACGGATGATGGCTTTGATTACTTTACATGGAAAGGGCTAGTCATTGATAGCAATTATTATTTAGAGGTCTTCTTCATGTCGTGCATGTCCAGAGGTGGAAAGTACTCAAGTACAAGTACTCGAGTACAAGTACTTGAGTACTTATAACAAAAAGCTACAAAGTATTTTGTATAATGCTATACTTTTACTCTTTCTTGAGTAATTTAAATAATAGATATTAAGTATTTTTAAATGTGCACTAAGTAAATGAGTACATTCAGATTTTTGTTGAAAACAGCGCACTAGCTAACAGGTGCAGAATCACTTGCACATTTAGGGCACCCAAACTGGTGGGTGGGTCGTTAGTGCAGTGGTCAATTACTGTACATCGGCAGACTGGCCAGTTGAATTAGACAGGTGTAGATGATCAAATCGTGATGACCCCCATCATCACATTAGTTCAGACATCTCATTTTCATTTGACACTTTTGATAGATAGCCAGAGCTAAATGGATGGATCTGATTGTGATATTGCTGCTGCTAGCAACTCTAGCTCATCTGGCAAAGGACTGAGCATCTCTGGCCTCATCTAAAAAAGCTGTTCAGTATGAAAGACAAGACAGACAAAGACAGGGACAGCCCTTAGGGTAACATGTGCTGGATGGGTGAAATGTAATTACTGTATTAGATATAAAACATTTTTAACGTTTTTTTCCTAATATTTTATTTTTCAGGGTTTTTTTTACACAAAGAACAAAATGAAACAAGCTCAGAGACACAGGATAAAGAGAAAGCATACATATATTATATTACAAGTGTACTTTTACTAACAGTACTTTTAAATAGGCTACTTTTTTTTACTCTTACTTGAGTAATTTCCTGGACTATTCATTTGACTTGTACTTGAGTTAATTTTCAGTAAAGTAACAATACTTTTACTTGAGTGGGATTTGTCAGTACTCTTTCCACCTCTGTGAATGAATCTTATTTTTCAATATCCCAATACAGAAATTACTTCATTCCCACAGTACAAGAGAATGACCACCTTTTCATTTACAAGCTTTTAGCTGAGGCTGTTATCCAGATCAACTTATGAGTGTGAATGTAGAATACGTTTCATCACCCAAAAAAATGCTCTTATATGGTGACCATAAAATGAACGAGTGCTAGCAAAAAGAATACTTTCAGTGATGGCTATTCCATTTCTACACCACGCAATTGACATTGCTATGTGACAACTTTTCAATAATACACATTACATTATACGCATTAGAAATACAACTAATACAATACAATATACTAATACTAATACAACTAATGTCAACGTAAAGCCAGTCAGTCATTCCTATCTACAGAATATAACCATAAGGTTCTATGCGACTTTGTAGTTCAACTTGCCACCTATAGACATGTTGGGAATATTACACCGCCATACTAGGTAGCTGAGAAAATCTTGCCAGGCTATCATGCTTTGTAAGAGAATATTCTCATAGCTGGTTCAAATTTCACTCTGCGCCTTCAGGCAGATAACAGGCTACTGAATTCACAGCTCCCAGTCTGCCTGTAAATCCATCCTATAGTCAAGAGTCAACAAGTCCTGCAGAAATCTAACCCAACAGAGGGGAGGAAGAGGAAGAGGAAGAGAGCTAGAGGGAGTGGATGATGAGGGACATGATCAGTGTTGGGCAAGTTACTTTCAAAATGTAATATACTACATATTACTAGTTCCTTTCATTTGAAAGTAATAAGTTACTTTACAATATTACTGTCTGTGTAGAGTAACTAGTTACTTATTACACTACGTTTGCATTACTTTCACTGCAATAACAGCAGTAGCAGAATGACATCGCTGCCCCGGAACCATCACAAAAAATAATTTCAATCGTCTTTAAGTGGGTGTAAACAATCCAAAATTCTAAATGTTATCCTTTTCCTTTGTTATTGTCATCTATAGTGGTTATTTGCATAAAATCACAGTTTGATTAGGAAATGATTTAAATATGTGCTTTGATCAAAATAAAAATAAATCTATTTGTAACTTGAGTTACTTGACAAAGTAACTGGTATAATATTACTGAAATCCTATAAGTAATAAGTTATATTACTGAGTTACTGCTAAAAGTAATATATTACATGTAATCTGTTACTTTTGTAATGAGTTACCCCCAACAGTGGACATGATGATATGTCAGTATAAGTATAAAGATGACATTTGGAGATGAGTGAAAAAGCAGAATGAAGTTGGAGGTGGGAGAGTGTAAGTTGGAGGTGGGAGAGTGGTGGGAGAGGTGTAAGTTGGAGGTGGGAGAGTGTAAGTTGGAGGTGGGAGAGTGTACGTTGGAGGTGGGAGAGTGTAAGTTGGAGGTGGGAGAGTGTACGTTGGAGGTGGGAGAGTGTAAGTTGGAGGTGGGAGAGGTGTAAGTTGGAGGTGGGAGAGTGTAAGTTGGAGGTGGGAGAGTGTAAGTTGGAGGTGGGAGAGGTGTAAGTTGGAGGTGGGAGAGTGTAAGTTGGAGGTGGGAGAGGTGTAAGTTGGAGGTGGGAGAGTGTAAGTTGGAGGTGGGAGAGTATAAGTTGGAGGTGGGAGAGTGTAAGTTGGAGGTGGGAGAGTGTAAGTTGGAGGTGGGAGAGTGTAAGTTGGAGGTGGGAGAGTATAAGTTGGAGGTGGGAGAGTGTAAGTTGGAGGTGGGAGAGTATAAGTTGGAGGTGGGAGAGTGTAAGTTGGAGGTGGGAGAGTGTAAGTTGGAGGTGGGAGAGTATAAGTTGGAGGTGGGAGAGGTGTAAGTTGGAGGTGGGAGAGTGTAAGTTGGAGGTGGGAGAGGTGTAAGTTGGAGGTGGGAGAGTGTAAGTTGGAGGTGGGAGAGGTGTAAGTTGGAGGTGGGAGAGTGTAAGTTGGAGGTGGGAGAGTGTAAGTTGGAGGTGGGAGAGTGTAAGTTGGAGGTGGGAGAGGTGTAAGTTGGAGGTGGGAGAGTGTAAGTTGGAGGTGGGAGAGTGTAAGTTGGAGGTGGGAGAGTGTAAGTTGGAGGTGGGAGAGGTGTAAGTTGGAGGTGGGAGAGTGTAAGTTGGAGGTGGGAGAGGTGTAAGTTGGAGGTGGGAGAGGTGTAAGTTGGAGGTGGGAGAGTCTAAGTTGGAGGTGGGAGAGTGTAAGTTGGAGGTGGGAGAGTGTAAGTTGGAGGTGGGAGAGTGTAAGTTGGAGGTGGGAGAGGTGTAAGTTGGAGGTGGGGGAGGTGTAAGTTGGAGGTGGGAGAGGTGTAAGTTGGAGGTGGGAGAGGTGTAAGTTGGAGGTGGGGGAGGTGTAAGTTGGAGGTGGGGGAGGTGTAAGTTGGAGGTGGGAGAGGTGTAAGTTGGAGGTGGGAGAGTGTAAGTTGGAGATGGGAGAGTGTAAGTTGGAGGTGGGAGAGGTGTAAGTTGGAGGTGGGAGAGGTGTAAGTTGGAGGTGGGAGAGGTGTAAGTTGGAGGTGGGAGAGGTGTAAGTTGGAGGTGGGAGAGGTGTAAGTTGGAGGTGGGAGAGGTGTAAGTTGGAGGTGGGAGAGGTGTAAGTTGGAGGTGGGAGAGGTGTAAGTTGGAGATGGGAGAGTGTAAGTTGGAGGTGGGAGAGGTGTAAGTTGGAGGTGGGAGAGGTGTAAGTTGGAGATGGGAGAGTGTAAGTTGGAGGTGGGAGAGGTGTAAGTTGGAGGTGGGAGAGTGTAAGTTGGAGGTGGGAGAGGTGTAAGTTGGAGGTGGGAGAGTGTAAGTTGGAGGTGGGAGAGGTGTAAGTTGGAGGTGGGAGAGGTGTAAGTTGGAGATGGGAGAGTGTAAGTTGGAGGTGGGAGAGGTGTAAGTTGGAGGTGGGAGAGGTGTAAGTTGGAGATGGGAGAGTGTAAGTTGGAGGTGGGAGAGGTGTAAGTTGGAGATGGGAGAGTGTAAGTTGGAGGTGGGACAGTGTAAGTTGGAGGTGGGAGAGGTGTAAGTTGGAGATGGGAGAGTGTAAGTTGGAGGTGGGAGAGGTGTACAGTACAGTAAGTCTGTGCTTTTACCTCACAGCTAAGATTGCACTGTGGAAGGGAGCGAGTATGTTGGGGGTCACAAGGTCAAACGTGGCAATACTAAAGACCACTTCAATCTCTAAATGCTGCCTGGCTAATGGCTAATGCACTTTTGCTACCCAGGGCTGACGTCAACAGCATGTAAATAAACTCTGGGAGGGAAAACAGAAGATGCTTATCATGCTTTATTTATTATACTGCACACAGCAGCAGTAACTGGCTTCACAAGGTACAGAATGCATGCGTGGTGCACAGTGGTTGTGCCAAGCACAGTCTCTCATTCTTTTACAAAGGTACTTTTATTTCGATTTTATACTGCAGGTTTGAACCATAGACCGTGTAATAAATATGGACGTAGCTACCACGACGTCATCCATTGTTTTTTGTACTTTGTAAGTTGGCCTTTTCACCATCTGGGTTATTTGGAGCCAGAAGTAAATTTGGAGAAGAAGAGCCACAGCGCAGCCTGCTATTGGTCCGTGATCGGCGAGCTGTTGTGCGATCACTGGAAAGGCCACCTGTCAATCACACCCCCAAAACAGTGTCTGCTTCGGAGCAATTTAGAGAGAGAGTGGCGTCAGCGGAGGACCAAAATGCGTGACTCATTAGCCAATGAACAGCCAGGAAGGAGGCTCGTGCTACTTTTGAATGCTAAAATAAAGCTGATAATTCATTCATGATTGATTGATTCATTCATTCATTCATAATGTACAATTTGATTAAAAAAAAAAAATTCAAAGTCCATTTTGCTGCAACTCGACAGTGCTGCTCAATCCAGGACCTTACTTCCTGGAACTCTTGAGAGTAAAAAACTGGTCCATTGGAGTGAATGGAGATGTCGCAACTCTTCTATATTATAGGCTATTGAAGGCAATTCATGAAATGGATCAAATAGGACCATAATTGACCAAATGAACATCATGCTGAATTGAAGAAGACTTGAAACTAGCAATTGAGACCATAAACTCATTGGGAACGTGTTTATTGAGGCCATAAATCAAGTGAGAACTAGGGTCATTTTCCCATTGACTTCCATAAAATCAGATTTCTTTTTTCAGCCTGTGGAGTCACCCCCTGCAGGCCATCGAAAGAATGCAGGTTTAAGACACTTCCGTATTGGCTTCAATTTTCACAAACGGAGCTACCCGTTTGAACCTAGAAGGTTGACCCACCATTGATTATAGTAAATTGGTAGTATCAATAGAAAATCAGCAACACATACAGTACACACAACGACACACACTACACAAACGCACAAAGACCCAACCTCATTGTCAGCATTTCTCTGTCTCTCTCCACTTAGATCAGCAGCCATCTTTTTCTTTGACCCAGTTTGCCCGCACTCTGCGTGCGCTGCAGCCCTCCCTCTCAGGCGGTGGACAGTGCTTTGGCCAGCTTTGTCAGAGAAAACAACGAGGATGGCAGACAGGACTGCTGCCGTGGCAACCAAAACACGCTTATGTTGCCCAAACTGATGGCCGCTGTCCATTGGCTGTCCACACAAGTGCGCAGCAAGTCAACAGGGGGTTTTTGTGGCGCATCCCTCTGAGCAATAGGCCATCACACACACATTCACACACTCGCAAAACAACAGAAAATAAAATAAAAAATAAAATAAAAATGGCGGCACAGACATGCACAAGCACACGGTTATACTAACATTTGACATTTGTATGATATATATGATATACTCAGTGACTATTAAAACATTCCTTATTTGCGCACCAAAAATGATGTCATTCATATATATTCCATATATACCACCCCTTCAGTCAATATGGAGAAAAATGAATGTGCATGGAAATGTTCTTACTAAGGGATGATTGATTAATGTCAGATTTATCTGTACTTTCTATCACAATATGTTCACCTTTGACAGGCCGTTCAATCTCCTGAAGCAATCTTACAAATGAAAAATGTTGATTTATGCTTGCAAAGACAAACCCATAATTCATTCATTTCACACTGAAATGACTTCAGTTGGATTGAAAAGCATGAGATTAATTTTTCTTCATATAGGACGAATCGGCGTCACTGCCACCCAAAAATGCGGAACCCCGTGGCAGTTAACGTACGAGTTGTGCCAAACAAATGTTAACATCTCAAAAAGTATACATCACATTGCTTATATTTTGACATTCTGAGTGAGAGCAGAAGTAGCTCAAGAGTTTGATGTATAATATATGCATGTCGTGTTGAAGTTGTGTGAACTGTCGCAGTTTTTTAAATGTAAACACGGTCAGCCGGCTAGAGTCAAGACACTCAAACTCAGGCTCCATAGGGTTCCATTGCCGTTGCCACCCAGTGACGCGGTTTGTTTACCAAAATGCTGCTCGGCTGATCCCTCGTATAGAACAGTCCACTTCTTTTCTTAATTTTTGTGTTAGCTCTGGCTAAAGGTTTTGACTGACAGCGTGTAGCTCACACCCTTCATTGTCACTTCTCTTTCAAGATCTCATGTGGAAATAGAGAAGGTCTCCGTGGCTCCATTGGACTTAATAAATCAGAAGTCAGGTTCTGAAGGGCTTTCAAAAGGTTCAAAGGGCTTCCCAAAGGCCAGGCTGACTCAACCTACCAATTTTGGCTGTGGGGCGTGCAGGTGTGCATCTCAGGTGTGCATCTCAGGCCCTCATCAGTGCTGAAGGGTGGTATTAGAAGGTATTAGTGAGTTGAGCCAACAGGTGCTTTGTCAAGCCCACTCCTTGTTTCAGTCATTGGTGTGTAGATGATGAGGATAGGCTAGATATTTTCCGGGCGGCCATACCCAGAATGCCTTGCGGTCCGTCGGCCGAGCACCCGGCCGTCGGGAGCGCAGGTTCACAAACATACGTGATTTGAAAATGTTGAATTACATCCCAAAGATTGGTTGTTACGGTTATAGTTAGGCAGGTAACTTGGTTAAGGTTAGGGTTAGGGTTTGGTCATGTTTAAATAAGATTTTCTTTTTGTATGTTGCTGAATTATGTTGAATTGAAAGCATATGCCATCCTGACCACAATTTCCTAATGCACAGGTTATATTAATGGGTTTTCCAGCAAAGAAGGTTGTCTGTGTGGACACCTAAGTATAGAGTACGAGGACACCTGAATGATTGTCATGGTCAGTCACAATTGCCTCCGGTCAAAAACCATCTCCTGTGTTTTGGTGACATTTAGAATGAGATGGTTGGTGTCACACCACTTGATGAAGGTGTCTCATCGTGGGACACAGAAGGGTCCATGCCCTTGTGGAGAAGTCCCAAAATCACAGTATCATCAGCACATTTTACAATATCATTGTTGGGGTACTTTCTGCAGTCATTAGTGGAACCCCTGTATTGCTGTGTTTGGTCTGGCAGTGTCCCTTTGACCTTCACTTGACCTTCACTGTGGCCTGTTAGGTAAAAAAAAAGGAATAAAACCATCCAATCAGGGTAGTGTTAACACTGATGCTAAGAATGGTGTCTTCCTTGCTGCGTGTGTGTGTGTCTGTATATATAGCTTAGCTTTGAAATGCTAAGGATGGCGTCTTCCTTGCTGTGTGTGTGTCTGTGTATGTAGCTTAGCTTTGAAATGCTAAGGATGGCGTCTTTGTTGCTGGGTGTGTGTGTATATAATATATACACACACAAGCTACATATATACTATATATGTAGCTTAGCTTTGAAATGCTAAGGATGGCATCTTCCTTGCTGCGCGTGTGTATGTAGCTTAGCTTTGAAATGCTAAGGATGGCATCTTCCTTGCTGCGCATGTGTATGTAGCTTAGCTTTGAAATGTTAAGAATAGCATCTTCCTTGCTGTATCTGTGTGTCTGTGTATGTAGCTTAGCTTTGAAATGCTAAGGACGACGTCTTCCTTGCTGTGTATGTGTGTCTGTGTATGTAGCTTAGCTTTGAAATGCTAAGAATAGCGTCTTCCTTGCTGCATGTGTGTGTCTGTGTATATAGCTTAGCTTTGAAATGCTAAGTATGGTGTCTCCCTTGCTGCATATGTGTGTCTGTGTATGTAGCTTAGCTTTGAAATGCTAAGGATGGCATCTTCCTTGCTGCGCATGTGTATGTAGCTTAGCTTTGAAATGCTAAGGATGGCGTCTTCCTTGCTGCGCGTGTGTATGTAGCTTAGCTTTGAAATGTTAAGAATAGCGTCTTCCTTGCTGTTTGTGTATGTAGCCTAGCTTTGAAATGCTAAGGATGGCGTCTTCCTTGCTGTGTGTGTCTGTGTATGTAGCTTAGCTTTGAAATGCTAAGGATGGCATCTTCCTTGCTGCGTGTGTCTGTGCATGTAGCTTAGCTTTGAAATGCTAAGGATGGCGTCTTCCTTGCTGTGTGTGTATGTAGCTTAGCTTTCAAATGCTAAGGATGGCGTCTTCCTTGCTGTCTGTGTATGTAGCTTAGCTTTGAAATGCTAAGGATGGCGTCTTCCTTGCTGTGTGTGTATGTAGCTTAGCTTTGAAATGCTAAGGATGGCGTCTTCCTTGCTGTGTGTGTATGTAGCTTAGCTTTGAAATGCTAAGGATGGCGTCTTCCTTGCTGCCTGTGTGTATGTAGCTTAGCTTTGAAATGCTAAGGATGGCGTCTTCCTTGCTGTGTGTGTGTCTGTGTATGTAGCTTAGCTTTGAAATGCTAAGGAGGACGTCTTCCTTGCTGTCTGTGTGTGTGTCTGTGTATGTAGCTTAGCTTTGACAACTCCCTGTACCTACATGTAAAACAAGAAACTTGTTGGCTTTAGAACAAACCTTTTTTTGGGGGGGTCACCGAGTGCAGACCATGTATGAATCCCTGGCATGTAGACCATGAGGATTTACAGCCTCCAAGCAGTGGGTGTGCGATACACTTGTCAAATTGGTGATCCGTCATACTGATATGATGTTTACATAACTGTACAGATAGTATCTGTAATGTATCTCTCAGATACATCTGTCAGATACATTAAAAAAATATATACGGTGTAAAAGCACTCTACATTAAGCACTCTGTATGACTGGCTGTCAGGACCCTTTAACTCTATCAAATAATTTGAAGTGTGTGTGTATTTGCGTATGTGTGTCTGTGCCTATTCTGATTATAGATCCTATAGCACCTGTTGCTGGCACATGGAACACTATAAACATGAATTATCTGCCACTGAGCGGAGCAAGTATATGGTGCCACAGAGAGAGGCAAAGTGACCGCCTACTTCCTGCTTCAGCGCTGTACCAGAGATTTTCATCTGCCATTTATTTTCCCTTAGACATTTCGTAAAATGCTTATAAAAAATAGTTGTACTTGTTCAAACCAAACGGTTCAGATATATTTAGAATCGGGAGAGACCATAGACCATTTCACTCAGACCAAAAAACAACAACAACATTGAAAAAATATTTTCTTTAAATTCTTTAAATTTTTTACCTTTTGGTCTGAGTGAAATGTTATGCGGTCTCTCCTGTTTCTAAATATATCTGAACGGTTTTGGTTTTGACCAAGTAAAACTATTTTTATAAGCATTTTACGAAATGTCTATGGGAAAATAAATGGCGGATGAAAATCTCTGGTACAGTGCTGAAGCAGGAAGTGACTCTCTATTACAGCGTTAAAAGGGGATCAACCTAGCGTCGTGATGACCTTAGAGAGACCTCCTGTAGAGCCGGGGGCGAGGTTATAATCCCTGTGATGGATCATAAGCCTGTCGGCATCACTGATGGGAGCCGGTACACTAACTCCCGTATCCTCGGCTGTACTGTAGCACATCAGCAGGACGAGCAGTGCGTGCGAGTGTCCAAGTGACAACAGCTGCCGGCCCTCGCAAAAAGTCAACACTCCTACCATCTCAATGAGATCTTAATCCCCAGGCAGTAGCCAGTGAAGCTGTCAGTGCTCTTAATGGGGTGTGCTCCTAAGGATTTTTGGCATTCGGACAAACCACAACGCGTTTGTGAGACATAGTTGTGTGATGTTTGGAATGAATCTCTTAAGTTATATGGCACGTCACCCACACATAAAATTAGCTTGAGCAGAATGTTGGTGGTTTCTTGCCAATAGACCCTTTTCACGGGGGCCATTTTCTGTCGAAAAAGCCAGGGTAAACACAGGTGCAAGCAAAACACTAATGAGGATTTCCAACTTCCGTGATTGGAATTTCTGGGGGCATTAGCTCAGGAGTTAGCGCTGTCGCCTGGGAATCGGAAGGTTTCCCGGCTCAAGGCTGGCTCCTCCCGGCAGTGTGCCGAAGTGTCCTTGAGCAACCCACTGAACCCCTAACTGCTCCCGACGAGCAGTTGGCGCCTTGCATGGCTGCAGACGCCGTCAGTGTGTGAATGGGTGAATGTGAGGTATTCATGTAAAAGCACTTTGGGTAGTCGATAGACCAGAGGTTCTCAAATGTTTTTCAGCCAAGGACCCCTTACAAGATAGAAAATATACCGGGGACCCCCTCATTCTGATTTGTGATTTTGGGCTAAGCTTAATTGTTTCCACGGTAACGGGCTTGTTTTTTTTAAATTGATAGGATGTTAGATTAGAATGTCATCCATGAACCATTTTAGATTTAAAGCATGAAATATTTTCGTTGACCTATGAAGCTTTTGCAACAACAAAAAGTTTTTATTTTCATTTCCCTGATAACTTTTTGCGGACCCCCTGGCAAAGTGCCACGGAGAACCACTGCGTTAGACTATATAAAATGCGCTCTATAAATACAGTCCATTTACCATTTAATTTGGAAACCCTCATTACTGTTTTGCTGCCGTTTCGACACAAAATGGCCCCCGTGAAAATGGTCTATGGCTGAGACCTTCCATAAGCTCATGACACTGATGGTTCATTTCCGTATTGGACACACGGCACCACTCACTTTGAGTTCTTTTTCAATTAGCACTCAAATGATTTGCTAACACAAGTTCTGTAGCTCAAGCGAAGTCTGAGCCATTTCCTCAAGTTGAAATAGATTCCTCTTACATAATAGTATATTTACAGCAGCCCTGGCAGGACACACAGACATAGCTCTTTCTTTAGTTGGCATGAAATCAGAACAGAGACACTTGGCTCCCACTCCTCTTTGACAGCCTAGCGACCTCTCTGACCCAACTGACCGCTCACTTCACTAACGCTGCATTCA
>NC_139638.1:21167043-21174543 GCF_964638095.1 Poromitra crassiceps
CTCTCCACGATTGTTGTCTCTTATACTAAAAGCCAAACATTGACATCATGGCTCTGTTTATACTGTACATAAGGGAGGTGCTTTTCCTGGAAATAGCCTCCTACCTGCCGTGGTTGCAGGTCAAAGTGTGGTGTCTGTGTGGGGGGTTCCAGGTATTTGTGACAGCAGCACAGTGGGGGCCTTTGTTGTCTACCACCTGTTCTGAACCATTGGTTAGAGGCTATAGTCGGTCGCTGTGTCTGGCCACTTCCTGTTTTGACCCATTCGTTGGTTAGACGGCTGTGTCTGTTGCTGCTGTGTCTGGTCACTTATTAGGGCCAGTGGTCACAAGTGGCAGGAATGGCAGTTAAGTTAAGTGTGCACTCAACCAAACTGCGATGTAATTATGGCATTTACACACACAGTACTAAAATTAATGTTAAAAGCTTCCAATAAGTTCAAATGATGCAGGCTTTTTATTGATACATGTTACATCATTCAGTTTGACGATATGCAATGTTTTCAGATTTATCCATATACAGTGGTGTAGTGGTCCCTGGAGAAGTGGGTAGACTGTAACCTACGCCCCCCCCGGCCGCTATATATATATATATATATATATATATATATATATATATAATATACACTTACTAGTTTAAACTACTTTTGCTGGGCAGTCATTATTGGTGTCTACAAAAACAACAACATTTTGATTGAATTATAGGCTACAATGTAACAATGAGAACAATTAGGCTACCATAACCTGAACATTAGCTACTGAATTTAGTTCATTGATACACAAATTTCAAACCAACTCACTAAGTTAATTTGAACCCAAGTAGCTGCCAAAATAATGGAAGCATTCAAGTAATTAAGAGATGCATTATTATAGAAAGCAGGCTAAATTGAATGGAAAACTTGAATGGAAGCGCGTCAGAGGAGATTTAGAAGTAAGTAGACGCAAAGCTGTCTGAAAACGAAGTAGGTAGACGGCGTCTACCTGCGTCTACCCTCCACTACACCACTGTGTATATAGCATGCTACTGATTTTAGCACTGTGTTTTCAATCTAGTCCAGTGCTCTAGTAGTGTATCGCATGTGTACTGAGCTCAACAACTTCTGAGCACAACCACCAAGCTTTCCACTTTCACCGCGCGATTCTAACAACCACACACTATGTTTTTGTTCTGGAACATGAGTGCATCTAGAACAGCAGCATGTGAGTGGGTGAAGAATTATAACATTGGGTGATGACAGTTGACTCAATGTTATTCTATTGCAGAGAATATTGCCCACAGAATCAAACTGAAAGTTCTCGCCAAAAGGATGTGAGATTTCCTTCTCCCCCCCAGCTTTTTTTCATTAACTTCCTATAGTATTAGCCCAAGGTCTTGTCAAAGTCATCAGACTTGGGGCCTGTGTGCCTACCCTCATGTCAGCTGTCATGTCAGCAATGTGCTGAAGCGTGGGGGAACCAGGGAGATGGTGACAGGTGTCACGGTTGTCTCTTCAAGGCAAAGGCAAGGCAAACTTTATTATAGCACATTTCATATACAAGGCAAAATACAATGTCCTTCACATAAAACAGGAAGAAGAAAAAAACATAAAATAACATTCACTCTCACACTTGTGACACCTCTGCTCAGCTATAGGCTACTTTGGGTACAGTGGTGCCATGGGGAAGAGCTTCTACTGTCTCTGGCAGGATCAGTCTCATTTAAGATGCTGGAATCACAGGTTTCTTTAAGACCAGTGTTGGGGGTAACTCATTACAAAAGTAGCATATTACATGTAATATATTACTTTTAGCAGTAACTCAGTAATATAACTTATTACTTTGAGGATTTCAGTAATATTATACCAGTTACTTTGTCAAGTAACTCAAGTTACAAATTGAGTTTTTTTTTTTTAAATCAAAGCACCTATTTAAAAAAGATACAATCATTTCCTAATCAAACTGTGTGTTTTTATGCAAATAACCACTATAGATGACAATAACAAAGGAAAAATAATAACATTTAGAATTTTGTATTGTTTACACTGACTTCAAGGCGTTTGAAATTGTTTTTCAGGATGGTTCCGGGGCGGCGATGTCATTCTGCTGCTGCTGTTGTTTTGGTGAAAGTAATGTAAAAATAGTGTAATAGGTAACGAGTTACTCTACATAGACAGTAATATTGTAAAGTAACTTATTACTTTCAAATGAAAGTAACTATTAATATGTAGTATATTACATTTTGAAAGTAACTTTGCCCAACACTGTTTAAGATGGGGCATGAGCAGCTGGAGAAGTGGGCGGTGGCATGGATTGGAGACATAGCCACGCCTACTGTAATGCTAGTTAAGAATCTGCCCCAAAGTAGGGAGCCTGCAGTTATCTGTTCTTATCTTTCAGGAGTTAATACGTAGTGAACCCAAACCTCAGTGGAGAAGATTCACGTGATCTCTTATCATCATCAGTATTTGTCTTGACTCGGCTGTGAAAGCTGCAGATTGGGGGATTTGAAAGACAAATGTTTGCTCTTCTCGTGGATGCTTTGGTTTCCTCCTGGGCTCCGGTGGTGCTTTTTGGCCCGGGGGGGGGGGTCGAGTCACTGATTGACCTTTGACCTGTCTGGTGAGGTCAGGAGACAATGCCCTGGTCTCTGGGAAGGCCTGGAGTTTGTAATGTGGGCAAACAATTGGCACTATAGCGCCCTAAACAATCTTGGAGGCATCTGGCCAAGAGGAGGTTCTTCAGGAGAAAACGCAAAATCACCGTTGCCAAGTCCCTATGTTTTTGCAACACTGTAAGCTGTTGGATCAAAGTTGTTCTATCTAGCACTGTCTACTCATTCATTTAATTATTAATTAATTTAATTAATTAATTAATTTAATTTGCAGCTCCTACACTCCTATACTTCTTTTGTTTATGTGCTTTAGTGAATTTAAAGCAGCTACGAGCAACTTTTTCGATTGTTATTAAACAGTATAAATTTAATATCAATGCATCACATCTTACCTCTAATAGTCGACGATACCAACGCAGAGTAGTCTCGCTTGAACCCCGAGTGAATCGGCCAGTGTTAGTGTGTCTGTAGCCAGGGCAGATCAGGAATTGAAATGAAACGGTTTGCAGCAGCCACTTCGGCCATAACCACAAAATAACTTCCAAAAAACCTGTTAGAATATAACGAGAGATGTTCCTTCGAGTATGCGTGGCGTTCACATTGTTTATGTTATGTTGCTAGGCAGCGCAAACGGCGTAAAAAGGCAGCTGCGTTTCACTTCCTGGTTTCACTTCCGCGTTTCACTTCCGGGTTACCCGGTCCGGTCGCTCTAGAGAGCCCCCTGTTGGCGCGAGTTTAGACAGACTATAGACTTAATAATCACCTAAGGGAGCAATCTCAGATACACACGGCTTTGGTCTGGTCGACTATTAGAGGTAAGATGTGATGCATTGATATTAAATTTATACTGTTTAATAACAATCGAAAAAGTTGCTCGTAGCTGCTTTAAAAAGGACGTTTGACCAAGACATCGAGGTTTGAGTGTGGGGAAAGGCAGCACATTTGTATTAAAATAATCCTAATCCATAGGCAATAATTTGATATATCATTTTTTTATCATTCATTTTTATTGCAACATTGTCAGTTACAGACAATACCACAAGTTGCCGAATACAGTTTGATTATTTAACCCAATTAGTTAAACCAATTATCTCACTAGCCCCCACCCCCACCCCCGCCTCCCCAACTCCCTTCCACCAATCTGGATAATACAACAGGAAATGCAGACAGGTATAGCAGGTATAATAGGATCATTTAGCCAAAAGGTCTTTTAAGTTAGAGATCAAATCAAAAGGGCAAATGAAACTGACAACACTGCTGTTGTTGTTTTTTTGTAGATTTTATACGGCATGTTGAAATGAGATTTTCAAAGTATGAGGTTATAGAAAGCAGATGACATGATATATATATTGGCTCAAGTCCCAGAGCCCCTGAAGAAATATCTCAGAAACACCTTGGCGGTGATGTCGAACAAACCTTTGTAATGACTCGTATAAACCTCAATCCGAGGTTTTATTCAGGAAGCTATGCATGAGCTAAGTCAGTTTGACCTCTGACCCCTGTGGAAGAGAGCAGACTATCAACAGGAAGTGTCAGGACGGACAGTGTTGTAACAGCCATGGTATGTTGTATAATCCTGCTGCAAGCCTCTTTAACAGCTCCGCATCTGCTGATCCACAAAAGGAAATGTTGTCTTCATAGAGAGGCAAAGTGACCGGCGCCTACTTCCTGCTTCAGCGCTGTACCAGAGATTTTCATCCGCCATTTATTTTCCCATCCACATTTCGTAAAATGCTTATAAAAATAGTTTTACAGGTTCAAAACCAAACGGTACAGATATATTTAGAAACAGGAGAGATCGCATAACATCTCACTGGGACCAAAACGTAAAAAAAAAAAGGGGGGTTTAAAGAAAATATTTTTTCGATGTTGTTTTTTTAGGTTTTGGTCCGAGTGAAATGTTCTATGGTATCTCCCGATTATAGCGTTAGCTGAGCCGTTTGGTTCGACGAAGTACAACTGTTTTATAAACATTTTACGAAATGTCTATGAGAAAATAAATGGCGGATGAAAATCTCTGGTACAGTGCTGAAGCAGGAAGTGACGTTCCACTTTGCCTCTCAGAAGGGAAGTATTATGGTGGTTTGAAATGTGGACAAAGACACGCAAAGGGACACCGGGGAGTCACAATATGTACGCATGACAATCAGTGCAAATAACCATAATGCTGTCAGGCAGGTTTCATACCCAATTAGCCTGAGACCAGCGAAATAGAGTGACCCGGAAATGTCAATATCGTTCCAATATCATCCTATGCGACAAATTGGTGTCACCTTCAGTGTTCCTCTCCAGTGTATATTGAATAAAATAGGTGGCTGAGTCAGCCGTTTGTGGCTCAGACGCTTCACTCTGTAGTTCTTGGTGTCGACTTTACTGAACCCTTGATGTGATACAGTAGCTGTCAGCTGACAGGCCCACAGCTGGGGTCCGCAGGAGGGGGTCACATGATGTGATGGCTGTCAGCTGACAGGCCCACAGCTGGGGTCAGCAGGAGGGGGGTCACACTCAGTTGAGTAATGGGACGCTTCCACCAAAAGCATCCAGTAGGGGATGCACTGATGTGGAAATTATTGGCCGATACCGATAACCGATATCAACGTTGCTGTTATTGCCGATGACTGGTATTTTACCGATGTCGATTATGATCTGTATAAAAACAAGATTCTATGATAATCAAATTTTGTACATAGTGAAAAACACTTGTATACACTGTGAATTTGAGAAAGTAATGTCTTTCTTTATTTCAACATTTGGAAAATGTTGAAATCATAAATCATCATAAATTCTGTCATTGTTACTTATAGATGGAATTATAGTGAAAATTAATGATCCCCCTTTTTTGCTGGGGACCGCTGGAAACCCCCTCAAGGACCCCTGGGGGTCCCCGGACCCCACTTTGAGAACCACTGGGCTATGGGTCTCGCTCTCTCTCTCTCTCTCTCTCTCTCTCTCTCTGACGGCCGTGCTACCTGTTCTCTCTCTCTCTCTCTCTCTCTCTCTCTGTCTGTCTCTCTCTCTCACTCCCCTCTCTTTTTTTCTCTCTCTCTCTCACTCTCTCACTGCCCACCCCTCCGTGGTGAAAAGAGAGCATTGACTCCATTGTGTGTCAGCCAGTGTGTGGAGCACGCAGCAGACTCTGTGTGTTGATCGCCCCAATCTGAAGCGCTCTCTGTCCGGTGCGACAGCGACGCAGCTTTTTGACACCAGGATGGGAAAGACTCTGTGTGTGACTAGCCTACTGTTAGCCTACATCTGACCTGCAGGTGAACCGGTTAGTGCATGTGTTTTCCTTACTTGTTTTGTTGACACATAACGTCATTGGAAATCTGTTGCGCATCCCAGGATAAAAAATATATTTACCGTAGTCAAATCCGGCTTCTGATTGATAGCAGTGTCCCAGGTGGTGAAGGACTGCATAAAGTGTGTTATAACTTGGGAGCGGCTGGAAACAATTTCGGGAAGAAATGTGGATGTGATCATAACAAGTCAGTGGAAGCTGCCTCATTCTTTAGTTTTAGTACTGTAGGCTAATTATTAATGAATGATTTTGTTTATATAGCATTGCTGCACCACCAATCTCGGATAGGCTATACACATAGGCTGGATTGTGGATTTGTTTATCAAAATGTGTATATATATATATATATATATATATATATATATATATATATATATATATATATATATATATATATATATATATATATATATATATATAATTTATATATACATATTTATATAATTTATATTATATATAAATAATATATATATAAATAATATATTTATAAATATATTTATAAATATATATATATAAATATATAATATCAAAAAATATTAGTGATGTTAATTTACTACTTTAATACAGGCATACACATCTGTTGGCTTGCATATTGAATGATAAAATTAGCCGCAGTTTTGTTATTATATCTCAGGCGAATTGACAAAGTCAATCAATTGTGTCTGGTCTGGGGAGTAATTAGTGTGGCTGTGAAAGGAAATCAATACAGCTGGGGATAGTGGCCGATCATGGACAGATAATGACTCACTGAAGATGAACGGCCCTCTGGGGACACTGGTCTGTAGGCTACTAATGACATGTGTGTAGGTGTAGGTAGGGCTTGTTTCCTAGGTCAGAACTTTAAGATCTCAGAGATTGTGTAGCCTCCATGTACAGGTCTAGTCCTTACAGGCAGCCTACTGTTACTACAGGGACAAAGCTGCTGGGTGGGTGGATGGATGGATCGATGAGATCCATTAACAATAATGAAATTTGGATCATTTGAAAGACATAAGCAATCAACATGTATCTTCCAGACAGTAGCATAAGTTATAGTTTTTTTTTTTTTTTTTAATTGGCAAAAGATGTCGTCTTTACATTTGAAAAGCATCAATTAGAAAAACACAAGCTATAGATGAATCAGAATCCATATGTACAGTTATGAATCTGTGTTGATAAGTGTTACGGTGTGGCCACGCTGATCTGTGGTGTCTGTCCATCTGCTTTCATTTCTCTGTTCACTTCCATTCATTTTCAAGACAGCTGTCCGTCTGTCCGTGGAGCACTGATGAAGCGTACGTATCCAGCAAATTTGCATAGTTTTGATGGACAGAAAAGTTCAAGAGGGCTGAACTTTTTCTGGATGGACGTATCGGATGGACGGATAGTCACCGTCCGTTTAGCCAATCAGTCGAGGAGGCAATACTCAGAGCAGAAATGGCTGAGCGGGTTGTCCACATCGATATAACGTCATCTTATTTTACCGTTATAAATATCAACAACTTAGCCAACAGATATCAAAGCTGGTGGGCTTCATGGAAACAGCATGACTCAAACTGGCCGTGACCATTACATCAATCTGGTCATTCACTGGCGTTTTATTGCCACATAAGTAACGTAGCGCACAGAGCTAAC
>NC_139638.1:21177043-21232043 GCF_964638095.1 Poromitra crassiceps
CGAGAAGAGCCTGGTGACGCGAGGTTAAAAATCTCCGAAACGAAAATCAAAATTGTAAATAAGAGTTATTTTTGATAAACTGAGCACACAGGGGTGATTTAAATACTTACTTTGACCGAGTCAATTTTTTTCTCAACATCCAAAATTGTCATATTAACCCTTAACGGGGGTATAGAGCTCAAACTGCTCTCCTGATAACACTGATGAAACTATGGCGCATTGATATGAACGGTGAACAGACCATTTAGCTAGGTGTCCATTATCACTGTACAATATCACTTTTTAATGGACACCTTGCAGCCAATCAGAATCGAGTATTCACTCAGACCATGGTATAATAGCTGATACCGACCCAGTATTCATACTGAGAGCTTTATTAGGAACGCTGTGTTGGTAATAAAGTGCTCGGCGAGTGTATTTCCTCTCACATTCACATGTCTGTGCGTCCAGAACACCTTTGGATGCAATCCGCATTTAATCCTTGAAACTTTGAAACTAGAGTGAAATTTGGCTTCTGGCAACTCATGTGCATTGTTATCTTCCACCAACAGGGGGAGACAGGGAGCGGATGACAGCCCACCATGAGACCTATCTTCTTATGGCCAGCACCCAGAATGACATGGAGGATTGGGTGAAAACCATTCGCAGGGTCATATGGGCGCCCTTTGGTGGAGGTGAGTGTATATACAGACAAACATCTTACACGTTTGATTAAAGCAGCTACAAGGAACTTTTGACTGGTTATGAAATCAAATGTAATAGCATCACTATTACATTTCACTATTACATAAATGTAATAGTGATGCCTCGCATCGTACCCGATCAGCAATGGAGACCATCAGCGAGGAGATCGGCGATTACTATATTTTTTTCTCTAAATGCCTGTGCAGTGACCGGGCGCACGTCCGTCCTGTGTCACGTCCTGTGTCACGTCCTGTGTCACCTCCTGTGTCACGTCCGCGTGAAACTGGGTGTCTAATTTCTGGTATCAGAGAAGCCCTCTTGCGTGCAGCGGCTCGGACAGCCCGGTGGAGGAGACAGCGGGAGGAGACTCGGCGTTCGGGAAACGCAATCTTCGTTTCCGGGAGAGAACACTACCGCTTTTGTCCACAAGGGCCTGCTAAAATCAACACAACGTGAAAGTTCCTCGTAGCATGCTTTGATAAAACGTAGCATTTTCTGTCAGATACAATATGGTGATTTTTTTTTAAAGATGCTATTGGCAAGAAAGTGTGTGTGGTCAAATTCAGTATAAATATTAACATGTTTAAAATTAGTATGTAATTCAGTTGCAGCTCTGTCTATCATTGCCCATAATATGTCCATTATGCTGGTTCATTATGTTGTAATAGAGAGGCAAAGTGACCGCCTACTTCCTGCTTCAGCACTGTACCAGAGATTTTCATCCGCCATTTATTTTCCCATAGACATTTCGTAAAATGCATATACAAATATTTTTACTAAAACGGTACAGATATATTTAGAAACAGGAGAGATCGCATAACATTTCACTAGGACCAAAACGTAAAAGAAATGCGGGTTAAAGAAAATATTTTTTTGATGTTGTTTTTTTAAGTTTTGGTCCGAGTGAAAAGTTCTATGGTCTCTCCCTATTATAGCGTTAACTCTGTTTGGTTCGACGAAGTACAACTATTTTATAAGCATTTTTTACTAAATGTGTATGGGAAAATAAATGGCGGATGAAAATCTCTGGTAAAGTGCTGAAGCAGGAAGTGACATTCCTCTGACTTTGCCCCTCCCATTCACTTGCTTCTGACTTCCGTGGCATCGATGTTCTGATGACGGTGTTCTGTGTCCCGCATGTTATCGACCGCGCCGTGCCTTCACTGGCCTGTATTGTGTGTGTGAGCGGAGCGGGGCACAGGTCCAGCGTTTGGGTCTGGATGCGGGTCGGGTTCTCAGTGCTGTGCTGAATAGAGGCGGGCTGAGCTGGCGCCCCTCTGTTTTCACTGCAGGCAGGCAGATGTCTATTGCAGTTGACTGCTTTTCAAAAGGACGAGTCATTTGTCAAAGATGCCACGAGAGAGGTGGCTCCATCCGTGCTGGAGTGGAGCAGAGCTCTCTCTGTCACACACACACACACACACACACACACACATGCACGCACGCACACGCACACACACACACACACACACAAGCACGCATAACACACGCACACACACATACACACACACACACACACACACACACATACACACACACAAAGCCTCATATTCCAGCCCTTTGGCATAGTGCAGTAGCGGCAGAGACAGACCGAGAGCCTATTGGTCAGTGAAGGCTCCTAAGGTGTGAAGATCCGGGGCCCTGTTCAGTTGCTGGAGACTGACAGGCAGGGAGGGAGCTCCCAATACTCAGCTCCTGTGTTTGACCTACCATGGTATCAGAGCCTGGAGACTGACAGACAGGGAGGGAGCTCCCAACACTCAGCTCCTGTGTTTGACCTACCATGGTATCAGAGCCTGGAGCCCCCTATAGTGTTGCTATCATGTTCTGCTCACCACTGACTGCTGAGATGTTGATTGAATTGTTGCTCAACTTGGGACTAACTGACCGTTGGACAAGGAGAGTGTGAAATCATCCCGGAGAGAAATGTGCAGCTGTGGCCTCTCCATCTGGATCTTTGGTGATATTACTGATGGTAATGTGATATTTAGAGATATTACTGATGGTAATGTGGATCTTTAGAGATAATACTGATGGTAATGTGGATCTTTAGAGATATTACTGATGGTAATGTGGATCTTTAGAGATATTACTGATGGTAATGTGATATTTAGAGATATTACTGATGGTAATGTGATCTTTAGATATATTACTGATGGTAATGTGGATCTTTAGAGATATTACTGATGGTAATGTGATATTTAGAGATATTACTGATGGTAATGTGATCTTTAGAGATATTACTGATGGTAATGTGATCTTTAGAGATATTACTGATGGTAATGTGGATCTTTAGAGATATTACTGATGGTAATGTGATCTTTAGAGATATTACTGATGGTAATGTAGATCTTTAGAGATATTACTGATGTGATCTTTAGAGATAATACTGATGGTAATGTGGATCTTTAGAGATAATACTGATGGTAATGTGATATTTAGAGATATTACTGATGGTAATGTGATATTTAGAGATATTACTGATGGTAATGTGATCTTTAGATATATTACTGATGGTAATGTTGATGGTAATGTGATCTTTAGAGATATTACTGATGGTAATGTGGATCTTTAGAGATATTACTGATGGTAATGTGATATTTAGAGATATTACTGATGGTAATGTGATCTTTAGATATATTACTGATGGTAATGTGATCTTTAGAGATATTACTGATGGTAATGTGATCTTTAGAGATATTACTGATGTGATCTTTAGAGATAATACTGATGGTAATGTGATCTTTAGAGATATTACTGATGGTAATGTAGATCTTTAGAGATATTACTGATGGTAATGTGATCTTTAGAGATATTACTGATGGTAATGTAGATCTTTAGAGATATTACTGATGGTAATGTGATCTTTAGAGATATTACTGATGGTAATGTGATCTTTAGAGATATTACTGATGGTAGAGATATTACTGATGGTAATGTGATCTTTAGAGATATTACTGATGGTAATGTAGATCTTTAGAGATATTACTGATGGTAATGTAGATCTTTAGAGATATTACTGATGGTAATGTGATCTTTAGAGATATTACTGATGGTAATGTGATATTTAGAGATATTACTGATGGTAATGTGATCTTTAGAGATATTACTGATGTGATCTTTAGAGATAATACTGATGGTAATGTGATCTTTAGAGATATTACTGATGGTAATGTGATCTTTAGAGATATTACTGATGGTAATGTGGATCTTTAGAGATATTACTGATGGTAATGTGGATCTTTAGAGATATTACTGATGGTAATGTAGATCTTTAGAGATATTACTGATGGTAATGTAGATCTTTAGAGATATTACTGATGGTAATGTGATCTTTAGAGATATTACTGATGGTAATGTAGATCTTTAGAGATATTACTGATGGTAATGTGATCTTTAGAGATATTACTGATGGTAATGTGATCTTTAGAGATATTACTGATGGTAATGTGATCTTTAGAGATATTACTGATGGTAATGTAGATATTTAGAGATATTACTGATGGTAATGTGATCTTTAGAGATATTACTGATGGTAGTGTGATCTTTAGAGATAATACTGATGGTAATGTAGATCTTTAGAGATATTACTGATGGTAATGTGGATCTTTGGAGATATTACTGATGGTAATGTGATATTTGGAGATATTACTGATGGTAATGTGATCTTTAGAGATATTACTGATGGTAATGTGATCTTTAGAGATAATACTGATGGTAATGTAGATCTTTGGAGATAATACTGATGGTATGTGATCTTTAGAGGTATTACTGATGGTAATGTGATCTTTAGAGATATTACTGATGGTAATGTGATCTTTAGAGATATTACTGATGGTAATGTGATCTTTAGAGATATTACTGATGGTAATATTACTGATGGTAATGTGATCTTTAGAGATATTACTGATGGTAATGTGATCTTTAGAGATATTACTGATGGTAATGTAGATCTTTAGAGATATTACTGATGGTAATGTGATCTTTAGAGATATTACTGATGGTAATGTGATCTTTAGAGATATTACTGATGGTAATATTACTGATGGTAATGTGATCTTTAGAGATAATACTGATGGTAATGTGATGTTTAGAGATATTACTGATGGTAATGTGATCTTTGGAGATATTACTGATGGTAATGTGATGTTTAGAGATATTACTGATGGTAATGTGATCTTTGGAGATATTACTGATGGTAATGTGGATCTTTAGAGATATTACTGATGGTAATGTGATGTTTAGAGATATTACTGATGGTAATGTGATCTTTGGAGATATTACTGATGGTAATGTGGATCTTTAGAGATATTACTGATGGTAATGTGATGTTTAGAGATATTACTGATGGTAATGTGGATCTTTAGAGATATTACTGATGGTAATGTGATCTTTAGAGATATTACTGATGGTAATGTGGATCTTTAGAGATATTACTGATGGTAATGTGATGTTTAGAGATATTACTGATGGTAATGTGATCTTTGGAGATATTACTGATGGTAATGTGATCTTTAGAGATAATACTGATGGTAATGTGATCTTTAGAGATAATACTGATGGTAATGTGATCTTTAGAGATAATACTGATGGTAATGTGATCTTTGGAGATATTACTGATGGTAATGTGATCTTTAGAGATAATACTGATGGTAATGTGATCTTTAGAGATATTACTGATGGTAATGTGGATCTTTAGAGATATTACTGATGGTAATGTGGATCTTTAGAGATATTACTGATGGTAATGTGATCTTTAGAGATATTACTGATGGTAATGTGATCTTTAGAGATATTACTGATGGTAATGTGATCTTTAGAGATAATACTGATGGTAATGTGATCTTTAGAGATATTACTGATGGTAATGTGGATCTTTAGAGATATTACTGATGGTAATGTGGATCTTTAGAGATATTACTGATGGTAATGTGATCTTTAGAGATATTACTGATGGTAATGTGGATCTTTAGAGATATTACTGATGGTAATGTGGATCTTTAGAGATATTACTGATGGTAATGTGATCTTCAGAGATATTACTGATGGTAATGTGATAGTTGGATCAATAATGTGCATCTTGTGAATTTCACAATTTTTTATATGAAGACAGTGATCAAAATTGTATTAGATTTAATCACAAGCATCATAGAAGATTCCAAAAACTTAGCATGTTTAACTAATTGAATTGATTTAATAATAAAACAAAAAACAATAACTTTTATATGTTTACGAATGAAGATATGAATCAAGACATTCAACAATAGTTGTTATTATGGTGTGACCCCGGATGCTCTCTACTTGGTATCATGGTCTATGTGAAAGGAAGATGAAGTTCCTGTAGGCACCACCTGCCCTCGGGATCAAAGGTCTCCAAACCAGACATGTCCTGTTCAATGATTAGCCCCTCCAAAGAGCATGGGCACGAGGCTGGAAGAGATGGGGAAGCTATTTTTGTCCATCAAGGCACACCGTACAGGTGTTGAGTTACTGCGATGGTCAAGGGACACTGGATAAATGGTCATTACCTGTATTCCACATCCAAACTCCTCATCAGCTCAACTTTCTTTTAAGTCTGACAGCTAGGAAAGTTTATTTTCCCCTGTGTATTATGTCTGCATTCCCCCTGTGTATTATGTCTGCATTATTCCCCCTGTGTATCATGTCTGCATTATTCCCCCTGTGTATCATGTCTGCATTATTCCCCCTGTGTATCATGTCTGCATTATTCCCCCTGTGTATCATGTCTGCATTACTCCCCCTGTGTATCATGTCTGCATTATTCCCCCTGTGTATCATGTCTGCCCCTGTGTATCATGTCTGCATTCCCCCTGTGTATCATGTCTGCATTATTCCCCCTGTGTATCATGTCTGCATTATTCCCCCTGTGTATCATGTCTGCATTATTCCCCCTGTGTATCATGTCTGCATTCCCCCTGTGTATTATGTCTGCATTATTCCCCCTGTGTATCATGTCTGCATTATTCCCCCTGTGTATCATGTCTGCATTATTCCCCCTGTGTATCATGTCTGCATTATTCCCCCTGTGTATCATGTCTGCATTATTCCCCCTGTGTATCATGTCTGCATTATTCCCCCTGTGTATCATGTCTGCATTCCCCCTGTGTATCATGTCTGCATTATTCCCCCTGTGTATCATGTCTGCATTATTCCCCCTGTGTATCATGTCTGCATTATTCCCCCTGTGTATCATGTCTGCATTCCCCCTGTGTATCATGTCTGCATTATTCCCCCTGTGTATCATGTCTGCATTATTCCCCCTGTGTATCATGTCTGCATTATTCCCCCTGTGTATCATGTCTGCATTATTCCCCCTGTGTATCATGTCTGCATTATTCCCCCTGTGTATCATGTCTGCATTATTCCCCCTGTGTATCATGTCTGCATTATTCCCCCTGTGTATCATGTCTGCATTCCCCCTGTGTATCATGTCTGCATTATTCCCCCTGTGTATTATGTCTGCATTATTCCCCCTGTGTATCATGTCTGCATTATTCCCCCTGTGTATCATGTCTGCATTATTCCCCCTGTGTATTATGTCTGCATTATTCCCCCTGTGTATCATGTCTGCATTCCCCCTGTGTATCATGTCTGCATTATTCCCCCTGTGTATCATGTCTGCATTATTCCCCCTGTGTATCATGTCTGCATTCCCCCTGTGTATTATGTCTGCATTATTCCCCCTGTGTATTATGTCTGCATTATTCCCCCTGTGTATCATGTCTGCATTATTCCCCCTGTGTATCATGTCTGCATTATTCCCCCTGTGTATTATGTCTGCATTATTCCCCCTGTGTATCATGTCTGCATTATTCCCCCTGTGTATCATGTCTGCATTATTCCCCCTGTGTATCATGTCTGCCCCTGTGTATCATGTCTGCATTCCCCCTGTGTATCATGTCTGCATTATTCCCCCTGTGTATCATGTCTGCATTATTCCCCCTGTGTATCATGTCTGCATTATTCCCCCTGTGTATCATGTCTGCATTATTCCCCCATTATTCCCCCTGTGTATCATGTCTGCATTATTCCCCCTGTGTATTATGTCTGCATTATTCCCCCTGTGTATTATGTCTGCATTAGGATTTCATGATGAATGGAGTTGGCAGTCTCCTCTGCATCAGTATCTTTTTTTCATCATACAGTTGGGAAGCAGACAGGGAGACAGAGTAGGGGAGCAGACAGGCAGACAGAGTAGGGGAGCAGACAGGGAGACAGAGTAGGGGAGCAGACAGGGAGACAGAGTAGGGGAGAAAGCAGTGACAGGGCTCCATCTTAACTAGCAGGAGCACATGTGTGGTTTCAGAGGAGCTGCTGTAACTACCCCACTATCTCATGGCACATTTATTTAATTAGGATTAGAGATGGAACGATATGAACATTTCATATCACGATTATAGTGACCAAAAACTATCACGGTTGTCAGTATTATCACGGTTTGTTAAAATGTGGTGAAAATTACTACAAAATGTTCATTTCATTTTTAAATGCTCCTTTCTGAGTATATTAGTATGGGAGGACTGAGTGCACCAGTCATTATTAATTTCACATAGAATATAATTTTGCCTATGGATTTTTACTCACCAAAAGACACTGTTCTTCACCGTAGCCATTTAACACGTTCACTGCTAAGGATGTGTTAACACGTTTTCAGAATCCAGCTGTTGACTGCCAACGACGTGTTAACACGTTTTCAGAATCGTTTTTTTTTTTTGACGGTGGGACGTTGATCTAACCCTTTTACGTCTCCTACACCAGAATTGGAGGTATTGAATGTGTATAATCTATTTTACCGACGCACTGAGTGGCGACATGTCTCTCCACAGTACAAAGAGGCGACCCAAAACTGGAGGGAAAAGCGCGAGGAAGCCGTTCTCATACTGTAAAATTGATGGCGAAAACGCTTTCACTTTCACGCTGATGCACAGCGGTGGCAACGGTGGGGGGTTCCAAGAATAGATTGGATGCACACTTTGAAACACGCAGCATAAATATGACCAGAATCGCAAAACCTTCATCAAAGCTCTCAACCAAAACTCCACAAAACGAGCGAGTCCACCCAGACTTCCTCAAACAGCGGCGGCGCAAACAGGCACAGCAGCAGCAGCAACTTCGTTGTGACACGCCCGCTGGAGAGCCAGGGAGGCAGGAGGAGAACACACACGGAGGGAGGAGTTGGAAGCAGAGGGGGGTTTCCTGCTGTTATGGAGGAAATTACTGTTCAAAACTATTGTTTAGATGTCTGAAGTCTTACTGATGCCAAAAATGAATGGTTAAAGTGACTGTTCTATCGAATTTCACAAAAAGCCGTTTATCTCTGAATAATTTTTCTGACGCTGAAACCATGCTGTATTCAACTGCTAATGCTTACATAACTACTAACTCTACAAACTAACTCTTTTAGACAGAGAAAGCACACATTCTATTAGTTCTTTTGAGATATTGTGTGTTCACAAAATCTTAGCAGAAAAGAATCCTCGGGTCTTGAAAGATGAGCCAGAATCCTCAAAAAAATCCTCTGGCAGAAGCTAACTACAGTAAA
Organism: Poromitra crassiceps; assembly: GCF_964638095.1. Taxonomy (NCBI): domain Eukaryota; kingdom Metazoa; phylum Chordata; class Actinopteri; order Beryciformes; family Melamphaidae; genus Poromitra; species Poromitra crassiceps. Next base: position 21,186,291 of record NC_139638.1, read on the forward strand.
AAAAAAACGTCTGGCAGTGAATGTGTTAAGAGCAAAACCATGTCCGAGGCAAATGCTAGTCTTTCATGTCATTTACCTTATGAAATATCTGCATGCATCACCAGACTGTCAAGTATTTACCAATTATGGTTGACTTTTCTTATACAATGTCTTCACAGTTTGTGAGGTGAAATATACATATTTATTTCAATACAAACTCTGATTTCTATTCCAATATACTATAGATAGTAGTAATATGCTCAGAGCCTTATGGCCAGCTTGAGGTTTTCACTGTGAAACGGTTGAACGTTTATAACGGTCATAACAAACTGCCACATTGTTTGTCTATCCTTGGTTCATCTGTTTCTTTCTGTCCTCTCTCTTCTCTCCTACATGTATCTGCTGTCCGTCCAAGCATCTCTTGGTGCAGAAAAGACTCTCTTAGTTCATGTTCATGTTACTCCCGACCCAGGGGGTCAATGTATCTAAGACTCCTTGTAGCATGTTTGATGGTTAACGATTCTGAACTCCAGTACTTCAGTAGCCTCCTGAGAACAGGTTAACAGCAGCCTGCTGGACACAGGTTAACAGCAGCCTGCTGGACACAGGTTAACAGCAGCCTGCTGGACACAGGTTAACAGCAGCCTGCTGGACACAGGTTAACAGCAGCCTGCTGAGAACAGGTTAACAGCAGCATAAGATCACGTGTTGGAGGAACGTCCTCCTCGACACACTGCAGACGACGGAGAGAGAAGGACAGGAGAGAGACAGACACTCTGTGCCTTTCGAAGGTTGGATGTCTGAACTAAAAGGTCACCAAGATTGTCTTGTCTGGGTTTCTCTGTGGGTTACGTGTGTGTGTGTGTGTGTGTGTGTGTGTGTGTGTGTGTGTGTGTGTGTGTGTGTGTGTGTGTGTGTGTGTGTGTGTGTGTGTGTGTGTGTGTGTGTGTGCGCGCGCGTGTGTGTGGTGTGGTGTGTGTGTGTGACAGTGAGCCCGGGTAGCTGACAGAACCTGAGTGTTGAAGGGAACTGTTGATTGCTTGGTGGTGTGAGGTGTCACTCTTATGTTAGAGGAGGAGAAAGGTGGAGACACCATGTGGCCATGGGAACAGTACGCATGCACACAGTATATCATTTACAATTAATCAATCAATCAATCAATCAAAATCAAATATACTAATATAATTTACAATTACAATTTCCCGTTTGGCAGACGCTCTTATCCAAAGCGACGTACAGTACACACGAGTTTTAATTCTAATAATCGTGAGAGAACTCAGCTATGGGAGCAGAGCAGACCTCACCTGCGACCTACAGAAGCATAATCATTGTATCTACACCAATACCCCCATATTGTGGTCGGATGAAATTAAAATTTTCACTGTCCGCCGCTAGGGGCGATAGCACCGTCCCTTATATATAGGAGGGGCGGGGTGTGGTCACGTCATTCTCAAACTTCTCCTCCCCCAGACAACCCTTCTTGCCAGGGTGGACAGCGTCTGTAGGTCGCCGATGAGGTCTGCTCGCATAGCTGAGTTATCTCACTCATATTATTCATAAAACCAGGGTTATATACCGGTACATAACCTTAAGATTGAATACAACACAAGCAAGGTTCTAGTCAGGAGAAGAGGAGAGTGGCTCGTGCTACCAGACAGTGTGTGGAGGCAGATTCAAATCAAATAAACATCTACACAGTCCCATCAGGTGAGAAGTTGTTCACTAAAGATCTGGGTTTAGCCTTTTCTCAAAGATTGAGAAAGACTCTTCGTATCGAATGGAGTTTGGTAACTCCAACAGAAGAGAAGAGTCAGGCTAGTAGGGCCTTGTTGTGGTCGCAGCTCATTGGCAGAGCGTAGTGGGCGGGAGGGAGAGTTCAGGTAGGTCACACACACACACACACACACACACGCGCACACACACACACACACGCGCACACACACACACACACACACACACACACACACACACACACACACACCACTATTCAGCTAGTCCGCACATGCAGAGTTACATGTGACCCAGGAAAACATTCCTATACTCATGACCAGAACGTCTAGAGAGGGATGACCTGGATTTCACTCGTCCACACTCCTCCTACTCACTGCTTGTTTGGACACTGTACCTCGTGTTGGACTTAGCCATCGGCCAAGGTGTGTTTCCTCTGCTGGACCTTGGCTTCCATCTTATATCTCTTTGTCACTCTGATCCCCCTGGATCTTATATCTCTTTGTCACTCTGATCCCCCTGGGACTTTGGAAAATGGACCCGAGGTTTGAGACATTTCTTGGCAAGTGGTGACTGCTATTCTTCAGTGGGATGTAACTGATCCAGAGGAGAGAGAGAACATAAGCCAAGCTCCGCTGGGAACGGCTCGGTGTCTTCGTTTCCCGTCTTCTCTGAGAACATGGACCTGGAAGACTGAGCTGCTTGTCTCAGACTGATGCGTCGTGTTTGATATCGCTCTTGTTCCTCTGATCATCATGCCACAACTACCTGGCATCACTCTCATGAGCGAAGTGGGTTTTTGCAAGATGCTGGAGTACAGACACCTGAAGATCTACACCTCTGGTGCCCTGAGTTATCACACTCTCATTAAGAGACGCTTCTACCGGAAACTTAGAAGATGTGTCGGTTTCAAGAGGGGTGAGTTCAGCACACCGTCATTTGCTGTAGTGAGTGAGCAGACATAGATATCATATATATATTATTATGATCTATATATACATATATCGTTATAAGCACTTAACCAGATGAATTAATGTGTATAGACCTTATTCGATTGACGTCACTCACGTACTGGCACGCCCACCGCCGCCATATTGTCGACATAACGCAGCAGCTCTTAAGTGACAGCCTATGTGAGAGCAGCGTTTATAGGAAGCTAGCCGCTGTTAGCGTTACCTGTATCGTTCCAATTGTGTTCGGATGGTGACCTGCGTTACGCACGGCTGTAGTAATGACAGCAATAAAGTCCCCGTGGTTTGTTTCTATCTCTACCGTCCACAGAAAAAAAAGTAAAGTATCTGGATCCAAATCTCTCAGCAAGGCTGGCCTTAATCCCCTCTTGTATTGCGTCCACATGAGACCCTGTGTGTGTGTGTGTGTGTGTGTGTGTGTGTGTGTGTGTGTGTGTGTGTGTGTGTGTGTGTGTGTGTGTGTGTGTGTGTGTGTGTGTGTGTGTGTGTGTGTGTGTGTGTGCGTATGTGCGTGCGCGTGTGTGAGACCCTGCAAATGGGAATCAGAGACTTTCTCGACACGGACAAAAGGCCAGAGGTACTCAGCAGGAAGTGAGAGATGTGATCATCTCTCGTGTGCGTTTACATGATCCTGTAGTTGTCTGGACTGTCTAGTCGATCGTATCACACATCAAGAGAAAAACCTTTTGGTTTTTTATACCGCGATACATTTCGCCTCTGCGTTTGATGTGTGTGTGCAGACAGGAAGTCAATGCTTTTTGTAACTCTTTGAAAAATGCTCTTCATATTTGGGGATAAGATGGGGACTGCTTTCAAACCCCGGCAGATCTGATCAACGAGTGCATTTACACGCACACAATAAACGGCTAACTGAGAATAATCTGGTAACTGGCATTAATCAGATGGAACGGATGGAAATTAGCCTCGTGCTAAATCCGGCAATTTTTACACTTTTACTATGTTCCAGGTTTTACTATCTGTTCTGTGGTTTCTGTGTTCATTAATTTTGCACTGTCCCGTCCAAATAAACGGAAAAAAAAAAAAAAGATATCCGTGTTGACATGCAATAGCGGGAACTCACCTCAAGGTGTGTGAGTGGACATTGACTGCAATGATGATTCAGCAGAAACCAGGTGTGTTCTCATAAACTGATAACGCCGTTTATCCGGTAAAGGAGGCCGTTTACATGACACTTGAATAATCAGGTCACTCTTATCAATCCGATAATAAACGGTTTATGAGTGTGCATGTAAACGCACTCGATGAAGAATTCTGCTTTGGCAGGTGGCTTTGGAACGTCTCTGGCCATGTTCACATTACAGGCAAATCCGATTTGCTGCTAAAGTCGTTAATCATCATTATCTTGATTGGTTTCCCAAATCTGATTTGGGAGTGTGTCCGCACTGCCACAAATCTGATTTGGGCAAGTGTTCAAGACGGATCTGTGTGTCCAGATACAATGAGCCGACATACAATGTTTCTGGCAGTGTTTGCATGTCTGCTCTCTGCTCTTCAAGTCCCCGCCCCCTGCAAAAGACACTCTAAAATCTGATTTGTGTGATCAGCGTGTCCACACTGAAGTCACATCAGTCGAAAGCAGATTGGAAACTACCTCCATATGTGCGGTTTGGGACAAGTGACACAAATCAGACTTGGAGCGTCCAGACTCATAAAACCAATGTGGATAGAATCATTAAAAATCGGATTTGGCCCTCCTAGTCTGAACATGGCCTTAGTGACACTTGTACGACGAGCGTATCGACACGTTCTGCTGCTTGGCACTTTTCTCAGCGCCTCACTTCACGTTTGGGGGAGGGACTGTGGAGGGCGAATGCTGATTGAAGCATTTACACAAAACAGGTCCCAAAAGGGGGCGGGGCTACTGAGAAGCCGTCACCGGCCCCGGAGCCCCGCCTCCCCTCTCCCACAGCGGGGTGAATCTGTCTCATGCACTGTGCCCAGAGAGATGATTGGCCGGAAAGGGAAACCAAATCATATGGGCTGCATAGCTGGGTGTAACAACAGTCAGGATCCGCCCTCACAGACATTTGACTCGGTTCAGAACCCGTGAACACTGAACATGACTATCATTTTTTGTATTTTTTTTTTGTAAAAAATTTACAAATACAAAAACAATTCTCAGCTTTTGGTGGGACAGATGGACGTTTTCGTTGAACACTACCTACATTCAAGTGTTTATGACTATAAACGGATGAAGCTATAATAAAATGTTTTTTCCTATGAAAGTAGAGGCTCTCTTCTTTCAGTGTTTACATATTCATAGAACAAAATATTCTGTGGGTCTTGAAAGATGAGTGAAAATAATCAAAGACGCTGGCAGTGGCTGGCCACTTTTTTTCTAACGCTGGCGGGCATTGAGTTGAACATTGTGATTTGTGTTGCAGGGATCTTCGGTCAGAAGCTGGAGGAGACCGTACGTTATGAGCGGCGGTACGGGAACAAGCTTGCCCCCATGCTGGTGGAGCAGTGTGTGGACTTCATCCGGCAGTGGGGCCTGCATGAGGAGGGCCTGTTCAGGCTGCCAGGGCAGGCCAACCTGGTCAAAGAGCTGCAGGACGCCTTCGACTGCGGAGAGAAGCCCTCCTTTGACTGGTAAGAAGACCCGCGCTTGTCTTTCACTAACGCCTTTGAAACATCGATCTGTTCAGATCGTCCAGTAGGTGAGTCCTCCACCTCTGGAGCCACATATGCCAGTGTCTAATTAAATAATAAAAAATAGTAATTAATAATACGTAGTACGTTAGTAGAGATGCGCGGATGACGTGTATGCATGAACCATAAATCGCCATAAATACAAATTACATACAAATTATTTTGTACTATTTATAGATCCACGCCCGCCGTGCACCCGACATTTCACAACGCTATAAAGGAGCGATTTGGCTAGATGTCTTACTGTTTCTGCTGCCGTCGGTGCGATCGCTGCAGTCCACTCCAAATAAACTTCCATGCTGTGTTATAATCCAGTCCAGCACTTGCCCATGTAGCATACTAGGCTAACGCTATAGCTTTAAGTTTAGATCAAGACCGGATTGACGTCATCGTATGGGAAAATATGCAGAAAGAACTGCAAAATTGGTTCCTCAACTTGCAATCTTTGCCAGTTCCCGCAATTTTTCTGCAAAAAAATTACATAAAACTTCACAAATTGCATAGCAAATTTTTGAGTAAAGCCGCTGCAAAATCGAGCATTTTTTATCGCAGCAATCACACACAAAAACGCACAATCCTGGAAGGACTGACACTCCTTAAATTACATGTTAAAAGTCAAAATGTCTGGTTCTTCCAGATGGAACATTCTTGTCTGCCCAGTTAATATTTCAAATTTTCCGTTTTTCAATCAGTCATCAGACAGACCATTTTCAAACCAGGAAGCTGCCATATGTTCACACCTGCTGCACCTTCAAGTCCATACCACCCACCACTACTGGGTTCTCTCACTTTGCTTCTTTGGATGATCTCTTCTTATCTCTAGCTAGTGCTCGACGAGTGAAGATAACCAGGCACATTTCTGGTTCTTATTGGGAAACGCTGACAGCTGACATGAGAGCCGTGTGGACCCCGCTGTGCCCTGTAGGAAACACGGCAGACACAAGTGCTGCGATGTGACACCTTCATAACTCAGGATGACAGAGAGGTGACATGAGTGATGAAATCCCAACCTGCCACCTCCAACCTCCACCCTGTCTCCCCCCTCTGCTCTGCCCGACTCTCTCCCTCCTCCTCCTCCTCCTCCTCCTCCTCCTCCTCCATCTACCGCTCCCACCATCACCTCTGACGGCCATCAATTAAAGCCGTGTGGGATTGTCGGGATCCAGGCGATACATCAACATCCCGGCCCTTCCTAGGAAAACACAGCGCAGGATCGTATTTACGCGATCCTCTCAACTACACATCTCTGCCCTGCTTCTCATTGAACCTTCTCGACTCACACCTCTCTCCCACTGGTTTTACTGCAGCTTAGGCTCACACTGATTTATGGCGAGCCCCGAATTCAGGCGCTTCATCTTCTCTGTCCCTCAATCTACGTACTCTCTTTCCATCCGTCTCCTCCCAAAGGAATTCTTTGTTCAGGGTTCCCACAGGAACCTTGAAATCCTTGAAGGTTTGTGAATTAGAGAGAGAGGGGGGAGGGGGGGGGTCAAGGCCTTGAAGGTTTTTGGGAATAGACATAAATAGACCTGGGTGACGGGTCATTGAAAGTGCTTGAATTTATATATTTTGTGCAAGAATATAAATTGGAGACATTTTGATCAACACAGCACAGTTGAGAAGCCTCTCTTCTTTTTTTTTAAGTCTGTGAGCTTCTGTTCTCATTATAAAAATCCTCAGTGTCTCCTCTTCACCTTCTTTTTAAGTGTGGCTGATGGACATGATCTCTGTTATACAGATGGAGAGACTCAGGTTCCTGAGAGCCAACTCGCTTAGAAGGTTCTCAACTATCTGGGACCCGTTTTTGGCCTACGTTGACCAGGTTAAGAATGACTAGTCACTGAGGTTAGGGGTGATGGACGGCTTGCCCGGCTGGTTTCCCGTGGACGTCTTGCGTGGGATGCCATGCACAATATCCCTTACAAGCACATAAGCACCTTATGAGGCTGGTAGCACCACGTTACAATGCTAAATTTCAATTATGTTTTTATCTCTCTATTCTTTTCCTGTGTCTGAGCCTGTTTGTTTGTCTTGTTCGTTTATTGTTCTATAAAAAAAATGAAAATAAAATATGGGAAAAAATCCTCTGTGTTGTAACAGTACATGTCTCAATCTATGCCATGTTGGGTCCTTACATTTGAGGGAACTGGGCCTGGAGAGTAATTGAAAAGTCTTTGAATTTGATGTTTATGAAGGTGTGGGAACCGTTGGGGTAATCTGCTGTGCCTCTGTCTTTCTCCACAGTAACACAGATGTCCACACTGTGGCGTCTCTACTGAAGCTCTATGTCTCCTCTGCCTCTGTCTTCCTCCACAGTAACACAGATGTCCACACTGTGGCGTCTCTACTGAAGCTCTATATCTCCTGTGCCTCTGTCTTTCTCCACAGTAACACAGATGTCCACACTGTGGCGTCTCTACTGAAGCTCTATATCTTCTCTGCCTCTGTCTTCCTCCACAGTAACACAGATGTCCACACTGTGGCGTCTCTACTGAAGCTCTATGTCTCCTCTACCTCTGTCTTCCTCCACAGTAACACAGATGTCCACACTGTGGCGTCTCTACTAAAGCTCTATGTCTCCTCTACCTCTGTCTTCCTCCACAGTAACACAGATGTCCACACTGTGGCGTCTCTACTGAAGCTCTATGTCTCCTCTGCCTCTGTCTTTCTCCACAGTAACACAGATGTCCACACTGTGGCGTCTCTACTGAAGCTCTATGTCTCCTCTACCTCTGTCTTCCTCCACAGTAACACAGATGTCCACACTGTGGCGTCTCTACTGAAGCTCTATATCTCCTGTGCCTCTGTCTTCCTCCACAGTAACACAGATGTCCACACTGTGGCGTCTCTACTGAAGCTCTATATCTCCTGTGCCTCTGTCTTTCTCCACAGTAACACAGATGTCCACACTGTGGCGTCTCTACTGAAGCTCTATGTCTCCTCTGCCTCTGTCTTTCTCCACAGTAACACAGATGTCCACACTGTGGCGTCTCTACTGAAGCTCTATGTCTCCTCTGCCTCTGTCTTCCTCCACAGTAACACAGATATCCACACTGTGGTGTCTCTACTGAAGCTCTATGTCTCCTCTGCCTCTGTCTTTCTCCACAGTAACACAGATGTCCACACTGTGGTGTCTCTACTGAAGCTCTATATCTCCTATGCCTCTGTCTTCCTCCACAGTAACACAGATGTCCACACTGTGGCGTCTCTACTGAAGCTCTATGTCTCCTCTGCCTCTGTCTTCCTCCACAGTAACACAGATGTCCACACTGTGGCGTCTCTACTGAAGCTCTATGTCTCCTCTGCCTCTGTCTTTCTCCACAGTAACACAGATGTCCACACTGTGGCGTCTCTACTGAAGCTCTATGTCTCCTCTGCCTCTGTCTTTCTCCACAGTAACACAGATGTCCACACTGTGGCGTCTCTACTGAAGCTCTATATCTCCTGTGCCTCTGTCTTTCTCCACAGTAACACAGATGTCCACACTGTGGCGTCTCTACTGAAGCTCTATCTCAGAGAGCTGCCAGAGCCGGTCGTCCCTTTCTCCAAGTATGATGAGTTCCTGGGCTGCACCAAGCTGCTCAGCAAGGATGACGCAGTGGTAAGAGAAGAGGGGATCTGGGCTATTTGGTGACAGTTTGTTCATGGTTCATTTATTTTTGTATAACACATTTCAATGTCCTCAGGATCATGAGCTGCCAGTGTTAAACCACAGTCACTTTTCCTATAATGCATGTTAAGAAGTGGCTCATAGCCATGTCCTTACAGCCCCTACTGTACCATACAAGGTTCTGGGCAGCATACATGAATTACAGTAGTTGGGCAGAGTTTGCGCGAGTTGGCATGGCCCCCCAGTGGTCACCCTTGATTTTTTTTTTTTTGCTTCACCATTGTAAATCCATGTCACTGGCTGAATATGATCATACAATTTATATCCACTTTGACAAGTATCACAAAAAAAAGAAGCAGCTTTCATTCTCATTTATTGATTTATTTATTGATTGATTGATTGATTGATTTATTTATTTATTTATTGATTGATTTATTGATTTATTTATTTATTGATTGATTGATTGATTGATTTATTTATTGATTTATTTATTGATTGATTTATTGATTGATATAATGGTTTAGGGATCGTTCAATATCTAGATGGGCTGGGCTGGAGTGAGGTGAAAAGGGGAGGTACTGGAGGCCAAGGTATTTTATTTTGAAATATACAACTTAAACTCAACAAATGTGTTGAGGCAACTCAACAGATGTAACTCAACAAATGGGGCGAAATAACGCTCCAAAGTTAGGCAGTTTTTGTGAGGTGGGAACGATTTTCAAAGGGGTCCCTTATTCTCCACAGTAACACAGATGTCCACACTGTGGCGTCTCTACTGAAGCCAGTCTCCCATATTCCCGCTTAAGTTTTCCCACATACCCCAGGTATGTAGATGCCTTGTGGATAAAAGATCAAGAATGAAATGTATTTGAAGTTTAAGATTGATCTGTCAATGGAAGAAAGGCAATGCTGAACAGCTCTCGATTCTTCCAAAGCCCTCCTCCATGGCCTAAAGCTGCTCTCTCTCAGTGTCCAGTCATCCATATCCTGCCCTACTGTTCCCACTACAATCACTTTGTTGTGCCTGTCTGTACGTCGTCCAGCACCCAGATTGGATTTCTCATACACACCATGAGGCACGCTTCACAGGGGACCACTCCTCTGCTTCTCCACAGTGTCTCCCAAACGGCTTCCCTGTCATTCTCACTTCAGAAAACACTTGTGTCTTCACAGCGCAGAGAGAGAGAGAGAGAGAGAGAGAGGAGAGAGAGAGAGAGAGAGAGAGAGAGAGAGGGAGAGAGAGAGAGAGAGAGAGAGAGACAGAGAGAGAGAGAGAGAGTCTAAATATCCCTTAACTCAGACCTGAGAGAGAGAGAGAAAGTAGTCTGTATGTCTTGAACATTGTTTACCGCCGCTGACTAGGACCAGTCTGCCTAGTTATGAACAGATTTGCGCAAAACTTTGTAGAAATGCAGATCATAGACCAACTTACTGTAGATCTGATTCACATTCCAAGCCCACTAGCCAAATGGGGGCGTGGCAATGGCCATGGCCAATCACAAAAAGGCGTTTAACTTCCACACGGATTCACCATGACACTTTATAGAAAGGTTGGTCACGGGTTAAGGACGAAATTATCAACTTTCCACGCCCACTGGCCAAAAGGGGGCGTGGTAATGGGCGTAGCCAATCACAAAAAGGTGCCTAAGTTCCAAACGGATTCACCTAACACCACAAAACTTTGTAGAAAGGTTGTCGGAGGTATGCAACTGCCCTCTAGTTCTGTATTTGTTCTGATGTTCTGATGATGTGTGTACTCCACAGGGTATGAAGGAGTTGAGAAGACTTGTGGAAAGCCTACCTCCAGTCAACTACAACCTTCTTAAATACATTTGCAGGTATACTAATTGCCTCTTATTAGCTGATAATAACATTTCAAATTGTGACGTTTACCCAACAATGAAAAGTGAACTCACATATTTTCCTATTTAACCAGATTTCTAGATGAAGTTCAGTCATATTCAGGAGTGAATAAAATGAGCGTCCAGAACTTGGCCACAGTCTTTGGGCCGAACATCTTGAGGCCGAAGGTTGAGGATCCAGTAGCCATTATGGAAGGTCAGTATTCAAGGGACTCAAACACCAAGTCCACACGTCTGTTCTATCTATGGTGCATCATAGGGCTGTGAATCTTCACTGGCCTCACGATTCGATTCGATTACGATTCATCTGTCAACGATTCGATTCGATTCCACGATGCATCATGATGCATCTCGATACAGCTCCAAGTATTGCAGCTCCAAGTATCAAATCCTCAATTTTCTATATTATTACTGCACATGGCTACTTTTCATCAATTAATACAAGCAGTCAGATAAATATGAAATCCCGTTTTTTCTTAGAAAGTGCATTCAAATCTGAATGTCAACAGAAATTTTAACATAAACGATTCAACGATTCATCTATCAACGATTCGATTCGATTCACACGTCCGCATCTCGATGCATCGATTAAACGAGTAATTTTGACACCCCCTAGTGCATCAGGTCTTATGGGGTTCTATTAAATGCTGAGCTGAGCTGAAATGAACAGCTAAAATATTGACAGTTGATGTTGTTGTGTGCGCTCATGTTGTCAGGTACAGTTCTGGTCCAGCAGCTCATGGCCGTTCTGATTGGCCGCCACGACGTGCTATTCCCCCGAGACGAGGACAGCCCCGCCCCCGCGGCTCTGGAGCTCGTCAACAACAACAACGTCGAGTCGCCCCGGCGGCAAGTCACCACCACGACTACCCCTGCTGCCATCACCGCGGTGTCAGCGGGCCACAACCAGAACGCAGAGAACAACAACACGCAGACGGTCCGGCAGTGTGTTTGGGAGACGCCCGAATCTCCCCCGCACCGCCGTCTCGACAACAGCGGCTCCCCGCGATCGGCCAGCCCTCGCAACGGTCTGATCGGACGCTTCGACCTCACGCGCAGTCCGCCGCTGACCGTGAAGAAGAACCCGGCGTTCAGTAAAGGCAGTGGGATAGTTACGAACGGCTCGTTCAGCTCCTCGTCGCCCTCCTCCTCAGACCTCAATCAGGAAAAGAGCCAGACGTTGCCCCCTGTAGGCGGCAGCCTGCAGGCGCGTCGCAGCGGGACGCTCAAAGGCTCGGGCACAAAAATGGGCACCAGCAGCACTGGAGGGAGCGGGAGTGGAGTCGTGCGTATGGGCATCTCCAGCACCGACGTGGTCAACGGGAGTCTGAACAGCCGCAACGGCCTTTGGGTACCGAACGGCTGCGTCACCTTACGGGACAACAACAAAACGCGGGATTGCCTCGTCGGCGGCGGGGATCAAACGTCCAGTCAGAACCGTCTCTCCACGTACGACAATGTCCACTTGAACCAGCAGAACCTGCAGAACCAGAACGCCACCACGTGTCTGAGCGGCTGTGAGGACAAGCAGAGCGTGGACAGCGCCACCTGGTCCACCTCGTCGTGCGAGATCTCCCTCCCGGACAACTCCACCTCCTGCCGCTCCTCCACCACCACCTGCCCGGAGCAGGACTTCTACGGGGGTCACTACGAAGACCTGGACGCACCGGCCCGGGGGAATAATGAGCCTTCCCGGGCTGCCGGAGGAGGAGGAGGAGAGGGGGAGGGGAGGAACGGCAGTGGAGAAGGAGGTGGAGACGGAGGAGGGAGGAGCAGTCGAGGCACCAGCAGTAGCGACACGAGCGATGGCTTCCCCGTCGCTAACGGGCCCGGCGGTCACAGCGCTCTCCACAGCTTGGTGGCCAGCCTCAAACAGGAGATGCACAAGCAGAAGACCGAGTACGAGGCCCGGATAAAGAGGTAGAGGTCCAAACTGTAAAGCATTCTATTTGACCATTAGGATTAGGGATGTCACGATACTATACTTTCTACTTCGATACCGATACCCAGGAAAATATCGATACTCGATACCATTTTCGATACCACGGGAAGGGGGGGATGACGACACATCAAGAGGCATAAAAATAAAGTTAGACAGATGGACGGACAGACGCACACTTCTCCATAATCTAGTTCTGATAACACTTTGAATTTAGACAGCAGATTAGCCTCTGCTCTAGACATCAGAACACGTTTAGCTTGTTGAAGCAACAGATACCCAATGATAGGGACTCGAGGGGAAAATCTGTGACTTTGCATCTTTTGCACCCAAATGGCTTTAGTTCCATGCATTGTCGACGCACATACCTGATCACAATGATCACTTAAATCAGTGAAATCACTTGAATCAGTGGTTCTCTACGTGGGGTCTAGTGGGGACCACCAGGGGTCCTTGAGGGAGTTCCAGGTGGTCCCCAGCAAATGCATTAATTGTTAAAATTCAAATACAGATACAGATACCTGAAAATCCTACTTAAGTACAGTAACAAAGTATTTGTACTTAGTTACTTCCCATCTCTGCCAGACAGATGCTCTGCAGTGTATTTTCTCGCAAAAGCGCACATGGGCACACACACACGCACGCACGCACGCACGCACGCACGCACACACACACACACACACACACACACACACACACACACACACACAGACTTGCCTTGACAGGGCAGAGCAGCAGATGCTGTAAGGAGTAGAAAGTACAGGTATTTGTGTTCAAATGTAGGGAGTAAAAGTACAAAGTTCTCAGAAAAAAATACTCCGTGAAGTACAGATACCTGAAAATCCTACTTAAGTACACTAATGAAATATGTGTACTTAGTTACTTCCCATCTCTGCTATTAGAGTACCGCAGGGACATATTTTTCTAGGCCAACCCGGAAGTTAGCATCGTGCTCGGTTCCCTCGTCAGGAAGTCTATGGGGATTTTGGTTAGATGCCTGAAATAAGGTTAGAGGTTAGTTAATACAAGTTTATGAAAATGGGACCTTTGTGTTCAGCAAGATAATCTAAACAAAACAACACCTCTGTTATCACTTTTGAAGTATAAATGTGATCGCCAAAAATCAGAAAATGCTTCAAAAATCATAAAAGTGGTGTTCATTTGTGAAGATTAACTTGCTGAACACACAAAAAACCACAACTTCCTGGTTTTAGGACTGCTTCCACTCTATCCCACTGACCCTGACAGCACTATATGCCATCCTCTCTCCTCACACCTCTTCTCCACCTCCCATAGCTTGGAGCAGCAGAACCTGGAGCTGGAGACGGAGATGGTGAGCCTCCACGAGGAGCTGGACCAGGAGAGGAAGAAGTACACCATGGTGGAGATCAAGCTGCGCAACGCCGAGCGCGCCAAGGACGACGCCGAGCGACGGAACCAGACGCTGCAGAAGGAGATGGAGCAGTTCTTCTCCACCTTCAGTGACCTCACAGCCGCCACAGGCACCACCACCACAACAACCACAACCACTGACCCCCACCGGCCCGACCGCAACAACTCCATCTGGATACAGTGAAGGGGAGGCGGGGAATGTGGGTCTCTTATGCTTTGATACAATTCTATGGAAGACTGAAAATGATTTATTATAGAGAGGCAAAGTGATCGCCTACTTCCTGCTTCAGCCCTGTACCAGAGATTTTCATCCGCCATTTATTTTCCCATAGACATTTCGTAAAATGCTTATAAAAATAGTTTTACTTCTTCAAACCAAACGGTTCAGATATATTTAGAAACAAGAGAGACCACATAACATTTCCCTCAGACCAAAACGTAAAAAACTGCGGATTTAAAGAAACTATTTTTTCAATGTAGTTTTTTTAACGTTTTGGTCCGAGTGAAATGTTCTATGGTCTCTGCCGATTCAAAATATAGCTGAACCGTTTTGGTTTGACAAAGTCAAACAATTTTTATACGCATTTTACGAAATGTCTATGGGAAAATAAATGGCGGATAAAGATCTCTGGTACAGTGCTGAAGCAGGAAGTGACGTTCCACTTTGGCTCTATATAATCTGAACATGAACTGGGGGGAAGGAGGGTTGTCCAAGCGGGTTTTGGCTTCTCATTGTAGAGGCCACATTGAGAGAGGGATTATGGCATCAGTGAGTTTAAACATCACCTGAACAATGCCATTGATGGACACTGTCTGTAGATGCAGCATTATTTGAACAGAGGCTGTTAGGATTCTGTCCGTACAAGTGGTACGATCGCTCCGGATCTGATTGGAAACTGGAGTGAAGGGACTAGAAGTACAGACTAGTCTACTATGATCATATGATTTCAAAAGGTAGTCTTCACCATAAAGGATGACAAAGGACCTGAAAACAGACTGACAGACCACAGCAAAACTCTTTCCATCTTCATTCACCTTTATAATCCAACCAAATATTATAAACAAACGTATTGTTCCGTGTCATTCTGTATCTGCTTGTGTACATAGAGGGAAACAATGCTGAAGAAAAAAAAACACAAGGTGACATAATGTATGTAAAGAGAAGCTAAAGTAATATTTTAATGTTTATCTGATATTTAAACAAAAGCTATCGATGTGTGATTTTATTTTATTTTTTAATCAAGGGTTTTCCTTGCACTTACATGTTTGTTTAGTTTCAGCCCAGGTGCCACCAAATCAGTCAATGTGTGCCATTTTGAATCGGTGAATAATACTGTATTATGTGTCTATGCTTCTGCGCTGTTACATTCACCCCCATGACCAAAAGAAAGAGCCTGTACTGTAAATATTTGATCGATAATCGTAGACAATACTTCTTAGTCTGCACTGTGACTTTAAGCATAATCGATGTGGACTGGATTACAATATCGATATCGGAGAATGTGTCGTAGCTCGTCGACTAAATTCCAAGACTTGCAAGTTGGGTCATCGTGATAAATCGTAAACCTCCTGTCGTGAATTCAAAATCGTGGTCACATGACACCATCTTCACACCCCATGAGCTCTAGTTGTTGTCATTCTGTGAATTAATGCTCTTGGGAGGTGTCCAGTTGTTTTGCGTGTGTGTAATAGAAACCGACCTGGTCGTCCTCTGACGGTCGATAGACCCACTTGTCGCGAGTACCTGCTGTTATTGTTGCACAGGAGTAACATGCTGTTACGTGCAAAGTACTGTGCCGACACAGTTTTGTGTTTGTTGTGCCGTTACTGTGAACCAAAAGGAGTGAAATCGGTGGGTGTGTCAAGATTGAAACGAGAACATTGACAGCCTGCTAACCTAGATACGGCAGGAAGGCTGCATGCATGTCAGAGTCTATGATGGATGTCAGCGGAAAATACGTGAATGTCTATAAAGTATTGATGAGTCTATTTATGTAGCTTTAAAGCAACTTGTGGATGTGGATATGTCACATGACGTGGATGTGTCACATGATGTTCATATGTCACATGATGTGGATGTGTTCATGGGTACCACAGAGGACACATCAGGCTTCGCTTCTGGCTACTTTCCCCCTGTGGAGAACAGGACCACCAGGACCCATTGAAGCCTAGCTGCTGCCGGTCTCTTTGCCTGCAGGACCTCTGGAATGTGCAGAGCGCTGGAGAAAAAAAAGTGCCTGAACAACTGAGGGAGGGAGGGGCTTCTCATTTTGCACCCGTCACCAGGAAAGAATAGGCTTAAGCCGAGCTGACAGTGTCCACTGCTTCTGTGAATTCCACACCGAGGAGCCCTTTGTGGACAGAGGAAGAGAGGATTGGAGTAGTGGAATATTTTCAGGACATGATACTTGACACACAAAATAACTTCAAAATAACTGTCTGAATTATTATGAATAAAAGTGCATTTTCATGCGAGTGTCCCTTTTGTGCCTGGCCTTGCATTTAACAGGTTATGGGGCAGACACATTTTGTGTGTGTGTGTTTGTTTTTGGATAATTTTTTGGGGCATTTTTACCTTTATTTGAACTGGCTGCACGAAGGACCGAGCCTCCTTGGTACACGTGCTACCAGCAGTGTTGGGCAAGTTACTTTCAAAATGTAATATACTACATATTGCTAGTTACTTTCATTTGGAAGTAATAAGTTACTTTACAATATTACTGTCTGTGTAGAGTAACTAGTTACTTATTACTCTGCTTTTGCATTACTTTTACCAAAACAACAGCAGCAGCAGAATGACATCGCTGCCCGGCGGAACATCCCGAAAAATCATTTCAACTGTCTTGAAATCAGTGTAAACAATCCAAAATTCTAAATGTTATTCTTTTCCTTTGTTATTCTCATCTATAGTGGTTATTTGCATAAAAACACACAATTTGATTAGGAAATTATTTTATCTTTATTTAAATATGTGCTTCATAATTTTTTTTTAACTCAATTGTAACTTGTGTTACTTGACAAAGTAACTGGTATAATATTACTGAAATCCTATTGGTAATAAGTTACATTGCTAAGTTACTGCTAAAAGTAATATATTATGTAATATGTTACTTTTGTAATGAGTTACCCCCAACACTGGCTACCAGGTGAGCCACACAATGCATGAGCAGAGTACGCGTGCATTTTATTATTGGGATAATACTGAAGATGACAAAAATCTGCTAAACCATGAGTTTGAGAAACATCATCTCATGTTCTGTGTAACCGAATTTCTGTTACTCTAAACTGAAGATACTCACTAAAAGCTTAAGAATATTCCCCAAAATATTTCACTGCCTGATATAATGCACGTGAACTGTTGTGCGTAGACAGTGTGATGGTGTGAGGTCAAATGATCTATTTTGACTGGAGGAGAGAGGCAGCCACTTACAACAATGTGGCTAATTGAACAGAACACTTTTGGGAAAGGTCAATGCACTTCCTTTCATCCAGCACGACCACGGTACTTCTTTCAATCGTTCAGCTTGAAAAGCTGGTCATGGACGCCAGCCTTTGGGTTGGCTGTTCTGTCCAGAACAACAGAGAGGGCCTGGCACTGGACTAGATTCTCTGGTGCCAGTAACTGTAGTGTGGGAACGTTTGGTTATGTTGTAACTTAGGTTCCCTGAGTGGAGAGACTATCTCGCCACTCTACATTTTCAATGTAGTGATGGGCCTGTCCCCCATGGGCAGTGTTGGGCAAGTTACTCAAGAAGTGTAATTAGTTACTTATTACTGATTACTCCTTTAAAAAGTAATAGAATTACTTGACTTATTACTTGGTTTCAAAAGTAATTTGTTACATTACTCATTACTTTACTATATTACTTTCGCAACACCAGTTCCAAAAAAGTGACATACAACCTGTTTAACCAGCTCCTTTTACAACTGAATCCACTTTATTGGAATAATAATTAACCTCGCTGCAAGAGTCAACATTCAGCCAAACTGCAGACTTTTTATTTATTTGCCTACCTAGTACAAAAAAAGTGAATTGCCTTATTAGTAACTGTAATATAATTACTTTTTGAAAATTGTAGTCCCTTACATTACTAGTTACTGGTAAAAGTAATAAATTACAGTAACTAAGTTACTGCCCAACACTGCCCATGAGGGCAGCTGACGTGGATTAGGCTACTCAGTCTTTGAAGACATCACCTGTGGTGAGGCCAACCACTGGTTACCTGAGGCTATAAAGTTACCGTGCAGACATGGCCTCAAAAAACTCCAGCAACAAATAATAACATGGCTGCTGCACAAAATAACGTTCAAATAACCATCACTCAAACAAACACAAAGCACACTGATTTCCAAGGTCAAAGTTTTTGTTTATTTTCAATCACATACATATACTATTTTTTTTTACATACACAGTTCCTTTAAAATGTTGAGTGTTTACAGTAACAGCTTTCAGTAATTGAATTTTTTGAACCATTTATTTTTCTTTTGCATTTGTTTTATTCGACTTGATTTGAAAACGCTATCGCCTGAAGCTTTGAGATCAGCGTGAAACAAGATACATTTTTCAACCTGACAATGTCAACAGAATGATTCATTAAAACAGCACGGAGTCAAAGAAAGAAGAGAAGAAATAATCAAAGAATCAAAGAATAACACCACCTGATTCAGATGAGCTATACAGGGTTTTTCATCCACTTAGAGGTCCACATTTAAGACTCTAAACATGTATTCTCTCAGCATCGCCGGGCCCCTGCAGTAGCCTGCCTCCCTGTCTGAGTGCAATAAATTGTTTATTGCATTGTTGTTGACATTTTACAATATGACTTTCATCAGGAGTAAACAAAAAAAGGTGAAAATCAACAAGCACTTAAAAGGAGTCGAAATAGTGTATGTTGGCACAGCTGAGTGCAAGATGTATCTGCTAACTTGTGACACTTAATCAATATTTCTTATTGGCAATATTACTGTGGCTGCTGAGTTCACTTGGATTCGACTAATCCTGAATCCATAAGTGATGACCTTAGGTCCCTCATGAAAAAAAAAAAGACCTCGAAGATTGGAGATTTGACACAATTCTAATTCTAAGATTAATATGACTGAACATGAATACACACCTGTTCTATTTCCAAACACTTTACTGATGTCAATCATGGTCAGGTCGCTCGATATGATTGGTTTGCCTGCCTGGTTGTCAATCAGTAGTGGGCGGAGCGTAAAGAGTAATTAAACCGCAAAAACACATTTTCAGCTTTAAATCTTTTTATTATGGCTTTTGAGAAGTGTTGGTGAATGATTCTGGTCAAAATCTCCACATTTGAGAGTAAACTGAAGCGTTAGTGTGTATAGTGTATTTCGTTGGAAGCCTAGACCAGTGTTTCCCAAACTATGGGTCGGGACCCAATTTGGGGTCACGGACCCGTGGGGGGGGGGGGGGGGGGGGGGGGTCACCAACTGGTCGTCATGGCAACTCATTATTACCATTATGTTTTTTGTGAGTTTGGGTCCCAGGGAGACACAAAATTGATCTTTTGGGTCACACGATGAAAAAGTTTGGGAACCCCTGGCCTAGACGAACAAGCTTGATGTTAATGTCGACTAGTGATGCCTAGGAGCGCTCTGGGCCGTGACACTGACACGCATCAAAACCTCTCCATCGACATTCTTGACACTATAAAGTCACACTCCTGTAGGGTCAGGAAATCTGAGGTCACGTAGGCACATAACTGCCTTTTTTGTCAAGATGCCAGATCAGGTCATTCAGTTCAACCATTAATAGACAGTCTGTGAGGAGTGCTGGTTTCTTTGAAGTCACACACACACACACACACACACACACACACACACACACACACACACACACACACACACACAGACGACAAAGCTAATGTCAAAATCGTACAATTCTACATTCAGTGCTGACACCCCAGCTGCTTCTATATTAGAATCATCTAGACTTCAGGTGTTTGGAATAAAATAGGATATTTCTTTTTGAATTAAAAACAGAGTTGTCTGGAGGGATCACAAGATTAAAAGTTCACATTCAGAGAAAAGAAAAGGAAGAACATAAAAAAAAACACGTTTCAGCTTTTGTACTGGACCAGAACATGTGACTCGCTCAAAAAAGTTCTTTGCTCTCTGGTCAAAATCAATTGAGTCGGTATGGTTAAAAATGCCCTGTAGAAAAACGGCAACAGTACTTAGAGATTGTGTGGTGTGTGGGGAGCCCACTACACTGAACCCATTGGTAAGAAATATTCAGTTGATCATTTTCACATGATTCAAAGAAGTGCACAAGCTCCACCCTGTTCTTGAATGAAGAATGCCGTGGCCAGACCCTGAACAGAGAGCCAAGCTAACCCCCCGAGCTTAACGCTGGAGACGCCACCCTCAGCTAACCCTCTGAGCTCTGTGAAGTCTTTGTGTGTCTCACTGTACACAAGCCACAGGCAAAGAAAAGAAAAAGAAAGAGTGTTAACAAAGTGACTATTCAAAGTTATATCTATCGTTTGGATGCGGTGCAGGATTATGATCCATTGTGTGTACAGCAACAGGGTGCTGGAGAAGCACTGAGCTGCTGCTGCAGCTGCTTTGGAAATCACAGATCTGTAATCAGAGCGACGTCGAAATGTGCATCTAATATGGTGGTTTATTATCTGATCACATGGCTGGTGGTGCATGTAAAAGAAGGTTTTAATAACACCTCAACCTCATAGTGCATTCAACAATGCAACCAAACGATGATGAAAGTATCTGCTGAATGGGAGGGACATGAATTGAATTGAATTGAATTGAATTGAATTGACTTGAATTGGGTGAGGGTCACTCTAGGCTGAGACAGACTAAAGCTGGGCCCAGGTCTCCTCTGATTCCTCTCCGCTAAACAATCAAAAAAAACATTGAATCAAGCAAAAGTTGAAGTATAGACATTCCTTTGAGTGCAGTGAGAAGATGTGTGTGCATCTCTGGCCAAGCGGGAGAGGAGATTGGAGAGACAGCATCAAAATACAAACCAGGTACAAGTGCTGCTATCTGATTGTGTCCCTAATGACACCTGTGCTCATTAAGCCATCTTCCTGCCTCGCAGATAATGCCAAGCTCCATCAACAACACCTCGCACTTCAGTACCAGCACTAATATCAAATATAGCCAGAAGAACCGGCCATGAGTCCAAGCAAATAGGCCAAACACACACAGATGCCTGAGATATCGCAATTGGCAAAATTGCCAATTTTGTCCTCACACCAACATTATAGAGTGCAAACAAAAGTGATCTGACACTCTGTGAACTCTTTCACAATGATGTGAACTCCTTCACAACGATGGGAACTCCTTCACAACGATGTGAACTCCTTCACAACGATGTACATGAAGTTTGATTTACTCGCACATTCATTGTTTAGATATGTATGTGCACCTTTGCTGTCAACTTCATGCGTGTGTCTTGGCTGAATGATTAGATGTGTCAAAATTCCATGGCCGTGTTTAAAATTGGGAGGAATTAAAAGAAAACAAATATTTTGAGGTTGGCCTGATGGTGGTGCTATTGGGATCCACCCCAAACATTTATGTGAAGTGATCTAACTTTAAGGATATACTGTACAAAATTATGACTCACTTCCTGTTTACAGATCTTATACTGTCAATATCGCACTCAAAGACGTTTGCAAATTCAAAAGTCTTTGTAATAGCTGTAAATCTGATAAGTGCAAATATACTGTGTGCAAATGTTTAATGTAAATTTGTTTAACTTTGCAGGAAAAATAGCAACAACAAAAAATAAAATAAAACCAGTATGTGCAATAAATGTACATGTTATTGGCTAAAACATACATTTGTTTGTCACAGCACCACCATCTGGCCAATCAGTGCATGGCATGCTCTCTTTTTTTTTTGTCTGAGTGGGGGAGATTTGAAATGATGGGACTCATAGCCGTTGCTGCTCCACATCGTTTTAAGGCAGAAAAAGAAGTAGTGTGAGGAAGGAGGAAAAAGGTGGGGTTGCAATACAGTCCACGTCCACCGACCATCATTCAAAAACTGCATCACTCCAAAAGGCACTTGCCATATTCAGGTTCCATCTACCAAAATAAATAAATCAATAAATACATCTCCCAGCTAAGAAATCATCTACTCGTCATCATAACTGGCTGTTAGGTAGTCTGTATATCCAATTCCTTTTTTTTATGCACAAAAACATGGCATGAGTAGTGAAAAGTAGTGAAAGACTACTTCAGAACAAAACGATAACACGTTACTACGAGGTTAACACTCACCGCCCTGCCTTTAAACTACGGTACCTACTACAGTACCGCTCGGATCTCTCGCTAAACCCCTTCTACGTTTCACACAGTCATATAAATAAGAAGTCTTCTTCTGCTGCCACCACCGTGACCCCGAAACTGACCATTCGCCTGTGCCTATGAGGGGGTGATGGGGTACACAATGACATGCCCGTGGAGTGCTGATGGGATAGATCAAACAAACACCTACTGCTAGTGGGAATAAAAGGGCCAGTACACACAAATCGGACTTTTCGAGTAGCCTGGTAAAAAAAAACACCCTGATACTGTCATCGTTCTGGACTTCCACCCGCCCCCCAGCGATTTCCATAAATTAGAATGTAACCGGGCCAATCAGGGACCTGTGCCGTGGTTGACCAATCAGAGTCGCCACTGGCAAAACAGTAACGACGTCTCCCAAAGCGACGAGTAATGTTAATGTTAACGTTAGTAGCCTAAACACAACCATAAGTGCAGTTAATGCATAAGTAGACTCAATAACAACAATTAAACAAGAACAAGAGTTTGCACCAGCGGCGTTTCTCGGTAGAAAATATGTTTTGGACATTCTTTTCCGATTGGAATTTGGATTGGATTTGGCGACGATGATTGGCTGAAGAAGTCGTCTGTCAAAGGCAAGTACTCCCGCCCACTGAAACCGATGTGAGCTGGGCTGGGACTCTGATAGGTTGAGTGAAACAGAACGTGAGAGCACGTTAACAGGACGTTTTGTTTTTACCAGGCTACTTTTCAAGAGCCTCAAAGGTCAAAGGTCATCTTTATGAAGTCTGACCAAAATCCAAATCACTTTGAATTCAGAGTGTACTGACCCTTTAAGTCCCCGAGCTCCGCTCCAGAGCCGAATGTCTCTATACAGTATGGCCTTGCCTATGGTTCGCACACACGCACACACACACACGCACACGCACACACACACACACACACACACACACGCACACACGACCAGACCCCCCATGTCTGGAGTTGAGTTAGTTTACATTGTATATAAACAAAAGTCTCTATACAGACTCATTTTAGCATACAGAGATTAGCATAATTGTATCTAATCATGCAGGACTATTAGCTACAGGCAGGGGCAACTTAGGTGGTAAGCAGTGATGTGGCAAGGTGCGCTAGTCAGAGAACTCCAGTGTACTGGCCGTCAGTCCCGCTCTGCATGCCCCGCCCACTCTGCATGCCCCTCCCCTCCGCTGTACAGAATTACATTATTTACAAGAAGTAGGACAGGTTAGCACTGCTCTGCACCAGAGCAAATACATATCCCTGCAGAATAATCACATAAAAACACACATTATCTGGCAACCTCACATTGGGGGGATGAGCATGGGGGGGCGTGTCTAAGACCAAGCCTAGAGGTTAAAATACAGCAGTGTCATCATCACATAAGGTTTGGATGGGGGGGGGGGGGTTTACATTGCACAGTCGTGAACAAAATGGCAGCCCACCTTGCCACAGTGATTGAGGCATAGATGCTTGTGTAAGAATCGGGAGACCAGCAGCCAGTCAATATACACTTTACAGAAAGATGCCAGTCGAAGCATTTGGTCATTTTTTTGGGGGGGGGGGGATGCAATATACAAGGGAGGCGGGGGGGGGGAAATATAAGCAAAGCAACTAGAAGTTCATAAACATATATCTCATTTAGTTCCGCTTAAATACCATAGTTGTTTTTCAATGAAAATGCACAGGCTTTAGATTTCGTCGTTTCAGATTGAGTAAATCGATGTTTCCATAAATCGTGTTTTTGTTCTTATTCATTCGGATCTTTTTTGTATTTTTCAGGTCGGTCATTTTTGGTGGGGCGGGGTGATTTCCTAAGGGGGGTTCTTCTTCACCTTCGGAAGAACATGGGGTTGCGCAGGCAGGCGGCTAGTCACCTGCAACACCCCAGGGGTCCTGCAGAGGTCTCCAGACTGCTGTCCGTGTCTGAGGCCAGGGTCTGGTCGGTGGACATGGAGGAGATGTCGTTGATGGAGGAGGAGGGAGGGAGGCTCTCGCTGCTGTTCACGGCTGCACCTGCGCTAAGGGAATGAACAGCAGCAGGGGGTTACAACGTACAAGAGTCCTGTTCAAGACAGCAGCAGAACAAGGTTATTATAGAAACATTATATTCTTATTAAAATATTATAAAAAAAGTCAAACTAGGTGTGGATTTTTTTTTGTTAAGTGAAATAAAAAGTAAAACTAGATTTCATTGGAAAAAAGAAAGAGAACTAACTCAAATTATATTGTGTACCTTACAAAACTAACAAAAATAAAATTATACAGAAAATGCCTTTAGTTTTAGCCTTTGTCAATTTGGTCAAATTTGTCAACACAGCAAGCATGAGGAGAAATTTGTGCATAATTGTGTTTATTGAGACTGGGTAATACCTATTCTGAACTTCTTAAATCTTGCCCTGACAAATAACATAAAAAAGCGAAACATGTTTAAATAATAAAAACTAGCAAACCCACACTGGAATCGAAGTGAAACTAAACTGAGTTAAAAACAGACATCATCAACAACAGCTGCATTACACCACAATCACAGAGTCTATAATGAGACGGAGGTAATTTAAGGTTAGGGTCCATTGAGTTCCACTGCTCGATCCAGAGACACCTGCATGCTACTGTTGGGTCCTGGTTCTTTAGAATCAGAGCGGTCCATTTGTGTCTATATACAGGCAGGACCATGCAAATAATCCACACACTGCTTAACAACAGGAGAAAGAAATAGTGTCATTGAAGTATCATATATATATATATATATATATACACATATTTATTTATTTATTTGCTTGTTCCTGTTGTTGAGTAGTGTGCAGATTCATTGCATGGTGCTTTGAGTGTTTCTTATTTGGAATTGACGCACCATGTGATAAAGAATTGATCGACTCATATTTGCGTGCAGTTGTGCCCAGTTCTCTATTTATTGAGCAGTCCTTCTTTATACAGTCTTATAATATATATATATGGTTTATATACAATAAAGGAGGTTATGTTGTTGTGAAATATCACTGCCGAATAAGTGGAGCCAGTGGAATCTTACGTGAGTTGGTTCTGCTCTCTACGATGAAATTAGAAAGAAAAAAAACGGGGTATAATCATCTTCAGGAAAAGAATGGGAAGCTGCAACTGACATAGCGTCCTGTTCTGTATTCAAGAATATGATGGCAGGGGGCTCAGTATTCTTGTGTTCCTTGGCATAAACAAGCTCGATTTAAACCTGATATGCCTCTGCAAAACATCAACACTAGCTCTGCTACACCCTCTAAATTGCCCTAAGGCTGCCTAGTTTATTATCCAAGATAGCTGAAAAGGAAAAAAGTTGCATCCATATCTAAAAACAGAACCAGCTACATGCCACTCACTAACAGTGTTGGGCAAGTTACTTTCAAAATGTAATATACTACATATTACTAGTTACTTTCATTTAAAAGTAATAAGTTACTTTACAATATCACTGTCTGTGTAGAGTAACTCATTACTTATTACACTACTTTTGCATTACTTTCACCAAAACAACAGCAGCAGCAGAATGACATGATCCCGAAAAATAATTTCAACCGCCTTGAAGTCAGTGTAAACAATCCAAAATTCTAAATGTTATCCTTTTCCTTTGTTATTGTCATCTATAGTGGTTATTTGCATAAAAACACATAGTTTGATTAGGAAATGATTGAAATATGTGCTTTGATTAAAAAAAAAAAACTTAATTTGTAACTTGAGTTACTTGACAAAGTAACTAGTATAATATTACTGAAATCCTATAAGTAATCAGTTATATTACTGAGTTACTGCTAAAAGTAATATATTACATGTAATATGTTACTTTTGTAATGAGTTGACCCCCAACACTGCTCACTGAGAAAAGCAAGTCGCTAAGACAACCACTTTGGACCCAGAGCATACAGTAGTAAGGGTACAGTGCTGCCTGCAGGGAGGTGATAAATCTCTGTTTGTGTCTGTTGCTGTGGGAGTAGATTGCTTAGAGGACACTGGCTGTCTGTTGCTGTGGGAGTAGATTGCTTAGAGGACGCTGGCTGTCTGTTGCTGTGGGAGTAGATTGCTTAGAGGACGCTGGCAGCCATTTCAGCTGACCCACAATAAAACAGGGGGCAAAGTAGGATGAACGGTCAGCATCAATCCCAGCAGTCACTCCACGTGTAGGTTTCCTCCCAAACAGCAGAAAGGTGCTTCACTGTTCAAAGTTTCCTCCTTCCTTGCCTTCCCTGCAGTCTATATACCTTCTTCTTGAAGCAACCATAAACCACATTAGTATTTCATGGTAACGTTGATTGATATCATGGATTAATTAAGCCGATACTTGCCGTCCTTGTGAGTTTTTCTAGATCAGCTCTGGGAAAGGCTATGGATTGGGATTATATTTCTAACTATATGGATTGGGGTTAGAACTCTATGTTTTTATTTTCTTTGCTACAGCTAAAATGTGCTTGCCCGCCCGGGGTCCAGACTTTCAGATCCATTAACTGCAGCTAGTTGGCTGCTTCTGCTCTGGCATCGTGACATACTGTACAACAGCGGTTTCCTCAGTTGAAAAAACCCACCGGTCCAATGAGCGCAGAGGGGGACTAAGTAACGATTAGCCAATCAGCATCAATAAACAGCGCAACGGGCGGGACTAACTGTTGTCAAGTGTGCCAACCCTAAGCCGTATCCGATGGGAGACCGTAAAGCTATGCTTTTGGCCCCAGACTAGCCAGACCTAATAACAACAATGGCGACCGTTATAGACAAGAGATATGCTGCTATCAAGGCTGCTCTAAATCGATTAAAAGTACCAAATTACTTCGAAATCCAAACAGCACTCTGCTTCAAAGGCATTTATTCAAAAGGGGAGAATATTTTTTGCAATCTCCCCACTGGATTATATTCAGGTAGATACGTTGGTCTGTTAGTAGTGATTGGTTAAGGAAAATCAAATCCTCCTGGGGGATTTCCCACTATGGAAATCAGTTACAGTGGAGGCAATGTCAGACTGAAGAAGGAAATCGACTGTAACGAGTTGTAATGAAAATCATCTGGTAACTTGCATTAAATATTGAATATTTAATGTGCAAACCTTCCACCCTCTCCTCTCCAGAGGTATATCGCCATAAATGATATAAATTCACTACAGAGTTCACAATCCAGTCTGATGTCATCAGGCTAAAAATATACTTTACAGGTGGAGCAATAATTTGCCTCTAAATCTGCAGCGCCCAACACAAATCTAAAGCTAAAAAGCTGCTGGGGTCTGCCTGGTGCTGTATGAGGGTGCTGTGTGTGGTGTTCTCAGCTCACTCCCCTCCACTCATGCTGCAGTAACATAGTGCCGTCTGGATGGAGCTCTGCACTGCATTGCGTCTGCTATGCTCAGCATCAGCACCAGACAGTAGACGCGCTCAATCTGCTTAATTAGGCTACTGCCGAAGTGATGGAGAGAGATAAATCGATCCCAGAGAGCAGGTTTACTGACTGGCCCGAACAAAGTCTCGATTATTTTCTTGAGGCTAAAAGAAAGACAACACTGTTTAACATGCTGTTTATTACTCTTAACTGTCTGAGATAGGTATACGGTTATTTTGTGAGGAAAATAGTGAGTAAGTTGTTTGTTGGTTGTAATAACTGTCAGGATGTAGGGGAGGTAGATTCCCCCACTTATAAAGAGAGACAGTTGACGAGATCAGTTGCTAGTAGGGGTGTCACAATATATCGTCCCACGAAATTTCGCGATAGTAAAACGTCACGATATGTATCGTTGAGATGAAATCTCATATCGTAAAAAAAAAAAAAAAAAAAAAAAAAATTTTTTTTTTTTTTTTTTTTCAAAAAATAGACTAAGAAACGTCTTTGTTTGTTGAAGTTCAATGTGTGGAAAGTAGTTCAGTTGAACAAGTCTCTGAAGAGACACATGAGAAGTTATACAGGAGAGAAACCATTCAATTGAGTTTCTGGCAAAACTGTTTACTTGACAGGAAAAACTGAAGATGCATAAAAAATAGATTAAGAAAAGTCTTGTTGTTTGAGTTTGAAGAAAAACTGAAGATGCATAATGAGAATTTATACTGCTGATAAACCTTTTAGTTCAAAGTAAATCTAAGTGACGGTGTAACTCATTCTATTTCAAGATAAGCCTTATCTCCAATCTCATGTTTTTTCTAGTTGTTATTGTAATAACAATTTCCCACAACAGCATGTTTTGTATTTGTGCATTTCAAATAAAATACTACTTTTCCAGTCATATATTGTCATTATTCAAGTTTAAAAAAATATTGTTAAAATCGTATCGTATCGTATCGTTATCGTGAACCCAGTATCGTGATACGTATCGTATCGTGAACTGAGTGTATCGTGACACCCCTAGTTGCTAGGCAGTAAAATGTCTCTTCTTTGCAGCAAGTGTGTCGTCTCAAGTAAGAGTGTTTCGGATATTAATACTTAGTACATTATATTATCAGTATTACAGTATATTACAGCTGGCATCTCTGACTCATGTTCTCTGATTAAGATTAACAATGATTACAAGTTGTCAATAATCAATATGTGACAATATCTTGGTCTGTGATGCTAATATTTAAAATGTACAGAAAATATTACTATCTTAGACACGATCAGTACTCTGATTAAATTAACATATCAGTCTTGTTTGCTCAGTGGACTGTGGTAATAACATACCAAAATATTTGGCTGAGTTTGTGCTTGTGGGAATCAATAATGACGTTATAAAGGTTCTTTATAGTAAGCTACATTGTACAGAAATGTTCATTTTATGCCTTTTCAGGCTCCATCTGGGCCCTTCTTGAAACTAACTTCTTTCTCTCTCTCTCTCTCTCTTAAAAAAAATAAATAAAAAAATAACCTAAACTAAACTTTACCACTATTCCTTCAGAAGTTGTAGTTGTCATAGTGCAGCTCAATTTTGAACTAAACCGCCTACTCCCATACAAGGGCGTGCGGCTCAATTTTGAACTAAACCGCCTACGCCCATACAAGGGCGTGCGGCTCAATTTTGAACTAAACCGCCTATGCCCATACAAGGGCGTGCGGCTCAATTTTGAACTAGACTGTGTTGCATAGTTGATTGCTCTATTGCTGACAAAAATGCGTTATTGTAAGTCGCTTTGGATAAAAGCGTCTGCCAAATGACGTAATGTAACGTAATGTTTATGTTGAGAGAAAGTATTAATTTTACACTTGCTTCTCAAAACATAGTAAGTGGAGCACGGCTGACAGGAAGATCAACATCAGAATCAAAACAGAAAAATTTGCCAATACAATAAATTAACTACAATATCTCTCTCTCTCCCTCTTTCTCTCTCTCTCTCTCTCTCTCTCTCTCTCTCTCTCCCTTGGGGAGATGGCTGCTTCTTTCTCTCTCTCTTCACCTGCTTTGTGGCTGTCTCTCCTCCCTTTGTTTAATGGTTTGATGGCTGCGTGTTTCTTGCTTTCTTTCTTTCTTTCTTTCTTTCTTTCTTTCTTTCTTTCTTTCTTTCTTTCTCTGAGACTAAAATCATTCATAGGACTCGGCAGGTTGCCTTGAGTCTGCTTGATTTTTTTCCTTAGTGTGATGTTGCCAGGAGCTTAGCCTAGATGTTAGTGTGATGTTGCCAGGAGCTTAGCCTAGATGTTAGAAATGGCTGTAAATAGATTGTGAAACAGAGGGTGAGCTTGAAAACTAATGCTAAGCTAGTCTGCACTTATTTCCTTTCAGCACTGGAGTCTGGGTAGCCTGGTCGAGGTGTCATCACTAATATCACGACTACATACTGCCCTCCTGTGGCAAAAATGAGAATAGCACTCACAGTGCTTAACTCAGGAAAGCCTTTTTACAGCATGAAATGCCAGCTGCAATTTAGGATTTCAATTTGATTTGATGGAACATGGACCCCAAGCTTAAATATAATATGATATGTCCACACACACACACACACACACACACACACACACACACACACACACACACACACACACACACACACACACACACACACACACACACACACACACACACACACACACAGTGAAATATTATATTCTAGTATAGAGTATTCAACACTAAGAGGTCATCTGCACAGTCATTGAGCAGGTATACAATGCTATTTTATAACAAAAAACGTCACAAAATCACAAAATTTGACTTGTCTTAAAAGAAACAATATGGAGGCGACAGAGACGCATGGTCAACAACAACACGATGGATTTCTCTCTAAACAAAAGTAACTCCATTGAGGTGATAGTAAATTCACTTACAGAGCGATTAGGGTTATGCACTGAGAGTACCTGAAGGTGAAGGTTGTCCCTTCACAACGCCATTCTTCGTTCTCTCCTCAAAGTTCATCACCTCTTTGTAGATGAGCTCTGTCAAGAAAACAGGTGAGCGGGGAAAAGTGATGAAAAGATATACGATGCTAGAAAGCGTGTGTGAAAGCAGAGAGCAGACCTTTGGGACGCTGAAGGCTAGCTAACTGCAAAAGTGAGTCTATAATGATAAATAAAACCTGATTGACCAAGTGAAGAATGCACAGGGACATTTGAAACATAACAATAGAAATTGATGATGACGTTTGGGGACGCTATACATTGAAAGACAATTTAAAATAAATTAATAAATGAATGAATGAATGAATAAATGAAACGTGCCCGTCCGCATGTCCTCGAGTGCCCACCGCCCGGGTGGGGTCGTCAAAAGGGCCTTTCTGTGTGGAGTTTGCATGTTCTCCCCGTGCCTCCCGGGGGTTTCCTTCATATAGGAACCCCCTTCACCAAAACATGCAATATCCTGGTTGCTAATGTGGTGCCTCCTCTGGTCGTTAGGGGCGCCTGTTCGGAGGGAGGGGAACTGGTTGGAATAGCGTGAACCTCCCACGTGCTATGTCCTACCGGTGAAGCTTCCCCTGTCAGGTGAAAAGAAGCGGCTGGCTAACTGCCCATGTCTCGGAGGAAGCATGGAGCCAGTTTCGGCTCTCCCCAGATCGGCAGAGGGTGGAGCAGCAACCAGGATAAATAAATTAAAATTAGCACTAATGGGGGGTAAAAATGTGTGTGTGGGGGGGGGGGGGGATGAATGAATGAATGAATAAATAAATAAATAAATAAATAAATAAATAAATAAATAAATAAATAAATAAATAAATAAATAAATAAATAAATGCTGATGCTTCTGATGCATTATTGAACATAATCCCCCCATTACGTCTCCTGCTATAGTCACGTCACTTATGGTGCAGATAAAATTACTGCTGCAAGACTGTGCTGTTCTCCTCACCTTTCCATTCATCTATGGAGTGTTCTCTCTCATCCAGCGCCTTGTCGTAGATCGCAGGTGGAGGCTATAGAGAGACACACATTTAGCAGTTTAGCTAACAATCAGCACACGTCCAAAAAGAATTAGAATCATATAACATTATATTAGTGGAGATACAAATAGCTCCAAATAGAATGTTCATGAAAGCAACGAAAGCTCACAACTTAACTAACAACTGTGATAACAATAAACATTCAAATTGTATAAGTCGAAATAGGTTAATGACGTGCATCATGATGTGCCAACTTCAATTATCATAATGTGAAATTGTTCATTATGAAACAACTGGTGTTCACGATGAGAAAAACATCTATCCATAATGTAACTCTTTCAACTATTGTTTAAAATCATTTAAAATAGTTTCAAATTGATACATGTCTTTATTTTACAGTGAATGGTAAGAGTAGATTTGCTCAAACAGGACAGGAGATATGATGATTGTGCAAAATGTTTTTTGCTGTTCTTGTTTTGTTGTTGTTGTTTTGTTGTTGTAAATGAACAGTTATATTTTATTTCCCCATGATCACATGTATATCATTTATTCTCATTTATAGAGAGAATGGCCTTTGTGACCAATTTAAATAAATTGAGATATGAGTGTATTCTCTTTTCTCACACAGCTCATATTGAAATGACTCAAAATGCTTTAAACAAAGACAAAGACTCAGGATCAAACAATTGACAGGAGTGGTGAGATGAGACGATTCTTTGGCAAGCTATCCTGCTGTCTCCTGCTCTGCTCGTGTTATTACTACGCTTCTCCCATAGTGTTGTCAGTCACTGACTGACAACAGTAGGCTGTCTGTCACCTTTTCAACTCTTCTTATCGCCCATTCAGTGTTTGAGCTTGGCCCAGACTGTGACACTATCATCCTGTCACTCTCCCTGGGAAAAGACTACTTTTAAAGCTCATTGACGTGACCTTGGAGAGGTAGTGTTACAGGTCAGCACACAGTCAGCAGGGACAGAGGGCCATACCACTGCAGTGCTACAGTAACATTTGAATGCACCTTCTAATAATGACGTAACAATCATAAACAAATGTGTAACATGTTTTTGTGTATCATTACTCTCATTACAATTTTTTTAACTGTTGCTTATCTTTTTTTTTTTTATTGTTTTATTGTTTCTTTTCTCTTGTGTTTGTTTATATTGTATGCTTTGTACACATTATGGTCGAGGTAGAGACCCAGAATAAGCCACATAGGGTTTCCTGTCTCTACCTACACATGATTTTGTTGATTTATTTTTCTCTGTCTCAGTTTCCTATGTGCAAAAAATAAAATAAAATCATCATCATCATAATCATCATAATAGCAACTATAGATGGCTTGTAGCTGAAGTTACGTGGTACCAGTCACAAATGGTTTTGTTGTGGCGGCCATCTTGGGTCCCAAATGCAATACACAACTTTTTTAGTACCAGCCTTGAGTGTATGATGTCATAATTCGCTCTAGCTGACATAATGCATTTTTCACTCAATTTGAAAACTGTGACAGTTCACACAACTTTAACACATAGATATATTATACAGTAAACCCTTCAGCTACTGCTCTCACTCACAATGTCAAAAATATGAGCGATGCGTTTTTGAGATATTAACATTTGTTTGACATGATGTCACAAGCATTTTCCTACCAATATAGCGCTACAATACACACAGCTCATTGGCTGTTTGTGTCATTTGATTGTAATCACCTGTTAATTGATTACAATCACCTGTTATCTTCCTACCAAGATGGCCGTGTGGTGATGTAACAGAATACTATCAATACCACAAGATAGGTGTTGATCAACAAAATGTGACAGAAGTGAACGGTTCAGCTCAAACAAGAAGATATAGAGGTGCAGATTTCCCGGGAAAATCTCAGCTTTACTTACCTAACTTTACCTATCAACCTGAAGATGATTTACATGCAATCTGAATTAAACATCTGGATTCTTCTATGTATATACAAGTACGTTATAGGCCCATCATATCAGACATTCCTTTGATGTAGGGCGGTTGGTATTTACCATGGATATTTGGACGAGATCCCTGGCCTTCATCAGCATGAAAATGACATTAGAGAAGAGAAGGGGAAAAGAGCAGAAAATGTGAGATATGTGAGATATGCCATTCATGGCCATAATATACATGCCACATCACTAATAATAGTATCATCATTAAAACCAACATCATCAACTAGATTATTAGACATAATTATGTAATGTAAAATTGTTATTGTAGATCATATTTGGTGTATTTGGGTATGGAAGCCTACTGCATGCATAATTCAAATGTAAATGGTAAATGGACTGCATTTATATAGCGCTTTTATCCAAAGCGCTTTACAATGTGCCTACATTCACCCATTCACAAACCGAAGGCGGCAAACTGCCACGCAGGGTGCTGGCACAGCCATCGGGAGCAATTTGGGGTTCAGTGTCTTGCCCAAGGACACTTCAACATGTGGACTGGAGGAGCCGGGGATCGAACCACCGACCTTCTGGTTGGTGGACGACGCATGTGTGAAATGGCCATGTAATCCTACATATGAATTTTAATTTGCCACTTGTAGCGTATGTGCCTCAGTGGGATGACTGAGAGGTGGGCGCCTGTGGCAATGTTAATGCAGTCCTCTCCAAATGTTGCAATTGCATTTAGCCAGGGAATCAGCGCAGTGGAGAGTGCATTACAGTTAATGGCAAAGACAGGAGGCGCTGTTTCGCTTTTTACATTTGGATAAAAATGCCCTATATATTAGACACTGCAAAACCATATAAGGTAAATGATATCAATGATAATTTTGTCACCATTATTGCATAATCACATGGAACATGTCTATGAATGTTGAAATACATTTCCATTTTCCAAATTGCATCGTCATTTGAGTAAAGCTAAAAAAAACAAGGCGTGCAAATCTCTGTTTAAATTAAATGTCAATATACTAGTATACTGTAGGAAATGTCAAATGCAAATTACATTGAATTAGAATTTTCATTTTGAGCCAAAAACTGCACATACAGCCAAACGTAAGATTGCATACTCATTTTACATATTGCATTTCCATTTGAATTATGCATGTGATGCGATACGCTTCCATGCTGAGGGGCTTAACTAAATAGATGTATTCACAAAAGATGAGACATGCTCTAAATAAAACAACACAGTCATAAAATAGTCTAAATCGTCCGTTGCTCATCAGAATGTCGATTACTACAATGAAGGGGTGTGCTTAGAATCTGAAATATGCTACAACCCACAACATATTAAGCATCAATATATTACACAGAGGCACCACTACTGTAGCCATGAGATTGCATCAGCCTATGATACACTCAGCGTGCTGCTGCAGGTACGAGTAGACATCTTCATCAAGCTGCAGATGGCTTCTCACAATCTCACTGTCGCTTCATCCTAATGAAGGTCTGATGAAGACATTAGACTTCACCAAATAAGCAGGGAACATTTGGGTCGTTACATTACAGAAATAATGTGCCATTTCAATTTATTATAGCAGCGGATTGTACTTACAGTACGGAGGTAAGGTACTTGTAAAGTGGAACTAGCGAGAACTAGCGTTGAGTTTGATATTATTTTTGCTAAACCTGCAAACTCAGGTTTGGGACATAATAGGCTTTAACAATCAAATGAAAATGAGACGATGAGAGTGAACCAAAAATATAAAACCAAAACAATCACAAATGCACTGATGACTGGGCAATCTCCATTATTATAATGGTAGAGGTCAATTTCTAACATTGATATCCGTCATGCAATTATAATGATTGTTTTTCACTTGGTAAAATTCCTATGAAGTGCTTTTAAATCAAGTCGACATCATCAGTGACGGCAGGACAACATAACTGCAAATACAACGTGGGAACCAGGAAACGATGTTGAGCAAACAAAGACAGGAGGAGAGGATTCAGCTCAGCCTACACTCACCGCCTCCACCTCGGCCGGATCGTACCACACGTTGATGTAGGGGTGCTGCAAGGCCTCGTCCACCGATATCCGTTTAGAGGGGTCGATGATCAACATCTTGGACAGCAGGTCTCTGGCCTGACTAGCTGTGGATGGAAAAGCAAACAAGCAAACAAACAAACAAACAAACAAACAAAGTAGTTAAATCTTCCTTTATGCCATGTTAAGACACAATATGATATATATATATATATTAGAGAGAGAGAGTAACACAATATGAGAGATATAGATAGAGATATAGATAGATAGAGAGAGAGATGAGGCCATACAAAATGGCCGTACAGAGTGTGTAAATAAATCAACAACAGCAGCCTGTCAGATAAACAAAGCAGAAAAACAACAAGTTGCTTTTTCAGAGGGAGAGCTCTTTAAAGACAAAGAGATGACATTTGACTTTAGATTGTGTATGACTGATGACTGAGTGACAGGTATTGTATATAGGCTATAGGTATATTTTTGTATAATATACCTTGTCAAACCAATCCAGGAGCTCATGTTGTGAAAGAAATGAGATATGAGAGATATGAATCCTATGTCTATCTCTGAATAATGCAACGTCTCTTGACACTAATGTGACAGGTTTGCCTTCAGTCAGCTTGCTCTGAATCGAGGGGGGAGTTTAGGCTCGGACAGACGATGCCAATGTCGAAGTACCAAAAACTGCAGTTCCTCGAATGGCCACTTGAGGCTGGCTGCAAAAGGGAGTCGATCTCTCTCCACTCTCACTCTCTTCTCCCTTCGACTTGTCCTTCTCCCGTCGTCTCTCCCTAACCTGATGCTGCCTGATGGTTTGTTTTCACACAGCCATCTGGGTGAACGCGTCGCTCGCCACTTGGGGAAACCGTTTAAAAGAGCCGGGCACTTTCAAACACGTCAAACCAGGTAAGCCTAGTTAAGCCGGACCCAGACTGCTGCCACTCCCTGTGTTCCCTGTGTCACAGCCTTCATTCAGATGCCTGCTGCTGCTCAACACTCACGCATGCATCTTTCAACAATGCGGAGTCAGTCAGTCAGTCAGTCAAGTCAGTCAGTCAGTCAGTCAGTCAGGGAGTCAGTAAATCCTGAGGCTCTTCTAGGCCGGCCCTCCTGGGTCAGGCAAAAAAAATACCTGGCAGGTGATTGGATGAACATTCTGTCTATCACGTCTATCACAGGCTCGCTTCTCGTTGTCGTCACACCCAGAGCCATATACTGTATATAGAAGAGTTGCGACATCTCCATTCACTCCAATGGACCAGTTTTTTACTCTGAAGAGTTCCAGGAAGTAAGCTCCTGGATTAAGCAGCACTGTTGAGTTGCAGCAAAATAGACAGTTTGTGTTGTACTCTGAAAGGGTTTTCCCCCCTTGAATCAAATTGTACATTTATCAGCTTTATTTTAGCATGCAAAAGTAGCGCGAGACCCATTCCTGGCTGTTCATTGGCTAATGAGTCTCGCATTTTGGTCCTCCGCTGACGCCACTCTCTCTCTAGAGGACACTAGTCACACCTAAAGCCCGTCCATACAGCAGCTGTCTCTGGACGCTGATTGGTGCGAACCACCACTGTGTGGTTCGGATTCAAACCAATAAGACTGGAGCGTGGCAAGACTGATTTGTCATGTGATTCATGATGTCATGATCTCATGATCTGGCGTGAATCCAGCCGCCTCGCAAGGTTACAGTGTATCTCTTCTCCCCGCCTCTCATCTGCTGCCCTTCTCTCTCTCTTCCCTGCTGCTTTCTTTTGATCAATTATGCTTCATATAAGAGTGTTCAGTATTCTGTTGATTGATAGTGCTGCTTAGCTAGATTTAGCTGAGCACATTCTCTGTCAAATGCCTGTGAATTAGGGCTATACAAATAAACTTGACTTGACTTGTATGTACTGTCCAATAGACCCTTCTCACGGGGGCCATTTTGTGTCAAAAAGGCAGGGTAAACACGGGTGCAAGCGAAACACTAATGAGGTTTTCCAACTTCCATGATTGGAATTTGGAAACCCATTTGTGTTTTGCTCGCACCTGTGTCTACCCTGCCTTTTTGACACAAAATGGCCCCCGTGAAAAGGGTCTATACTTCAGATATTCGGCTTCTCAACATACAAAGACACCGTGGGCATCAGCGGTCAGCCTGTCTCTGTGAAACAGAGACACTCACATGTGAAATGGAGAGCCCTTAAAGCCACACACACACACACACACACACACACACACGCACACCCACACGCACACACACACACACACACACACACACCGTCCCTCTCTCCTCTCACACACTGACCTAACGCAGACTATAAATAGCTCCGAGGCAGCAAAGGACGGAGATGAGCCGGGCACACCCTCTCTGCATGTTGCTGCAGCATCAACATGCCAAGAACAAACCGGCAGGAAATCTCCAAAATGGCTGCTATTTATTCACTCAATCCCTCATCCCTTCTTCCCCCTTGTCTGTTTCTCTATCCCGCGTCTGTCTCTCGCTTAGAGATGTAACGGTATGAAAATGTCACATCATGATTATTATCGTGACCAAAATGATCGCGGTTATCGTATTATATCACGGTATTCATAAAGAATTGCTGAAAATGTTCAAAAAGTACTGAGAGACTCACTGAAATCATTTTAGGTTTTATATTGGAAAACTCAGACCCAAAAAGGATTGATACACTCACTGAAATCATTTCTCCAAGGCTGCACGTTTGCTGGGAGAGAGAGATCTAGGAGACGGTTGCCAACTTTGGTTGATGATGAACAGTATTTACCATGTTTTTCAAAGCACTGTAATCGTGGTACCAGGGTAATCACGGTAAAACGGTTTTAATGATAATTACATTTTGAAAACGGTACGGTTATCGTAAGGAATTTTATCACGGTTATCATTAAAACCGGTTACATCCCTACTCTCGCTCCTGCAGTTCAGGACGGTTAACACTGGCTCTCTTTCCCGAGTCGACTCCTATACTTACGACACTAGAGAACAGAAGCACAGCAGTCTATATTATTATTAGATTCTCTGTGGCTTTGACACTGTCACTCCCTGCAGGCAGCACACACAGGCAGCCAGAAACGCTAAAGTGATTCACGAGAGATTTACCAGACGCGTTCTTTGATGTCGGAGCCGAGCAACAGAATATTTTATATATTTTATTATCGTTTTAGAGGGATTTTACGCATCTAGAAATACTGGGAAAAGAGATCAGTCTTCTCAGTGGAGACAGAAGGGGACGATTTCTTGGTTAACATTCTGCCTAGGAAATAGTTTGAATTCATCACAGGGAACGAGGTTCACAGACTGAATTCTACAGAACATATTCAGTTTACATCAGTGTCGGGGGTAACTCATTACAAAAATAACATATTACATGTAATATATTACTTTTAGCAGTAACTCAGTAATATAACTTATAGGATTCCAGTAATATTATACCAGTTACTTTGTCAAGTAACACAAGTTACAAATTGAGTTACATTTTTTAAATGAAAGGACATATTTAAATAAAGATACAATCATTTCCTAATCAAACTGTGCATTTTTATGCAAACAACCACTATAGATGACAATAACAAAGGAAAAGGATAACATTTAGAATTTTTGATTGTTTACACTGATTTAACGGCGGTTGAAATTATTTTTCGGGATGGTTCCGGGGCGGCGATGTCATTCTGCTACTGCAGTTATTTTGGTGAAAGTAATGCAAAAGTAGTGTAATTAGTAACGAGTTACTCTACACAGACAGTAATATTGTAAAGTATCGTATTACTTTCAAATAGTATATTACATTTTGAAAGTAACTTGCCCAACACTGGTAATATGACATGCATAACAGGTACAACATACACATGGTCAATGCAATCTGATATAACGGTTGGAGAATAT
This sequence comes from Poromitra crassiceps, assembly GCF_964638095.1. Taxonomy (NCBI): domain Eukaryota; kingdom Metazoa; phylum Chordata; class Actinopteri; order Beryciformes; family Melamphaidae; genus Poromitra; species Poromitra crassiceps. The sequence continues at coordinate 21,225,857 of NC_139638.1, forward strand.
GTACAGGTGATAACAGCTCTGTAATAACAGGTGGGGTATGTATGTATGGATCCATGCACTCACCTTTCAGTTTGTTGTGCTCCGAGTCGGCGGGGAAAAGGCAGTCGGGGAAGAGCTTGGGGAAGGTGAGGCCTGCGTACTTTGGCCGGTTCTCCACATAGTTCCTCACCGTGGGCTGCAGCTTCTTCATGAACTCTGGTAAGGGCGTGCCCAGCTGCTCAATCACCTTGTTCCACTGGTCGATGTCTGGTGTGGCGGGGGCGCGGGCTTAAGGAAAACACACCTGGAACTTTTGCATCCTGGTCTGGTAACAGTGGCCTGGATGTGTTACTATTCTAGAGTGTTACTCTAGTAACTCTAGTTAGACGAGACATTGACTGTATCTATGTCCAAGTTAGCCAAATCATTTTTTGTTTTGTTTTTTGGGGCATTTGTTTGCCTTTATCAGACAGGGCAGTAGACCGAGAGGAAAGGTGGGGAGAGAGAGAGGGGATGACATGCGACAGAGGACCTCGGGTGGGATTCGAACCCGCGTCGGCCCATCATCTCACAACTCACAAGAGGCAATCCTGAGAAGTGAAGGTTCAAGGTTGAAGTGTGCCACATTGGTTTATTCATACAATATGAGCATTTTGAGAAATAGGAACTGCAATGTGGATCCTATGAAGTATTTCATCACGAGCCCATTGCTTCACCTGCTTAGGTTCACTGCAAGAAAAAGACCAAATCATACTTTTTGTTTTGTCATATTTCAGCATTGCCTTCGACGCTCGTCCTCCCTCACACATCATTTGCCGTTCTTTAAACGCAGTCGTTTATTCCTCTCAGACTATACTACACTACTATACTACACTACTATAGCATAGAGAGGCCAGCCAAGCAGTTTGGTGGGAATTATTTCCTTGGCTTCCTGGAATGGTAATAGATTTAAAGCAGGTTCAATAAGATGCAGGTCGTCCTTCTGTGCTTTGTTAGCAGATGGTTGTTTGAAATATACTGTTTGAAAATGGAGTACCGCGGGGATGACATGTTTTTATAGGCTTACCCAGAGGTCCCTGCACTTCCTGGTTCCTACGTGTAAAAGTCAATGGGATTTTTATGGGAATTTCAGTTGAATGCATGAAATAAGATTCAAGACTCAAGATCATTTTAATAGTTATAGTGAATAATCTTTGTGCCTCGCGTGCTCGTGCAGCTCTGTGCCAAGCCGAGTGCCCATATCTTAATATGAGACTAGATATCATCTTAGATTTTGGATATGATAATCTCGTGATATGGCATAAAGTGTTGTCTTTTCCTGGTTTTAAAGGCTGCATTACTGTAAATTGATGTTATTTTCTGAATTTACCAGACTTTTCTAGCTGTTCTATTATTTGCCTTTACCCACTTAGTCATTATATCTACATTACTGATGATTATTTATCAAAACATCTCATTGTGAAAATATTGTGTGAAAGCAGCAATAGTCCCTACAGTATTGTTGCAATATTGATATTGAGGATTTGGTAAAAAATATTGTGATTTTTCATTTTGTCTATATTGCCTAGCCCTAATTATGTATGTGTGCCATCTTGGGTAGATGAGCTATTGTGCCTCCCCCTCACCCACATGTCTCCCTCTGCTCCCACAACACACCTTCAGTGGCTCCTCCCCCCTCCCCCTCCCTCTGCTCCCACAACACACCTTCAGTGGCTCCTCCCCCTCACCCACATGTCTCCCTCTGCTCCCACAACACACCTTCAGTGGCTCCTCCCCCCTCCCCCTCCCTCTGCTCCCACAACACACCTTCAGTGGCTCCTCCCCCCTCCCCCTCCCTCTGCTCCCACAACACACCTTCAGTGGCTCCTCCCCCCTCCCTCTGCTCCCACAACACACCTTCAGTGGCTCCTCCCCCCTCCCCCTCCCTCTGCTCCCACAACACACCTTCAGTGGCTCCTCCCCCCTCTGCTCCTACAACACACCTTCAGTGGCTCCTCCCCCCTCCCCCTGCTCCCACAACACACCTTCAGTGGCTCCTCCCCCCTCCCCCTCCCTCTGCTCCCACAACACGCCTTCAGTGGCTCCTCCCCCTCCCTCTGCTCCCACAACACACCTTCAGTTGCTCCTCCCCCCTCCCTCTGCTCCCACAACACACCTTCAGTGGCTCCTCCCCCTCCCCCTCCCTCTGCTCCCACAACACACCTTCAGTGGCTCCTCCCCCTCCCCCTCCCTCTGCTCCCACAACACACCTTCAGTGGCTCCTCCCCCCTCCCCCCCCTCCCTCTGCTCCCACAACACACCTTCAGTGGCTCTCCTCACCCTCCCTCTGCTCCCACAACACACCTTCAGTGGCTCCTCCCCCTCCCCCTGCTCCCACAACACACCTTCAGTGGCTCCTCCCCCTCCCCCTCCCTCTGCTCCCACAACACACCTTCAGTGGCTCCTCCCCCCTCCCCCTCCCTCTGCTCCCACAACACACCTTCAGTGGCTCTCCTCACCCTCCCTCTGCTCCCACAACACACCTTCAGTGGCTCTCCTCACCCTCCCTCTGCTCCCACAACACACCTTCAGTGGCTCCTCCCCCTCCCTCTGCTCCCACAACACACCTTCAGTGGCTCCTCCCCCCTCCCCCTCCCTCTGCTCCCACAACACACCTTCAGTGGCTCCTCCCCCTCCCTCTGCTCCCACAACACACCTTCAGTGGCTCCTCCCCCTCCCTCTGCTCCCACAACACACCTTCAGTGGCTCCTCCCCCTCCCCCTCCCCTCACAGATGGGTGCCAGTTGAGGGAGTCGGTTGCCAGGGCCACCAGAGATCCTACATTAGCTCATCTTGCTGGAATGCCACACACTTCCCCCTCCTCTCTGTCTCCATTGTACGTTGGCCGTCCAGACGATACACAGAGAAGCCATGTTTCTTGTTTATAAGTTCTTTTTTTTTTACCACTTAGGAGGTTTTTGTTTGTTTGTTTGTTTCTCCCATTTTCTCCCCAATTGTACTTGGCCGATTCCCCCTGCTGTCCCGGTCGTTACTCCACCCCCTCTGTCGATCTGGGGAGAGCCATAGACTAGCACATGCTTCCTCTGATACATGTGCAGTCGCCAGACGCTTCTTTTCAGCTGACAGCGAGGAGTTTCACTGGATCACGCTATTCCCCCCCGAACAGGTGCCCCCACGACTGACCGCAGGAGGTGCTAGTGCAGCGACCATGGACACAGCCAGGTCTCCAGGTGGTACTGTAGGCGAGTGCTTTTACCTCCACACTACCCAGAAGCCCCTGAGCTAAAGCTCTTATCCACGCTGCTACGCAAGATGGTAGATCCATGCTAACAACATGTAGGTTTTTTCTCAAGCTGTCTTGTGCCAAAATGCATGACATTTGTTCGCAGTTATTCGCCCCATTCGAAATGGGGTACCTCTACATAACTCACACTCTCAAGAAATGCTCTAAAATATTATAAATGTTATTAAACACATAAGGGCTGATAACAGCCATCTGTATGTACAGTTGGCACATTAGAGCAGAGGTTCTCAAATGTTTTTCAGCCAAGGACCCCTTATAAGATAGAAAATATACCGGGGACCCCCTCATTCTGATTTGTGATTTTGGGCTCAGCTTGTTTCCACGGTAACGTGCTTGACATTTAAATTGATAGGTTTGTCAGATTAGAATGTAATCCATGAACCATTTTAGATTTAAAGCATAACATATTTTCGTTGAACTATAAAGCTTTTGCACACACAAATTTTGTTTTTTTGTTTTTCCTGAAAACTTTTCGCGGGCCCCCTGGCAAAGTGCCATGGACCCCTGGGGGTCCCCGGACCCCCATTTGAGAACCACTGCATTAGAGTAAGTTATGTGGGAGAGCAGTGGGAGGGGGGGGGGGACAGAAGGATACGGTCAGTCCCAGGGAACAGCACTGTCCCTCTTATCACCTCTCCAAAGATGCAGCCCACTGACCACATGTCCACTGGAGTCACACACACACACACACACACACGCACGCACGCACGCACGCACGCACGCACGCACACACACACACACACAGTCACACACACACACACACACACACACACACACACACACACACACACACACTCGCATTACCATACATAACATCCAAAATCACTAATTATACCTACTAATTATATTTTTATTTATGTTTTCATCACACCAATTAGCCAATAGCAGCTTGTGTGGATAAGACAAGACAACATCACAAAGTCACCACCTGTCTGCTAAAACGCTAAACGCTAAAATACAGATCATCAACAACTAGTTACAGTTGAAATGGCTATGCTAGGTATGATGTATTTACTATATTACACTTCTTTAAGAACCGGAGAAGAAACCTGTTAACCCAATTCTGCAACATGATCATAATATGTACCACAGGCCTCTGAACTAACTGTCTATATATGATAAAAACACAGATCCGTCCCTCTCCATCTACTTAGTTAACCCATTGATACCTGATGCAGCATTTGCGTGTATATCCCTCATTTGTGTGTGTATCCCTTTAAGACCGCGAACCGCGTGACGCGGTTCGCGGTCTTAAAGGGATACACACACAAATGCTGCATCAGGTATCAATGGGTTAACACACTGCAGTGAGTGGCCATGAGAGTCCCAGTCACCCTGAGGCTCACTGGGCTGTGGCCTGTGCTGCAGACAGAGTGCTACTCTAAATCATCTTCTGACAGCTCCTCCAAAAGGTGCAGATAATGTCCACCAGGTGAACGGTTCAGATAATGTCCACCAGGTGAACGGTTCAGGTCAAAAGCTCAATGAAACACATTCACGTGAAATTAGCATCTACTGTCTGGGTGGTGCTGCACCAACTCCCTCATTGATCGAACTGTGTGAGAACCTCAGGGTTTCAGGTCACAAAGGCAAGGTGCATGTGTGTGTGTGTAACACAGATAGAGAGAGACAGATACAGAGAGAGAGAGAGAGAGAGAGAGAGAGAGAGAGAGAGAGAGACAGAGAGGCCGGCAGACAGAAAGAGAGAGACAGACAGAGAAAGAGAGAAAGAGAGAGAGAGAGACAGACAGACAGACAGAGAAAGAGAGAGACAGAGAGAGAGATGCAGGCAGACAGAGACAGAGAGAGAGAGAGAGAGACAGACAGACAGACAGACAGACAAAGAGAGAGAGACAGACAGAGAAAGAAAGAGAGACAGACAGAGAGAGAGAGATAGATGCTTTTGTGTTGACTAATGAGATGCCAGCATATGAGATTGAACAAAGGGCTGGTTGTCAGCAGAAGATTCAGGCAGAGTGAAAGATCATGCGCTTATTTCTTGCCTGGTTATTATTATTGTATGATGTTATTGTATGATGTATTAAAAGTATTAAGAGAAGATCAGTCGGAATAGATGCTGACACACACACACACACACATCACACACACACACACACACACACACACACACACACACACACACACACACACACACACACACACACACACACACACACACACACACACACACACACACACACACACACACACACACACACACACAGGTGTTACAAAGCCAGCCAGATGTGAGCTTGGTTGGGTTTAGAGTCACTACAGCTGCACCTCAGTACCAAACAGTACCAAAAATCAAAAATCTCACTAGGCTCCACCCCCTCTGCCAATCTGGGGAGAGTTGTAGACTAGCACCATGCTTCCTTCCTGTGCAGTTGCCAGTCGCTTCTTTTCACCTGAAGAAGCGGCGATGAGTTTCACCGGCAGGACGTAGCACGCGTGGGGGAGGAATCACACTATTCACCCCAGTTCCCCTCCCCCCAAACAGGTGCCCCGCGACCAACCAGAGGAGGCACTAGAGCAGCAACCAGGACTCCACGGCCAATTGTGTCTGTAGGAACATCTGACCAAGCCGGAAGTACCAGGAATTGAACCACGGTGGTAGGCGAGTGCTTTTTAGCACTTTTTATACATTTAACTGCCTCAAAGGAAAACTACACTACCCAGACGCCCCGGTCCTAACTGTTTCAATTATACATTTAACTGCCTCAAAGGAAAACTACACTACCCAGACGCCCCGGTCCTAACTGTTTTAATTATACATTTAACTGCCTCAAAGGAAAACTACACTACCCAGAAGCCCCGGTCCTAACTGTTTCAATTATACATTTAACTGCCTCAAAGGAAAACTACACTACCCAGAAGCCCCGGTCCTAACTGTCTCAATTATAC